>NC_090938.1:609048969-609351999 GCF_040938575.1 Ambystoma mexicanum
AATTTTCCTTTTGTAAAATGGAATGAAAAACCAAAGTCTAAAAACATGGTAAAACCGCCCCTAGTCTTTGTTTTGCGTTGAAAAAAGTGTAAATGCTGCATGCCCTTTACTCATGGGTGGCGGTAAATGCCATGGATTCCTATAGAATCCTGCGGCTTTCAGCAGGCACTAAAAACAGGCGGATTCCATGAGTGTGCTTTTAGTTACTCGCCTATGGCGGGAGTTCTCCAGCATTGGTCTCTTTCATGGATTCACATTCTAGGATCATTTCCCGTCGGTCGGCTGGGAATATTCGGTAGGCCAGACATACATAACAGTGAGAGAAAGCACCCTTGACATACAGCCTATGAGTCGGATCATGGGCCTTTGGTCCTTCTTCATAGGCCAACAAGTGAGTCGGGGTTAAGCATGACCTCTAGGAATTGACATCACTGGGTGAGGGCCGTCTTGGGGACCCTGCCGGGGACATTACTTCATAGCAGCCCCGGCTCACTAAGCAGGATACTGGGGTTTAGCCCCACCCTCAGTTTCACATGTACATTTTGAGGGGATCATATAATTACTGCTATGCTTTTATGGCGATTTTAATTTTATTTCGACCCCCATTCATTTTTGGGGGATGGGTACAGTATATAATGAATGTAGAGTGGAGTAGGGGAGCTGCAGGGGAGGCCCCCCCTCCATATATATGGGGTGAAAAGGGAGTAGAAATAAAAATAAAAAGTCTGCATTTTCGGTGGTCACAGTAAAAACGTTGCAGCGATCCCATAGATCCGGATTCGCGAAAGCGCAGAAACCTCCACAATCGCTGTATGTTGATCACAGTAGGCAAATCTACCTCCGCGTAGATTGCCGCCGTCAACACGGCAGGTTGCTAGTTACAGGCACTTGCACACCATGCTGGGACTACCTGAGCCTTACTGCTCCCAAAGAATTTAAAATAGTGTGGTGGATTTGTCAGTGACCTTTAAACCTGGGGTCAAGCACACGCGTGCCTCGTTGGGCCTCATTAAATTCGAGGATCTATTCCCAGATGGAAGCCTCCTCACTCCAGCTGACTGTAAAGTGTGGGCAGGAGAGTCACTCAGGCAGTGTCACTGGTAGATGAGGCGGTGGCGCGCAGCCCGCGCCTCTGTCCTGTCCTTCCCATTGGATCCATTTGACTGCGCGATCCCACAGTTTAGTGGCAACAAGACCGCTGCCGGTATTGCACAACTTGTGCACATCTTTGGACATAGCTGCTTTATCCCCCTATAGGTGCTGGGAGATATACCAAGCTTAGAACATTCCGGATAGTATATAGCCCACAACCTTACTAGACGCTAAAACTGGTTCACTGAATTACCAACATAAACTGCTACAATACATGCCATTCAATATTACCATACACCGAAGAAATTCGATTTTTTTGTTTTTGCGCAATATATCTAATGCATGCTCTAGGATTGGGACTTACATGGCTGATTGATGTGTGTGCATATTTCCTGGCATTGACCCCCCAATTGCAACGTACTGGGGTGAAGTCTGGTGTATGGGACAGTAAGTAACCGGTCCCTCAGATCCAAGGGCCATGTTAACACCTCTGTTGAGTGTACTTCATTCCATAGGCAAATCGGTGAGACGGTTTGGCGGGATGGCATGCTTGATAGCCAACGTTCTTGTGGATGGGGTGCCATTGAGGCAGCAATGGTACACTCGGCCGGTTATGTTTGTTGAGTAGAGCATAACTAATGGCGGGGCCAGAGAACGATAACAATGCCTGCAGAACTTCACCATCAGTGGCTATGAACATTGAAGCTCGTACAAATGTGATAAAATAGCTCATTACAACTTTGGCAGTCTGGAAATAATTCCAGAAAAATAGCCGGTAATTCCGGCACCAGTATTTTTTCTGGACCGGCAAAAAACAAATCTGCCAGTAGGGGTACTGAGCTACTGGCAGGTATGACCTGCTGGTAGTTCAGGCCCCTACTGGCAGAAAAATACCAGTATCACTGGCACCGGTAGTACCTGTGCCGGTGATTTCAGAAATCCCATCACATGGAGTCCGATGGGACTCCATGGGAATAGGAACTTACCGTCACTCCGTCACCTGTAATATCGGGCAGTGGAGATAGCAAGGCAGGTTTGCCGGTAACCCGCCGGAATAACCAGCGAGTTACCGGCAAACCCGTAATGTCTCAGAATGTTCTGGCTTATCTCAAAAGGCATGCTGTTAACATAGCCATGATACAGGAAATAGACATGTCCAGGGCTGGGCACAGTGCCTTTGGCTTACACTGGGGCAATTCTAGCTGGTACCCCTACACCGCACTTTCCAGAGAGGTCATGGTACTGATGCATCACAGTCTTTGCTTTCTTTGCATGCATGCCACAGCTGATCCAGAAGGTTGCTTCCTGGAAGTCACCAGGGTGCTGTTGGGAAAGCAAGTGGTGTTAGTGGATCTTGTATGCCACTAACATTTATTTACTCGGCATTTATAATGCACCTATACACAAGTGTTTCAAGGTGCAAATTCTAACCACATTGATACAGCAATGTTTTTAATTGATCCTGGATATATGACAGCTGTTTATGAAGTAGCTAGCAGTCAAATAGCACAGCGAGTAGAGAATTCGCTTTGGTATCTGTGCAAAGCCTGCTGACGCAGATTCGAATCCTGGCAGGGCCAAACTATTAATCATGGGAGGTGACTACAACACAGCACAGATGTACCCCTAGGCTGCTCAACGTCAAGGCCTAAGCCCCTAGGATCCGCAGCCAAGACACTGCTTGTCCTTTGTGAAGTATGCAACATGACTGATGTGCGGCACCGACTCCATGCAGAGCGAAAAGACTACACATACTATTCTAGTGTTCATCACGACTCCCTAAATAGAATTGATGGCTTGCTGGTGCCCTGTCCCTTGAAGAGCATGGCTACGTCTTGTAATGACCTGCCAGGGGCCACCTTGGACCACTGCCGCGTGATCGTATTGTTAACGTAGTGTGATACTCCTCCTTTGAGCCATAGGTCTACGTTCAAAGCTGATGTCCTCACAAAAATAGGCTTCATGTCGGAACTTCATGCAGCTATGCAGCAATCTCTGGCAACAGCGTGGGGCCTATAGATAGTGCGTGAGGCTATGGAAACCTTGCATGGTATACCTATGGGGAGTGTGATCCGCAAAGGAAGGTGGGAAGTTGAGCACGCTCAAGTGAACTTTGACCAACGTTTAGAGGGACTTATAGGTGCTTGAGGTCTCCTATGCATCCTCAGCGATCAATATTTAACGATGAAAGCAAAGTTTGATGAGTTCCGCAAAGAGGCAGAGCGGGAGGGTGGTAGACCAGATGGGCGATATGTAGAGACATCCATGATGTCTGGGTTGATGAAATCTTTGTGAAAGGGGCTGTTGTCAGGAATGCTAAGAGAATTGTGCAGGCCTTGTCAGATCATTCTACTAAGTTATACACTAGCCAATCAAGGCCTTCATGGGGCAAGTTAGCAAATACCTTGAGAGGATGACGTTGTCCTGGATCATCAAGGCTTATAGGGAATTGCTGGATGCTCCAATAACCGCTGTAGCGGATTCTGAGGCCATTCGTCACTTGGCACGCTGCAAGGCACCTGGACCAGATGGCCTTATAGCAGACTACTGCAAAGAATACCAGGATATGGTTGCTCCATCTGTTGCTGGTGGTAGGTTATTCAGAGACTCTAGATACTGGGACTCTCCCATCATCAATGAGAGAAGCGGTTATTGTAGTAGAACATTCTAATTCACACTTTAAGCACTGACCCCATTGCGCTTCATCAACTAACACCTGGTGAATCAATAGAAAATAAACAATTCCTCAGTTCCTTGTTTATTAAGTGAAGTAGCAATGGGTGCAACAGCCAATACATGTTTCCATCTATCCTAGGTCCTCATCAGGGCGATCTACACTATCCAATCTCAAACCATTAAAAGCTGCGATGCTTTTAGGCGAAGAACAATTCAGAACCTGATGAAATAATAGATCAAGCTAAACAGTGCTGATGTCTGCGCTGATATTCAATTCAACATGTTGTCGCAAAGAACAAATCTCAATGAAATCCAGCACCCCAGCGGGCTACAGTTTGGCAAACATTGTGAACGCCACTGTACAGCTCACTGGGGTGCTAGGTTTCAAACACCAAGCATAGAAATACATTGAGGTCTCTTCTCCATGACAACACGTGGGATTTCATATCAGCATCAATTGATTGGCTTTTGTTGTGACTTGGAGCTTAGCCGCACCTGTGCACAGACCAGTGCTGCTCATCATCTTCTTTCATTAGACTATTACCTTTTGTTATATTTTCGAGGCAGATTAGCTCGAACCTTGGGAAGCCACTTTTTGTTTTCTATTGTAGCAGTACTCCCAAAACCTGGGAATCACAAGATCAGCTGCTCCCACGACTCCCTATAATCACTATTGATTTTTGATAATTCGATTCAGGCCAAGCTGCTAGCCAGGAGGCTGGAGCTCCTGTTGGATAATGGTGTCACTTGATTAGTCAGGCTTTATCTCTGGGAGGTCAACCGACCATATTCAGAGGTGTTTCTTTTCTATACCGCCTAAGATCCCAGTATTCAGGCCACCACCATGTTGCTTGGCATGGAAAAGACCTTCGACTCGTTGGAATGGTCGTTCCTATTTACAGTCCTGCGGAGGACGGGAGTGGGTGAGGTGTTACTGTCCTCGGTGAAGCTTCTCTATGCCCGTCCCACAGCAAAGGCTCGGGTTAATGGCTACACATCAGGTCCAATCACACTAGAATGATGCATGAGGCAAGGCTGCCCGTTGACCCCATTATTATTCACCTTTGCTGTGAAGCCTCTGGCCTTTCTCTCTAGAGAGCAACACACCAATAGCTGAATCCAATTCTATACACTATAAATAATTAAATCACTGTTTGCGGACAACCTTTTGGTCTATATTGCAGACCCTTTGAAGAACGTTGGGCAGATAATAGACACACATTAACAATTGTGGATTCGATATATTAGTGCTGTGCGCTCGTGACCACTCTTCAAATAAATACCAAAGAGAAAGAAACAATCTCAGTGTAAACTGGCATCGATCACTCTTAACCCTCCAACTCATCCATTAGGGCTGGAAAGGGCTGGAAAGTAATAGAAATCAAAATTATTAGGGTGGGAAGGTGAATAGGCAAGATTGGTAATATATAATATACACCATCCCAATATTTGTGTTAATGGGAAGGTGTATATTATATATTACAAATCTTGCCTATTCATTAATTGTTATGTGGGATTAATACAGCCTTGAAAACGACCTGTTGGTCGAAACACGCGTCGGCTGTCCAACACTGAGAATAAACATCCTATTTCTTTGAAAACACTTGTTCAGGAATACTTTAATTTGGATGTTGAAATGAGTCTTTTGTTTAAATCAACCAGAGTGCGTTTCACCTTCCCACCCCAATAATTTTGATAAATAATAGACACTGTAAACACCTTTGCTGAGGTTTGTAGCCTCAAAATCAACTGGTGAAATCAGAACTACTCCCCTAGTCCCAAGTACAAGGCAGATAGGAGAGCATTGGGGGATCTACTGGTGTCCTAGAGAGGCTGGCTATTTGGCAATTCAGGTCTCAAGTGAGCAAAGCAAGTATGGGTTGGTGCTGAGTGCATTAGAGTTAAAGGGACGGGAGATGGGTCAAGCTGTTTGTGTTGATGATGGTTAGAATAGCTTATAAAAATGGTGTTACTTCTAAAATGGCTCTATATATTCCTCAAAGTTCCATTTTTGGTCCCTGCATACTGTTTCACTATGCTGTTGGAAGTGTTGCTAAAGCCTATTTGGGTGGGGGGTCCATGTCAGGGTCACTTGGAACACCCTAAAGCTGCCAGTTTAGAAGGGAGTCATGGTCAGACTCATACCACATGTTGAAGCCTATTACTACCTAGCTCAAATCAACCATATTCGTCCTTGGTACTGTCCAGTCCCTTATGCCTATCACGCTGTGTTGAAAGGGGCTATTGTTATGCCAATGAAATTAGTCGCAGCACTTTTGGGAATTCCAGGAACGCCTTTGGTACCCCTTAATATTGTGCCAACCCCTATTACAGCTTTCAAAACGCCACAATCAACCTTCCTGCAAACATTAATGTTTACATTGATAAAGTCTGGTTTATGGACTCATCTTTTTTTCGCGAGGGCAGAGTTATCGCTTCTGAAGAGTATAGCGATGGATGGTACGTTGGCACTACATATTGTATTCTTTTATAGAATACTTGGTACACTGGCAGATGTGCGTCTTACCTTTCATGTAGCCCTTGCTGAACACCCACTGGTATCCCTTTTAATGTCGGCTGGCATGACCCCGAGTGTCGTATCACACATTTACGAAATGGTGTCACGTGCCAGACATGTCCGTAATCTAGGAGAACACACACAATTGGGAAATGAGTCTGAATGGGGCGCTCGTAGATACCATGTGGGCCAGAATCTGTAAAAAATTAGGACGGTACCCCTGAACTGTAAACACAAAATGTAGTCAACTCAGATGTCTTTACCAACTATATGTCACGCCCTCTAAATTATTACATTTGACCCTGCAGCAACAGATGCCCGTCTACAGTGTGTGTGGGGGGGGGGGGGCAGGCTCGTGCCAACATTGTACATCTGGTCTGGTCTTGCCCCAGAGTGAGTTTCCCCATTTGGGACCCGGGTGTTTGTGATCACTGAGGTTGAAATTCCATGTGACCCAGGGTCTTTTTTTTGTTGCTAAATTGAAATTAACTCAATGAGTTTATCTGTCCCCCCCCCACGCAGCATGCATGATACAGAGACCTGCGCTGGTGCAAAGCCCAAGAGGACGCGCCTGAAGAGAATGTATTGTGCATACATCTGAGCCCAACGATTGTTGGTCAGTCTTTACCTCTGATATATTTATTTATTTTATTGCTTTTTTTATAACGCGCCTAATACCTTGCCTGAGTTCAGTTTCTAAGGTGGTCCTGCTTCCAAGACCAGCGCGTTGCCCCCGTGCTATCCTCCGTTGAATGTGAACATAGCAGAAAGAGCCCGTGAGGTTGAGCATTGTCCTTATGCCTTTTTGAATCATGATCTTTTCATTTGGTGTAGTGTGAACTGATTTCTCTGATTACTCTGCCTCCTGGGGAGGGCGAAGCTGGATCAGTCTGCCCAGATTCTTTCCCAGAAGGAAAGGCCTGAGATTCTCCCAGAAGATGAAAGTCTCCTTAATGAGGAGGATCTGTCTCCATGGTGATGGTTGTGTGGGAATTGTCGCATGCAAGTCATCACTGTGTACTTCCACCATCACTGCAAGCATGCTGTGGCTGCCACTGGGATATAATTGTATATGTTACACTTATTTTATAATCTGAAATACCTAATACAAAAAATAAAAAAATAAAAAAAATGTAGTCAAAAAGCTCAGGGAGCTAAGGAGGATTACCTGACAAGATCTGTGGGAGAAGAATCCGTAGATGGCTGCTCTGGATGAAACTAAAGCCTTCCCCATTAGCAGAGACAGAAATAACAACAAATGAGGTGGTCAGGCTATACATTAAACACCTTTTTGGCTATTTCTGTATGTATGCAATGTATTGCTATGACATTTCTTATGTAGCGCAGATTCCCAGCCATATGACAGTAAACAATTCAAGTATATGAATGTCTGAAAGATCTCATGCTTCATAAGAATGTTTTTTTTCTCCAAGTTGGACATTTCCAAGCCCGGCGAGGTTGCAGCCCTAAACCTCAATCGTTGGAAGGAGAGTGTGTCGTCTGGTGGGAATGTATTTGTAGGAATCGACTATGGGTGTTGATGGGTGTGAGATATATCCGTCGCATTTGTCTTCAGTAGGGTCCTGTGTTGGCGCAGCACCTTCTTGCTCTGAATCTTTCTCTCCTGTAAAGAGTCAGCGTCTCATCATCTACTTGGTCTTTAGGAAAATTCTGGTCTCAGGCCTCCAGATCATGTCTTTCTTTAGGCCCGGCTTGCTGACTAGGATTGATACGGTGGGTGTGCGCGTAGTGGCAGTGCACAATCTTAGTTTAGGCTTGGGGGGAATGGCAGGCTATTCCTTGGATAGGGGCATGGCAGAGTGTTCTTTGGGGACCATTTGAACCTTTGATTGTTGTTGCCTATGTCCATGATCCTCTGCTTGGAAGCTAACAATGTCAGACTGAAAGGGTCTTCCTAACCTGCCCCTTTGGAGAGGTCCATGTTCTACATGAGGCGTTGGTGATCTAAGGAGCGGAAGCTGCTGGGGACTCTGCAGGAAGATCTGAAGCAGAGAGTCCTGCACCGGTGAAATGGGTGCTGTCCAATCCAAAGATTGGAAAGGGGACATGGTCATCTGTGTGATGGAGGTCTCTGCTGATAGGTGCACTGTCATCGACGTGTCCTCATCAGCTGGTCTGGATGATAACTTGTTCTTTGTCCATGGGACTACTTTGGACAAGTGAGGGTCCATAGACAGCAGCCTCATGAATGGTTGGAAGTCTGTGGGTGGGTGCTTTGTCGGGAAGTGATATATAAGAGCTATCATTGAGGAGGAGGACTCTGCGGCTGGTTGTTTCATAGAGGATTGCTTTGTGGACAAGTGCTTAGTTGACTAATGCTTCGTCAATAGATTCTCCGGCTGGTGGGCTGGTGATAGGGCATCTCGTAAACGGGGCAGTCTTGGACAGACTCGTAGATGAGGGATCTCCCATCGAATGCCTCTGGCCTGTGACATTACTGGTGGACGGTGACTTCGATGATTGATCAATTGTGGACTACCACTTGCTTCACAGGCCCTTTAGAAATGCTGAAGGGGTTCCTTCTGCCCTTTTGTGCATGTGATTGAAGGGCAGAGGAGCCTGGAAAACCTCATCAGAGGTTTCTTGCATGCCAAAAGACCATGGGGGTCATCACGAGTTGGGTGGTAACCCTTAAATGCGGCTTTAATCCTATTACCGCCGCATTTAAGCATCCGCCAAATCATGGGTTTGGCAGGATTTACCCCCAGCTCCGAGCGTCCTGTCCTCAGAGGCAGCACCCCCATTCAGCGGAGCCTCCCTTTAGCCTTGCCGCCTCTGGAGGGTGGAGCTGTAACAGTCGTCACAATTTCTTTCCCTGAACACAGGGCTGGAGTGTCTGGCAAAATAGGAAGTAGCCTGGTTCTTCTGTCACTTGGGGTCTTATTCGGAGCCCACATGCAGAATTTGCAAAAGCCGAGATTGAGAAAAGGGTGCAAAGAGTAGAGGCAGTCCTTGCCTGGGTTTTTCAAGCATACCTTTTTCTTTCCATGTGTAGCACTATCCTTGATAAGGGACTTCCCCACCTTGGGTTCCGACACACTCCCTTTATCAGCCATGTTGTGTGATGGCTGAGCTGAGAAGGGAGACAAGAAGGAAAATAACAAACTTCCAGGCACTGGAATGGCACAGGTGGGACACTTTTGGTTAAGGGAGCCTCTTGCAGTTCCACAAACCAAGACTCTGAGGGCGGAACTACAATGTTACAATAGATCCCGAGCTTCGCTGTGTTGAAGTGTGTTTTCCATGTACTCATTCCCAATTCCTGCCATAGATCTACAAATGCAGGGAGGCCCAAGAGTCTTTTCCACAATATACTTTCCAGTTTCTTCACCTTAACCCAATCATCTTCCTGCAATCCGACCCCATAGAGTAACCCTGGGATCCCCTTGCCAGCATAAAAGCGTAGGATTGGGAGCATGGGAAACCTACAATGTTTAAACATGATTTCCCTGGATTGTGCATGAAGGGGTGCCAATTTGGATATGATATGATATGCCATTTATAACGCGCCTATACACAAGTGTTTCAAGGCGTGGAACATTTTTTGCTGGATTTTAGCTGTAAGGTAGTGTCACACTATGGGCCTCATTACGACCCTGGCGGTCCCGTAATGAACGGTGCCGGTACAGGACCGGCACCGTTCATTACAGGCTGCCCTATTACGAGGTTCCATTGCGGGACCCACTCAGAACGTCTGGTCAGACCAAACATCCTTAGCGGGTCCCGCCATGGGACCAGGGAGCTAATAACGGGCCTGTTATTAGCTCCCTCCCCATTCCCATTTAGCCCTATCAGAGCTCAAATGGGGATGGGTTTTTTCAATGAGGAATTACCGGGTCTTCCAAGGTTGGAATAGCCCAGTAATTCCTCATTGAAGGAACCCGGAGCTGGAACCCGGTATGCTACCTCCATACTCGAAATGAGGCCCTATGTCTGTTTTTGTCGTGAATCAGAAGCCCAAATATCGAACACTGTGCGTAGAGGTAATAGTCGACCCATCCATGTGCCATTTAAAAGGGCACGTTTTCTTAGAAGCAAAAGTCAGTACTATGGCCAATTTATCTGCATTAGGCTTTAAATTGTTTCCTGGAAAATATGCACTCATTTGCAAGAAGATTCTTTGTAGTCCCATGGGAGTTCTGTCCCGAGTGGTAATATCGCTGTTATAGATATTTCACCAATTTCTGGTCAAAAGGCTCTACATTGACTTATATGGTCAATGAGGCCGGACAGATAAAGATGAACTAGGCATGGGGCCAGTGCACAGCCCTGACTTAAGCCCACTGTTGTTTCTACTGGTGCACCTAAATTCCCCATATTGTCCGAAGTGGTACTAACAACTTGGATAACCCTCCGGGATGCCCATTTGTGTGTCTTGTTCGAGGGTTTTTTTCCGGTCAAATGCCCACAGTAAATATGTGAAGCCCATATGGAACGATTCAGAAGTCCCAAGATGTATGAGACCGCTTCGCCATAGGACCATTCTGCGTGGTTCTGCACTGCCTGCAGAAACCTGTCTGATATTAAAAACTCAATAACAATATTGCTTTTATCTATGTATTGGCTACGTAAAATGCGCCTGTACACCTCGCTGTGTAGCCGGATTATAAATACCCCATGAGATCTTTTAGACATGCTGCCCTAACCAGGTTAATTCATGTTCTTGGCTGCAAGTTTTCAAGACAACATAGATCCCTTGCTCACATAAGTGTCATCCAAGGAAGGTGCCTGTGTTGTTTTCAAAGCTTGCATCGAAAAAGTAAGACTAAGAAAGGTATCTTTTCTGCAAGACGGTGTGCTTTCTTTTTGTTTTTTATTTATTATATATCTATAAATCATTCTTTGATAAGTAGAGTCAAAAGTGAATCCTGCTAAACCTCACAACCTACATTAAACAATTCAGAAGTTAGACTGTGTGATGTGTTTTTGCTTTTATATTTAAAATCTATAAATCATTCTTAGATACATTTTAAAAAATTGGAGCCGGTAGTGAATCCGGCTAATCTTCCCCACCTACATTAAACAATTCAGAAGTCAAGACCATATGTACTTACCTCTGAACATACAGTCTTTCAAGGAAGTCCTTCAAGGATGGCAACCTTCTCCAGATTGCCACTCTAAACTCTCGCTCTGCTGTCAAACACTCCTCTGATATCTGCCGTCTTCTGGAAGAACTTGACCTTGATGTCCTTGGTCTCACCGAGACATGGTTCACGGCCAGCTCTATCACAAGCTTTGATATGCTCCTACCTGATGGCTACAAGATCCTCTGTGCACACAGGGCCAACCGCTCTGGTGGGGGTGTAGCCCTTATCTTACCGGAGTGGAATCCAGCCTCTGTCACTCCCACGCAGGCCTACTCCTCTTTTGAATGCTTCGTCTGCAGGCTATGCCTCTCCCCTAGCCATTCATTACTGCGGCTACTATCTATCGGCCACCTGGCCAGATTTCATCCTTCCTCTCTGAGTGGGTGGACCGCTCCACCTCACTCCTGGCCTCAACTACTCAACTCCTTCTTCTTGGAAACTTCAACATCCCCCTGGATGCCTCCTGTCCTCCTTCTGGACTCTTTTGTGACCTCTGCGACTCTCTCTCACTCACTTTTCTCCCCTCTGGCCCAACTCACTCTGCAGGGCACACTCTTGATGTTCTTATCTCCTCAGCCCTTCCCCTCTCACCACTCCTCTCTCCTGGAGTGATCACTTTCTCTTCTCCTCCCACCTCACCCTCCCTACCCCTCAGGCCAAGCCACTTCCATCACTTCCACCCACCTTCTCGGTCATTCAACCCATGAAGCATGTGTCAGCTGAGGCTTTCGCCACCACCTTCTCACCTCTCTCTCCCCCCCTCCGGCTGACTCTCATCCGGACACAGCCCTCTCCACGCTCCACTCTGCTGTATCTGATACTCTTGATATCCTTGCCCCTGTCATGAGAATCCGCCTGAAGCCCAAAGCCCAAAGCCAAGTGCAGCTCCTGGTTCGACTCAGACCTCGTCACCCTAAAGCGCAAGTGTAGGGTGGCCGAGAGGAAATGGCGTGCTTCATGTACATCCTCTGACAAGCTGGCCTGCCGCCTGCTGCAAAGGCAATACCAGGCTCTCTGTCCTAACCAAGAAGAGAGCGCATATCCAAGCCTACGTATCTGCAGCATCTAACAACTCGGCTGAACTCTTTAAAATCTGCAAGGAACTGGCCAATCCTGCCGCAGTCTCTACCTCTTCTGTCCCCTCCCAGGCCCTCTGTACGGCGTTGGCTTCTCATCTCTAAAACTCAGGACATCCTGTCCTCTCTCTCTTCCTATCCCCTCCCACCACTTCCTGCTCTTCCTCTGGCCTTTCTGCAGCCATCTCTCCTCCCTCCTTCTCTGCCTTTCCCTGTTCTCTGCAGATGAGATTTCTAGACAAGTCCGATCTATGAAAGTCTCGTCGAAACAGGTTCACCCCTGCTCCTCCAAAACTATCAAGGACCACATCGACTCCCTGGCTCCTGCCCTGGCTGATTTCTGCAATCACTCCTTCACCACAGGAATCTCCCCATCCCCCCTGAATCACTCCCTTGTGCACCCCCTTCTTAAGAAACTCTTTGCCGACCCCTCCTGCCCGGCTAACTATCGCCCAATTTCCATCATTCCTTTCGTGGACAAGCTCCTGGAGAAATTGCCCATCTCCCAGCTTAATCTCCACACTGAATCTGTTGATTGTCTTCATGACCATCAGTCTGGCTTCAGAGCTGCCAGAAGCATGGAAACTGCTCTCTTGAACATCTGTGGAGACCTGCTCTCTAACCTTGACTCTTACACCCCTTGCGTCCTCATCCTGCATGATCTCTCTTCTGCCTTTGACACTGTCAACCATGCCATCCTGCTCAAACGTCTCCATGATAACCTGGGTATCACTGGGCAGGCTCTGGTGTGGCTGGCTTCTTTCCTCTCCGACCAAGCCTCCCAGGTCCAACTTGGGTCCTTCCTCTCTTCTATCTTTTTCTCTACCTCTGGTGTCCCCAGGGGTCCAACCTCTCTCCCTGGCTGTTCAACCAATACCTGGCACTCCTGGCCCGCCGCATAGCCGCTCTCTGACCCAACTTTCAGTGCTATGCGGATGACACCCAACTCATCTTCAGGCTACCCTCGGCCTCCTCCTCTACTTCCCTCATCTCTGACTGTCTGTCTGCTATCCAGGAGTGGTGTGCCGCCAATGACCTCTGCCTTAATGCCAGTAAGAGTGACATTCTCCTCATCGGCACACCCACACCCTCCTTTCCTGTAGCGCTCGGGCTGGCCTCTCTTGGCCCTCTTCCTGCTCTACACTCTCCTTCTCCCCTCACATCTCTGACCTCTCTAAGAAGTCCTACTACCAGCTGCACCTCCTCAGAGGTATTCTTCCTTTCCTCTCCTTCCCCCAGAAGCTCAATGTCTCCAGAGCTCTGGTTCTCTCTAGGCTGGACTATTGCAACACCCTCTTTCTAAATCTGCCTGCTTCTACTCTACGCCCTCTGCAACTTATCCATAACAGGACTGCGAGACATGTCCTTGGCCTCAAGCCTAGGGATCGTGTCTCTCCAGGACTGAAATCTCTGCACTGGCTCCCAGTGACTGCGAGGTTTAAGTTCAAAACCCTCTGCATCGTCCACAAGGCCTTCTGGGGCCTGGGGCCTCAATACCTTCAACTCTCTCTTCCTAAATACCTTCCTTCTCGAGCTCTTCGTTCATCTGCCTCAAACTCCTCAGGGTCAGTCGCTTCTCCAAACAACAAGTAGGTGGTAGATCTGTTTCTTCGGCTTGGGCCTCCCTCTGGAACAGCCTCCCTGCCTCCCTGAAACTTGAGGAGAATCATCTTCGGTTCCGGAAGCACCTCAACACCTTCCTCTTTGCGTCTGCTTTTTCTCCTCCTCTCCCTTGCTGACTTCCTGGCTAACACTGAAACTTGCACTGGTTACCTGGCCACCCTCTGATCTCGGGGCCAGGTCCCCTCCCCCGCCAGTCACACTCCTGCACTGCCTTCCTGGCAACCCCTGCACTAGGGGACTGTTTTCTGTATCCCTACAGTCCCACTACCAGCCCTTGACACCTGACGGCTGCACTTACCCTTGCACTTACCACCTGCTGGCCGTACTTTTACTTATTATTTACTTATTTATTTTCTTATCCCATGTAATGCACTGTCCTCTCTCTCTTCCCCCGCACTTCTCCTCCTTCCCCTTCCCAAGCACTTGCGCGATCTGAATGACACCTGGCCTAGTAGGATCGTTGTTTGTCTTCCCTCTGTTCCCCCTCCCTTGCGTCGTTGCGCCTTGAAACACTTGTGTATAAGCGCGTTATAAATGCCATATCATATCATATCTTTCATGTGAACCTCGTTGTATTTTTTCACCAATCCCCACTTTCAATTAGACACAATTCATCAGTAACCATTATTTCTGATGGATTGACAACATGTGTAGTAGGGTGCATGGATTTGAAATGAATACTCGCGCAGTGTCAGACATACATCGGAATGCCGCAGCATCAGGGAGTTGAAACCAATAAGAATTGTTCGAGGCCTTTACAGATGGCGGCCATGTTGCTTTGCTCTTACTGCTCAAAGGGGAGAGTGTCACAGAAGATGGGGCTATTCACCGTACAAGATACTCACCAACCCATAGTCACCTTATTTAAAATCCCAACGTACAATTTAGAATCACCTTATTTTCTAGATCAAGATATATCTTCAATTTCTCCCAAAACAACAACAATCACTTTGACGGGGCAATTAACCCTAAACCGAGGCTGGTTTACACTAATTGCCCCGTGTCCCTCGAATGTAACTGGAAACTCTCTCTGCGGGCACCTTCTCCGCTTGATTGACTGCTCTGTGCAAGATTGTAATTTGGGAACGGGACACCCAAGTAATGAGAGGAGCGGCCTCCTTTATCTCCGCCGCTGAATGCGCAGGGATACAAGGTGACAGGGCCCCAGGGACGCGAGCCTCTGGAGCTAACCATGCGCGGAAGCGAGGCAGATGGCGATCACAGAGGCGGACGCAACGGTCTGGGAAGAGCTGCCATGACAAGAGAACCCGAAGCATCAGCCATCTCTAAGGAAACCACGGAGGGCCTCGCAGAACTCAAACATGAAAGAAAGCAAGGAGCACTAAAAAGTACAGATCTGGACAGCAATTACAGTGCGTGTTGGCAGACTGACGCTGCCAGTCAAGGTGGGGGCGCCGCAGAAGCACGTGCTGCCGCGCCTGTGATCCTCATTCGACAGGCGTGCCTGATGTGGGGGCTGGGGGCAAACTGAAGAGAATGAGCTACGCACCTCCTCCAGAGATCATTCGTAATGATGCAGGGCATTAAGTGAAACAAACGCCCTGAAGGCTTAGTGTGAGTTGTCGACTATTTCTCAGCGCACTGCACCTGTCGTATGAACTCAGGGACGTCCTGCTTCCCAAACCTCCAAGTGCTTGCTGTGATTTGCAGAGTTCTCGGTCACACCTTCTGTGAAAGTATTTGTCAGGTGCCCAAGAAGTGTTTTCCCCACCTTGGACACTCCAAGCTGATCGGGAGTTGTCTCACCTTACGGGGAATATCCAGACGCCTTTTCACATCCCAGTTGTGCTCGACTCCAGTAATTAGAATGTGACCTGCAGTTGCTGTGAACGTGCAGGAAAGTGCCCTCTTTGGGGGTCAGGGGTCTTGATGCGGAAAACCAAGAGACCCAAATGGTATCCTAGCTAAAAATGCAAACACACGAGCAGACATCACTGTTCAGAGCTAGTTATGAAATAGCCAATTTAATTATCCAATTACCATGAAAACAAAAAGAGGGGTTAACACCGTAAGGGATACTCATGACAGAATAGCACCAATTGGTCCAATGAAGATAACGTGATCACACTTAACATGAGCTCCTATTTGAAGCAATCCTCCTCACAGAAAAATGTCAACAAAAGAGAAGAGAATACAAAGTCAATGGCACAGAGCACGCTTCTCACCAGCAAGGGAAGGGCAAAGGCTATGCCCGCGCAGGGCTCCATGAAGTCTGGCAGCCCTGAGGATGCCAGCTGCTCAGAAGCTTCCTTGCCATGAAAAAACTCAAACCAGCCCCAGTCTGTTCCAGTGCCCAGTGAGGTCCCTCCTTCACTGGACGGGGGCATTGGCCCTTTGCTGGTTACCTTCAGCTTTTGGTGGGGGTTGTCAGCCCATCGCACTTGTAAGTGGGTAGTCCCTCTACATGTGCACAGCTCCTTCAGTACCCGTTTCTAGGCACTAACTCTTCCCACTGGTCCGACATCTTCTAGGCGCTGTTGTCACTGGATGTCCCATCAGCTGGAGACCCAGGGTCCCACAGACACCTGGAAAGGGCCGTGGCAAAGCATTCCTGGCAAGGCAGTCAAGTTTCCAGGGAGTTGATAACCCAGGATGCGCGGAGGAGGAGGGGGGGGGAGCTCATTGGCTGTAGCTTGCATGCAAGGTTCCTGCCAATGCTGGCAGCAGACTATAAGAATCAGCTGATTGGGTACACCCTTCCACACAGTCAACATAATCCAAGAATATCACACTCCGTGGTTCCGCAGGTGTTTTGTGCCCCCATGGTAGTAGGAGCTGGGACCTAGCCCTTACCTAGCTGCTGGCCACCTCCTTCACTGGCCTGAGGCTGCATTATTTGTCATACTTTTAATCCAATATGACGGGGGACGATGGATCCTGAAAGCATCCCCCTTTTGAGCCTGGGGAGACCAGACTCCCTCCCTCCATCAGCCCCATCTCACAGGGAGGGGATCCCTTGCTGCCTGGAGCCTGGCACATCTTCTCCTAAGCACACACAATACCTTCAGCCGCCAGCCATCAGGCTTTGGCTCCAGGCCTCCTCTGCAGAGACAGGAGATAGGTTGTCAGGCCTGGCAGCGGCTCTGAACCAATGACAGGAAGCAATAAGCGACTGCATCTGTCAGCCAAAGTTACATATTTTAAAGAAACTACACTGTTGGGTCTTATCATCCCAACTTAAACAGACCTTCTGAAAAACGTTTCTCGTAGCTGCTACCCCCAAGAAACTTAAGATGTTCCATTATTTCTCCAAAGTGTTAAAGAGTGGGCGACGACCCTTTAGGTTCTCGGGCTACCTATGAGCTCGTTCATACAACATGAGTAGTGGCGGCCAAGCCGGGGAAAATGCAATGTCCTTTCCATGCCTCGTAAAAGTTCTGACACTCCAGGCCTAAGCCCACTGCTACTTGGTGAACTTAAGTTTGCATACGCAGGTGGCATTTGCCTTCCCGGACATATCATAACACAGGGGAAATGCGCTACCTTGACATCCGAAATGACACTTCACACAAACACAGGGGAGTCCTATCAGAGTGCAGGAAAATACCCCAAAAAGGCAAATTCGTTAGCGGAGCAAAGGCGGCAGACAGAATCTCTCACAGAAGGGGTCTTGGTTCACCCTCCCGCCAGTATTGGTATTTATAGTTATTTGAAAAAGAACATAATGCTTTACATACATGTTGTGCAGAAGGAGACCCGGTGAAGACCTTCCCCGCAAAATCGCTCCTATTCCTCATCCCAGTTCCCCCTGCCTATTTGGGGGAGAACACCTCACCCCTCCTAATAGAACACGGGCCCGCTGCCCACTGCCTTCACCCCAGATCCCCCGATTCGCCCAGCCCCACCACTTACCTGTACTGCTCACACTCCACGCTGCAACCCCCGAAGTGCGACGTACCGTGCACGGCCCAACATGGCGCTGCCTTTTGTGCGTCCTGCTTTAGTGGAGGGATGCCAACAATAACTGTACGAATATATTGGAATGGGGCCCTGTATAACACATGCTTAAAGACCGAATTGTTGTCGACCATGGGACCTACTCTACTGTTCCATCACCCGTTGACTTGTGTCCCGTCACTCGTTGACTTGTGATGCCGCAAGTCAATATGGGAGCGCAAAACAAAACAAACACATAAAGGTCAGCAGAAGGCCAATTTCCTGCCATTGGTGTTCCTTCTGAAGTCATTCAAGAACCCAACTTCTAAAATCCACCCGTCTAGTTTAAAGGTCAAGAATTGGAAAGATAGAATCCCTATGAAAGAGATGCATGGGGCCGCTCTAATATGCCTTACAAGTGTCAGAAACCTAGCCCCCAGGTTGGGTCATGAGAAAATGTACAGGTACCAACCCTCAACATTCTTGCGAGGCCCACCTACCGACAGCACCGCTCTCAAACTGCAAAAGCATGGGCGACAGAAAGTCCTCCATCATTGGCCCACACCTCTGGAATAACAGATAGATCCCCACAACCATTCATGCGGTGTAGTTCCACCCTGCCCTCAAAGTTCACCTATTCTGAGCAGCGCTATTCTACTCCCTCCTCCTTCAGTCAGATGCCGCACCCAGCAAATACCCTCATCCCGCTGGGAGCAGTGCAACCAGCTCTCAACCTAGATGCCACATCTGGAAGCACTGAATCCACATCAAGTTAATTGGGTTTCTGCTATAACACCATCCGTTCAAACATACGCCATTGGGACCACTGTATTCTCCCTCCACTTGTCACAAGCCACACAGCACTGTGACATGCGGACCACATTCTACCATGGGGGATTCTAACCTTGATCCACCTACAGCCTTTAAAGCGGCAAGAGGCAACTGGGTGTGCGGTGTGCACCATACAAATCACGCCCTACCTCCAGCGTTGACCCAATGAGGAGACCTTGCCTAGGACAGAAGAACGTTCCTGGATCTGGGTTCCGGATCTCGTTTCACAGGCTTGTTCAACATACGTGTGTTAGAACCTTGAACCACCTACAGCCTGTAAAGCGGCAAGATGCAATTGGATTTGCGGTGTGCACCATACAATCACGTCCTACCTCCAGCGGCAGAGGCGTTGCTGGGGGGGCCTGAGGGGGTGCGTTGCTAGGGGGATCTTAGGGGGCTATAGCCCTGGGTCTTTTGGTTGTAGCCCCGGATAGAAGCCCAGGTGTTACAACCAAAAAGGCTAGCTAGCCCCGCGTCCCAGCAATCCCAAAATTAGCATAACCCTGGTTCTTTTCCAGACCTAGCAACACACCTGTCCAGCGGTGACCCGATGAGGGGACCTTCCCTTGGACAGAAGAACGTTCCTGGATCTGGGTTCCGGATCTCGTTCCATGGGCTTGTACAACCTACGTGGGTTAGGACAGGAGTTTAACATGCGGCTAAATTAGCCGGCGGATCTCAAGGCTAATGTAACTCCGCTCCGGCGAAGGAGAAGACGACTGGAGCATGTAGCTATTTATTGCATTCAGTGGAACGCTGCATTATTCATCCTCTAATGATGCAGCGCAAGTCTTTCCACGCCTGCCGAAGATTATGTGCGAAAATGAGTCATAGGAATCACCCCGGCATATGGCAGGGAAATTAAAGGGGATTGGGGGGGTGTTCAACAAGCTTCTCTGCTTGACAGGCACACAGAACCAACTCATTCTCATGGAGCACTCAGCCTTGCCAGCCGAGATGCCAAGTGACCCCCTCCATGGCATCCCCAGTCCTATTCCTTATTTCGTTTAAAGATAAGTGCTGTGATGATAGGTAGGTTCCTACTCATAATGAGAAAAGCGACACTACAAGCCCCAGAATGCAAAGAGTTGTGGCTGAACACAGCCAAGCCTTGTTGAAGGTGCCCCCCATGAGTCATAGCATGGGGCCAGGCAGCTAAGGGAAAGAATGTAGAGTATCAGCCAGTGCCATATCGCCAAGCCTCAGTGGGGAAAGTGCACCTCACAATGCCAGGCTCTGCTCATTTCCAGAAGAGCTTCTAGTTTAAGAATGTAGAGTATCAGCCAGTGCCGTATCGCCAAGCCTCTGTGGGGAAAGTGCACATCGTACTGCCAGGCTCTGCTCATTTACAGAAGAGCTTCTAGTTTAAGAATGTAGAGTACCAGCCAGTGCCGTATCGCCAAGCCTCAGTGGGGAAAGTGCACCTCATACTGCCAGGCTCTGCTCATTTCCAGAAGAGCTTCTAGTTTAAGAATGTAGAATATCAGCCAGTGCCGTATCGCCAAGCCTCAGTGGGAAAAGTGCACATCGTACTGCCAGGCTCTGCTCATTTCCAGAAGAGCTTCTAGTTTAACAATGTAGAGTATCAGCCAGTGCCGTATCGCCAAGCCTCAGTGGGGAAAGTGCACCTCATACTGCCAGGCTCTGCTCATTTCCAGAAGAGCTTCTAGTTTAAGAATGTAGAGTATCAGCCAGTGCCATATCGCCAAGCCTCAGTGGGGAAAGTGCACCTTATACTGCCAGGCTCTGCTCATTTCCAGAAGAGCTTCTAGTTTAAGAATGTAGAATATCAGCCAGTGCCGTATCGCCAAGCCTCAGTGGGGAAAGTGCACATCGTACTGAAAGGCTATGCTCATTTACAGAAGAGCTTCTAGTTTAAGAATGTAGAGTATCAGCCAGTGCCGAATCACCAAGCCTCAGTGGGGAAAGTGCACCTCATACTGCCAGGCTCTGCTCATTTCAAGAAGAGCTTCTAGTTTAAGAATGTAGAGTATCAGCCAGTGCCGTATCGCCAAGCCTCAGTGGGGAAAGTGCACATCGTACTGCCAGGCTCTGCTCATTTACAGAAGAGCTTCTAGTTTAAGAATGTAGAGTATCAGCCAGTGCCGTATCGCCAAGCCTCAGTGGGGAAAGTGCACATCGTACTGCCAGGCTCTGCTCATTTACAGAAGAGCTTCTAGTTTAAGAATGTAGAGTATCAGCCAGTGCCGAATTGCCAAGCCTCTGTGGGGAAAGTGCACCTCATACTGCCAGGCTCTGCTCATTTACAGAAGAGCTTCTAGTTTAAGAATGTAGAATATCAGCCAGTGCCGTATCGCCAAGCCTCTGTGGGGAAAGTGCACATCGTACTGCCAGGCTCTGCTCATTTACAGAAGAGCTTCTAGTTTAAGAATGTAGAGTATCAGCCAGTGCCGAATCACCAAGCCTCATTGGGGAAAGTGCACCTCATACTGCCAGGCTCTGCTCATTTACAGAAGAGCTTCTAGTTTAAGAATGTAGAATATCAGCCAGTGCCTATCGCCAAGCCTCTGTGGGGAAAGTGCACATCGTACTGCCAGGCTCTGCTCATTTACAGAAGAGCTTCTAGTTTAAGAATGTAGAGTATCAGCCAGTGCCGAATCACCAAGCCTCAGTGGGGAAAGTGCACCTCATACTGCCAGGCTCTGCTCATTTACAGAAGAGCTTCTAGTTTAAGAATGTAGAATATCAGCCAGTGCCTATTGCCAAGCCTCTGTGGGGAAAGTGCACATCGTACTGCCAGGCACTGCTCATTTACAGAAGAGCTTCTAGTTTAAGAATGTAGAGTATCAGCCAGTGCCGTATCGCCAAGCCTCAGTGGGGAAAGTGCACCTCATACTGCCAGGCTCTGCTCATTTACAGAAGAGCTTCTAGATTAACGCCTGCACCACTCAGTAGGACCGACCTTACGACTCCATGCCGCAGGGTGACTCGTTTTCAAGGGCCGGGTTTTCATTTTAGGTCAAACTAATGCACACTGGCATTTGGATTCATGGTTCTCTTCAATTAAACAAAGTGGACTTGAGCGCCCACGAGTCTTGGCTTCCAGGTCCATGCGGCTCAGCAGGGAAAGGGAAATGCAGACCGTGGCCCTAGAACAGATTCCCGGAGTGTTCTGAATCGAAGAGAATAGAGGCATTTGCGTCCGCAATGGCGGCCCATGTTCGCGTGGTGGTGGGATGTAATGACTAAGATTATGATTTACAATTTGGATGCTGAGGTGCAATGTTCTCATGTCTGATGTCTGTCAGGCAGGGTGTTCAATTGCCACGCCTGGGTGGGTTAGTTGAGATGCATATTGTGTGTTGGAACATGGAATTTGAGTGCTGGTCCAGTGATCAGTCAACGGAGACCCTGATGGGCAGGTTAGGGAAGGGCACAGGTAATGCAAATCCTAACATAGCATAGCAAGCATGGAAAAGGCATCACAAGGCATGGAATCCATTGCAAGGAATTCGAATTCATACAAGGCCGACCTTTCTCATAGATGCCCTGTACCGTGTGTGCAGCACGGACCTGAGAATTGATAGCAATAGGGGAAGGGGCAGTGTAGCGCTACTCTCACTACCGTAAGCAGGGTGCAAAGAGGTATGAGCAGCATGAACCTTTGGTTCAGAGGAAGGGGTACTGAGGTATGAAAACATCCCCTCTTTAACTTTCTCAGGTTCACTATAGGTATATTTGATAAAGATATTGAATAACTTAGATAATGCATCAAAATGAAATATACATACTAGCTAGCTATACGATATGTAACCTATAGGAATGTTTGCAAGCACTGATAATAGCAAACACATATATCATTAGAAATAAATGATACATACAATAAAAAACGTATTCAATAACATAACTGAATGAAACAAAACTATTATGTTATATAATTGAAAACAAAAGTAACATCATTTCCAAATAAAAGACAGTAATTAACACAAAATAATGTCCACAAAATGATCACATTTCATATAGTAATTAAATAGCTGTAGTAACTTAAAAAAATGTGAAATTGACAAATAATTTGACAACATATTTTCTTTTAGCCAATTCTATATCTCTTTAGTTATAAAAATGTATTGGAGTTCCAAAAGAAAAGAAAATGGGGTCGGTTGTTTAAACGACCAATCTCAATAAAAGTTAATTGATTCATTGATAAATGTTGTGAATAACTTTAATACCTTTTTCTGACAGAACAGTAATGTGAAAGGCTATGCATTGAGTAATGTATTATTAGCTCCTTTCTTTAATACATACCAAAACATCTTAAAGTTAAAATAACTATGTATTTAATAGCTTACTTTTACACAAATGTACCCTCCAAAACATATTTGCGCTGAATTAAAAAAAAAAAGAGTACATTTTTCTTATTTTGAGCATGTGTCCTGGGGTCCCAAACGAAAGACCGGGCAGAACATATCTCATCTGTAATGCTTTTTTCAAAAGACATTGGTCCTCATTACGAGTACGGTGGTAGGGGGTTAATGGCACCGGTAAGGACGCCAGTGCCGTTAACCCCCTACCGCCGAATTCCGAGGTCCCTTAGCGGGTCCCACTAAGGCCGGCTGGGTTTACCAGCCGCCCTTAGCGGGAGCCGCTAAGGGACCAGAGAGTTAATAAAGGGCCCGCTATTTGCGGGCCCGTTATTAGCTCCTTCCCCATTCCCATTGAGCCCTATGGGGTTTTACCAGCCGTTAAGGAATGGACCCGCAAAGGGACCTTGGTGCTAATTACGGTACTGCAATTTGCGTTACCGTAATTACCGCCTTCCCCATTCCCATTATGCCCTATGGGGCAAAAATGGGAATGGGGAAGGGCCATGGTGGAATGGGGAAGTACCGCCCCGCCAACCTTGGAATGGGGTGGTACTTCCCCATTTCACCATGGCGGACTCGTTACAATACCGGCAGCAACCATGGTGCTAATAGCGCCATGGTTTAGCGGCAGTGTTGTAATGAGGGCCAATGGAAAAGTATGTATATAGGGCAGATTGCCAGAGATGTTTCCAGAAGCCTGCCTTACGATGAAAAAAGGTAATAATTTACATGTTACTCCCAATTCATGAAAGGCCCATTTCCAAAGCATAGGAGCTACTAACTAGTCGTTGTGCATACACACCTGTGTGCACCATACACAAGTAAGTTCTGGAAAGTCTGTGTTACATTGGATGTCCGCCACCAATGTGAAACTTACATGAGTATTGCTTTTCCCTCCATTATCTGAACATCTGACTTTCACTTGCTTGATCCAAGTTTCAGTGATGCAGTAACTGTGGGAAAGGGCAACAACTTGCATCACATTGGAAGAATGTGCACCATGCGGTGGCTATGGCCTGGGTGTGTGGTGTACAAAATCACCCTTAAATTAGTCATTGAACAAATGCTTTATAATTAAAGTCCCATTTTTATGCATAAGTACATTTTCTGTGAGACTATAAGCAATAATGCATGTAATATATATGGCACGCGTAAGATGTGTTGGGCAACGTTATCTCATTGTAATTTGCGACCATGCGTTGGTGTAACTTATTCTTCTCACAATTCAAGAGTGTAAGTGCTATAACACCTGTCACCACTGGAGACAGATGTGTTGCAGTGGTCAGCATCAGTGTTTCATGGTCCGTTGATGTCTAAGGTGTATGCAATTAGTGGCTTTATCTATGGAAATTGATAAAAGGGTCTTTTTCCATATGGTTAGGCGGGGTGTTAGCTCAGTTGGCCCTACGAGTGCCAGCTAATGCAAGGGAGCAGGGAAGCAGTTCCACTTCTCTCGGCCTGTTTGATTAAGGTCTCTGGAAGACCCCTTTAACAAAACTACTCAACACATATTTTGGACTTCTGATTTAGAGTACTTGAACCCACAACTAATTGTGCATTTGATAGGATCAGAGTTTTAATAAGGACAATGGGCCTCATTACGATCCTGGCGGTCCGGGAACTACGGTACCGGTAAGCATGCTGGTACCGCAGTTCCCGGACCTCCGTACTACGTGTTGTGGTCACAGGAGCCTGTCTGCCTGCCACGTCTGACCTGGCAGGCAGACCGGCACCTGCGAGCACAGCCGCATCGGATGCACATTTAACGGCACGGCTACCACCAGAGTTGTAATGAGGCCTAATGACCTTTTATATGGCACAGCCCGCAAACCGAATTATCTCTGGGAGCTTTAGGAATAGGAGTTATAATACCAAGGGTAACATAATATGCATTCGAAGGTTCTGTTATAATCCCTCAGCTGTTAAATCACATCCTGTCTAGTTGTGAAGTTACACTGGGCGATTATGCTGTAACCCTCAATTTGTATCATCACACGTGGATGATTAAATGACAATCCTCTAGCTGTAACAACACACCTGCACAATTATATTTTAATCCTCTAGTTAACAGATCGCAACAGACAAATTTGAATCATACTCCAATTGTGGTGTCAGTGCACTCTTACTGACATTAAGAGAATCTCATTGCAGCGCATCTGAAGATGACGCTGAACAAAAGCCTTCAGCTGCATCGACTTGGACACGGCTCAGCTTTCCAAAAAAATAGGATAGCACATCCAAACAAGGCAACATTGTTCTTTATTCAAAAAACGACGTGCTGGTTCCAAAAGTGAATATATGGAAGTACATTGATTTTATATAGAAAAATTTACATATTTAAGATATTAAAGGTCATGCTGCAGGTCTGTGCTTATATAAAACACTTAGCCTTATATCGAGCAGAACCCGTTGGTCACTAATAACAATACTTGCACTATTCGGGGGTACATTTCTTTATATTAATAACCGGTTTAATTGTACTCAAATGTTCTCAGAAGAGGGCAGCTATGCTGTGATATGAGCAGGGACGATGATTCACCAAAATGCCAGTGGTAGTGGACGTGACATCACAGACCTGATGACATCACAGGAAGTGATGTTACTTGACCTTTTACCTGGATGGCATCAGTTCCTCTTTAACTCTAGTGACATCACCGGAAGTGGCTTGCGGGCATAAAACAAAAAGTACATCAATGTAAAAACATAAAAATACCAAATAAGTACTGAAGCAGACAAGAATATTTTCGATAGCAACCACATTTTAACATGAGTGATGCCTTCATATGCCCTGGATGGGGTCATGATATGACAGGGTTAGACCCAATAGTACAACACAGGCCGAGGCAATGTTGGTTCTGCCATCGTGTTTGCTATTTGAAGATTTGAATATATCTTTAAGCAATAATTATGACAAAGCACTCAGCAATTTTGGGGAGTGATGTGACCTGATTCTTGCTGAAATTGACTCAGACAAACTTACATTGATGGAAAGTCAGGTGAAGATGTACAACCAAATAAAAAATTGTAAAATGGTGAATGATATACAATGAATATCATTCAATAAACTACAAAGGGAGCTAACCACACACCTGATGAAATATAAGGAGATACTGTCCTCCGTGATGAGATTCCCAGGGCCTAATATCGTTACATATGGACGGATGTTGGGGTGGGAAATGTGTTGCACAAGGATGACATTTACAGCTAGCCTACCTGAGACCACCTCTATACACCTTCCACTCTATGCATGATGCAATGACACTCTGCATAACACCCTAGCCATTAGTATGCAGCTATCCACCACGTTATAATTCGGTCTAGCAGCACACATAATACTTTTCACACTCTGTACAACACCTCTGTTTCTAGAATGCAGCTATCCACATGATAAAATTCAGTCTAGCATGTGTTCAGCTAGACCGGCTTTTATTGTGGGGATAGGGCATAATGTGTCTTCCACTTCTCACACTTGGCACAACACCTCTGTCTAACCACCACAGTTTATATCGGTCTAGCTGCACACATAATGTGACTCCTGCTACTCATACCCTGCACAACACCTCTGTCCTTAGAATGCAGCTATCCCCCACGATACAAAATTGGTTTTGCTGCACCCATAATGACTCTCCTGCTCTCGCATACTCTCCAGACTACCTCTCTGCACCCACCCACGTTCCTGCTCAACATGGGTGACTCACAGAGACTTGACCACCCAACCTACCTTTGCATTGGCTCAAATGCACACACGCATTCCGTGACTCACGGACCCATTTCCCATACTTGAACTTCGGTCCCCATGGGCGTTCAACCTACAGTGCATTGAGACCATACCAATGGGGAAAGGTGCTATACAAATGCCCATTACATTACATTATATTACAGCTGTATGCGCTTTTGTCTTAACTTATTAGACTCCCTGCAAAGGTGGGGTCCCATAGGAGGGAACCCTTGGCAAGAAAGAAATCGTCAGCTCTTGAAAAATCCATGGGAGGTAGAAATGTCCTCTTTCTTGCAGAGACACGTGAGAGCCTGGAGACTGCCCCTGGGTGGTAGCGATATGCAGTATAAGCCAACATAGCAGAACATAACGTCCCAGCCATTGCAGAAGGATGGATGAAGTGCTGGATTTGCCCTGGTACTGCAACCTCACTGCGTCCAGTACTAGGGGATCCCCGAAGAAGAATTCAAAGAATATATCAGAACTCCAGGACAAGGCCTCATGGTGATCATCACAGCAGATTTGGCCCAGGAACAGAACCCAGTGAATACGGGGGTTGCTTTACAGGTCTGAAGAAGAGCCAAGGTACTAAGGGACTTGAACCCTAAAATATTGAAGAGCCAGATGGCTGAAAGGGGGAATAACATGGCAATCCAGGGGTACGACTCACCAGGCAGAAGGGGGAGCCGTGATCGAGAAGACACCACAAGAACTAAGAAATCCACCTAACCAAGGGTTTGGATCAGTCCATGGGAAAAAAAGGGGGAAACCAGTCAGCAGAGATGCCCCATGAAGGGAGAAATATTTGGAAGGCCCCCAAGATGGGTGCAGTAAAAGCGAGCCACTACTCGTCTTGGCCGGAGAGTCTCCCCATCTCAAGGCACTAGATCCAGAAAGATTTTTCTTTTGGGGGGCAGCTTTGGAGTGGCTGGGAAACAGCCACAAGAGAGAACAGGCAGTCCAACCAGCAAGGAGGACTGGGATGAGGGTGTGAAAGAGCCCAGGATGGTTATCCTGCAGCTTTAGAGGAAATAGGAGCCAGGACAAAGGAACCACGGTGGAGTCAATGCGGCCGAAACTGTGCCTCGGCAGCAGTCCATCTCCACAGCAGTCCTCCAGCACTGCAGGTAAGAATCTCAGAAATGAATAAGGTCTCCCCCTTATAAGCTCTCTCACACAAACACTTGCCAAGCCAGTCCACCAATCACAGACCAAGGCAGCACACAAAGGGATTTGGCGGCCAGCCAATCACGCTGTGACATAACATGGGATGCATGTGGCTGGAAAGTAGTCCAAGAGAGCTTAAACCACTCTAGATAATACACTGCTGGGATCAGGGGGATCCCATCGCAGCACAGCCACCATTGTATGCTTGACTGGTCCTCCCCAGAAACAAAGCAACGGGAAAAAGTAGAATCACTGATCTAGGACATAGAGAAGGGCTGTAATACACGAATGGCTGCCAGGTGGACCCATCTGCCTACTAATGTGGTTAGAATGGGAATGAAATGTGCCTGCCACCGGCCTACAGCACAGCACACGTTCAGAGTGATAGACTCGAAATGGGTGCTTAAAAAGCACCTGTGCCCCAGTAGTCCTTCTAGCTCCCAGAGCAGTAGGCACAAAAAGCACTGCTGTGACAAGGGGACTTTTGAAAAGTCCCTCTGTGCACAAAAATAAAGTCAAGAAACCCGAGAAGACAACAAAAGGCAAGTGAAATAATTTAGGGGACACACAGAGTGCGTCAGGAGATGCGGCCCTAATAATTGAGCAGCACATGTGTGTTTCTGCTCTCGTTAACCATGCCTGCAAGAAGTGTATGAATTTGTAACAGATACTCCTGCACGCAAGTGGAGGTGCGAATTTCGAGAAATTGCTCTCAAATGGCGGCATAAGATGCATTAATGTTATCCTTTTCTGAAACGCAGATTCACCCACACTGATATTGGATGCAAATTTACAACATCATTTATAAACGTGACACGCCCGCAAGATATTCTTCGCGCACGCTGCTCACGTAGTACTTCCGGGATGTCTACTAACCAATCCCTCCAACAGGGGT
The DNA here is from genome assembly GCF_040938575.1 of Ambystoma mexicanum. Classification (NCBI taxonomy): domain Eukaryota; kingdom Metazoa; phylum Chordata; class Amphibia; order Caudata; family Ambystomatidae; genus Ambystoma; species Ambystoma mexicanum. The sequence continues at coordinate 609,077,896 of NC_090938.1, forward strand.
GTTGCTAGGTCTGGAAAAGATCTGGGGCTATGCTAATGTTGGGACTGTCGGGACTCCGGGCTAGCTCGCCTTTTTGGTTGTAACCCCTGAGCTTCTATCTGGGGCTACAACCAAAAGACCCGGGACTATAGCCCCCTCACGCCCCCTCCCCAAGCAACGCCTCTCCAAGATGCTTTACACAGAGGCATTGAAATGCCTTCAACGTTACTTTTCCTCAAGTGATTCGGTTCTCTCTTTACTAATCAGGTTTTACGTCTGGTACATGGAAGTATCATATGGCCGAGTAGGATCAAGCACACACCAGGCACAGATTGCATTCACAATCCTTTATTGGGGATAACTTACAGGGGAAAAACGAATACACTCCCTGAGGGCCCACAAAGTGCACACAATAACTGAATCAATGTCAGGATAGTCCTTCACCAGGATGTGGTCAGCTTTTGGGGAAGGTTGAAAAGTGTGAACACTAGACTTGCCTTAGTTCTTGTTAAGCCAGGGCTTGGTCTCTCCCGGCAGCTTAACCGAACTGAACCGATGTGGTGAATAGGTGTGAGTGGATGCAAACAAAACAAAGAACCCCACATAAAATGTCTCTGCTTCTCGGGATCCCACCTTGTCTGTCTGTGTGTCTCTGGTATTCATAGCTTCTTGAGAGGTTCATGTACTGCTGTGGGATGGTGGAAAGGCCTCCTCCGTCCGGTCTCAAGTCTGCTTTGGGGCCTGATGGTTTCTCTGTAGTCATGCTGGAACTGGCCTTAAACCCACCCAGTCCTGACATTAGCATAGCCCCGGATCTTTTCCAGACCTAGCTACACCCCTGAGTGATCCCCCAAACCTGTGCCCGTGCCAGGGGAAGGGATCCAATGCTTAAACCGGAGCTTATGACTTTTGCGTCCGTTTCCGCTTCCGCACGGGGGTTGAAATGTAAAAACTGATTTTGAAGCCTGTTGCTGAAAATGCAGCCAATGACCCAGATGGATACGAGGGGGGAGTGGAGCAGCCACGTTGCTTCAGAGATCCAATGCATATTCAAATGGCGAAAATACGCCCAACACTTGGGTAAGCCTGGGGGAAAGGGGGTCTGCGAGTCCCTTGCCCCCACAGTCAGCTGCTTGTTCACTCATAGTACCCTACCTTAATCTCGGTCTCGCCCCTTGAAACCTCTATCCACAGAATGGGAGACCTGCGTTGCGCCCCACATCTTGTGCCCCCGCAGCGGCTTTGGGACTTGTGCACTTTAGAGAAAATGTCCCATTTCGGCATTCTCACGATATTTACAAACCCTCATCTAATCGACTATATTACACCACTAGATCCTTTCAAATGCAATTTAGGAAATAACACATGGTTACCCTTTCTGGATATTCTATGTACTGTCACATTTGGGAAAAAATGAAAAGATGTTATAAAATCTCTATATTGATAACATTTGCAAAGGGTATATTATTCACCCAAACAAAATTAGGCCTACATTGGTCAAACTTTGAAAGGTGCTTTCCTGCAATCTAATCTACCCTAATGCATGTTATAGCAATGCTTTAAATAGCTGATCTCACCCCAGCTCTATGTTCATTCATCGACAATCCTTTTTTCGATGGTTTTTTTCACTTTTTTCCTCGAAAAAACTAATCAGAAATGTTTTTCTTTTTGGGGTTTTCCCTCCCAACCCCCCCATTAATTGTACACTATTCCCTATGCCGACCCCTTATATATCCTTGCCCACATCCCCATATATTTTTCGATTAGTTTTTTTCCAAAAAGGTTTTCGGAAAAAAACAAGCAAAAAAATGACTGTCAATGAATAATCATGATAGTCTCACCCCGGCTTCGTATAAGAGCTCTGGTGAAGGTGGATGGTGGAGGGGTCTGGGGGACAACCATAAATTTGTTAAATAGGAAAACTATTTCATACATTGAAAGTAATACTGCTAAAAGAACACAGACCTTTAGAGAAATGGAATCAAGCCGGTCCGATAGCACAGCAAGTAGAGCACTCGCTTTGACATCTGTGCAGAGCCTACTGATGCAGGTTCGAAACCCGGCAGGGCCAAACTCAGCCTTTCATCCTACAGAAGTCAATAAATGAGCACCGCTCACCGTGGATAATAATAATCAGTGCTCAGATGCCTCAGGGTTCGTAGCCCTATATAAATGCTAAATTATTATTTATAATTATAAAATAATCATACAGCAATAGGCTGAGTTCTTATATAGTGCTTCATGCCAAATGCTTTCTGCATCTAAGTACATACATTTAAGATATATTCTGTGTCATTTTCTAATGGGCGGTGTGTGAAATGGAGGCGTAAAAGCACGGTGTAATGCTTTTTACACCTCCATTTCCCACTGCAGTCCCCATACGATTGCTTCCATAGTGAAGAAGGGGCACAGAGCGGAGTTACCGTCTCAGCCATGCTGTCCGGCTCAGCCTTGAAAGTGCACTTCATTTTTACGCCGGCATGGGATTTTCAGGCAGGTGTGAAAGGAATGCATGCCTAAGGAATACGCCTTTATTTAGCAGCGGCTATAGAGCAGGCAGATTCCATAGGAATCCCGTGATAAATGCGGTCTTAAGAGTGTAATTTGCACAGAAGAGTGCAATTTGCAGGTGGACTTGATTTTGTTACAGGATGGAGAGTAAAACTGAAGAGTAACAGTGATTTTGCCTGGTTTTATTCTGCGCCTGGCAAAAGCTGAAAATGACAGGCAGGGGATAGAACACCAAGGTAAGTGCCAGAGCAGGGAGAGTCGGCCTGCGCCAGAGCCTAGACAGGGGGCGTGCCCCTGGCTCCAATGGCCGAACACGAGCCCAGCAAAGAAAACGGCCCCATAAGACATAACATTGACGATCTTGTCAATTACACACAGATGTTTACAAACTGCACCTAGTTCTGGGAAGATGTAGTAAACCTCTCAAATCCCAGATTCACCAATTAACCAAGGTGTGTGATCCTGAGAAAATAGGTGTGTGATCCTTAGCAAATAGGTGTGTGATCCTGAGCAAATAGGTGTGTGATCCTTAGCAAATAGGTGTGTGATCCTGAGCAAATAGGTGTGTGATCCTTAGCAAATAGGTGTGTGATCCTGAGCAAATAGGGGTGTGATCCTGAGCAAATAGGTGTGTGATCCTGAGCAAATAGGTGTGTGATCCTTAGCAAATAGGTGTGTGATCCTGAGCAAATAGTTTCATCTTACTCTTGTTTGCATTGGTGTCTATAGTAAAGAAGATAAAGACACATGCAGGAGTCACACTAGTTGTACAAACGTGTGGGTCTTGCACAACTTTTAGCTTTTGTCATCTTAAAACCTGAATGGAATGACACGCATGCCTGTCCACCATCAGAGATTTTTTGATGCAGTGGCCAATGATTTGATATGATATGATATTTTATTTATAGCGCGCCTATACCCAAGTGTTTCAAGGCGCGACGAAAGGTTAAACTTGCGCGCACTTCCAATCCAAATTGGGAAATCTAGAATATTTCAAGGATTTAGTGTCACATGAATTCTGTTACAAACTGTGAAAACTTTGGCTTTGAAAATGTGAATAGTCATGCCATGTACAATAGTATTATTCTGCACTACACTATTATTGAAGTTAATGCGCGCGCAATCCATAGCAGTTCTTTATAAATATTGAAATATACATTTTGCATCTACTTAAACATCTTTCTAATAGTGGGGGCGCGGAGGCAGTTTGGTATGGTGCTGTACCTTCCCCCATCCTTCTCCAGCTTGCTGAGTACATTTTGCTGCTTGGCCTATCACTACCATGAGATGGTTCCATGTCCCTTTGCCGACACCAGTTGCTACCGTTGAACTTGCATCCGGCACCGCCACCCGCGAATGGGCCCTTACCGGCCCATTATGAGTTGAATGGGCCGGTAATTGCCCATTCGCGGGTGGCGGTAATGCCGGGCTCCTCATCCCCACTCTGCCCCATAGGGCAGAGTGGGGATGAGGAGCGTGGATGCACCGGCGCTCCATCTGTTTCCCTCGCGGGTGCCGCAAAGCCCACCAGGTCAGACCTGGCGGCCTGTCAGGGACCCGCCAGGGAAACTCGGAATAAGGCGGTAGGGTATGGACAGTGCTGGTGCCATACTGGCACCATACATACCCTACCGCCAGGGTCGTAATGAGGCCATTTGTTTTTACATTTTTATTTTGGGGGGGTTTCCCCCAAAACCTCCCCCTTCCCTATCCTATAACCCCTACCCCAACACCCTCCCCACCCTTTTTCTAACACCCTTCCCACCCCTTTTGCAACACCCTCCCTGCCCTTTTGAACCCCACCCCCTATATATTTCGATGAGTTTTTTTAAAGTAATTTCTTCTCAGAGGTGATAGTTAGGCCTCTTGCCTGCCCGCCTCCGCCGCAAACAATTCCTTACAAGATACACCCGGAAAGGTGCTAAAACCGTGCCAGGGAGGCCCCCTGGCAGTGCCCCTTTCATGCAGAAGATGAGCGCAGCTGAGCACTGCATTTCAACAGATGTGCTGCTTAGCTAAGGGAGGAGATGGAGGAGGACGTGGAGGGTAAGATAGGGGAGGGATGGGACAGGCTCTCTGGCAGACACAGCCGCTCAGCTGGGGCAGGAGAGGACAGACATAACGGATGCCTCCCACCCATAGAATGAAAAGATTACTTTTATCCTTGCATTCCTCTGGGAGCCAGGTGGGTGTGACCTTGGTCCCGAGTGCCCATCGCCTTTATCCTCTGGTCGAGTCCCAGGAGCAGCTCGTCCCAAGCAGACCCGAGCTCCTCCTGGCTCGCCCACCGCTAGTAAGTGCTGACGTTGCTGGTCCCCTGCATGGAACTTGCACTTCTTTTGAACTGGGGTGGTGCCATCCTCAACATTGTGAGGGAGCTGCTGGACAGTTTTAAAAAGAAGGTTTATTTATTTAATTGTTTTTTAGGCGAGTGTTGCCACGAGTGATCACCCAATATCCAATGCCTCTTCAAGTGCCTGACTGCCCACCATCACTTGAGCCTCTGCTTTGAGCACTCTGACCTCGGTAACCCTCATGCATAGGCCTTCTCTCTCCTCCCAACTGTCCCGAAAACTTTGAGGATAGGATAGAAAGGGAAGCACTGGGTCAGTGTTGAGAAATGACTTGCGCTGTGAATCATCCGAGGCCCTTTCTCTGGGTGAGGGTAAGTGACCAGGAAGCGAACCTGTACTCATATCTCACCAGGAACTGTGTGGGTGTTACCTGAAGGTTACACATAGATAGCTGCAAGCGAACCTGTACTCATATCTCACCAGGAACTGTGTGGGTGTTACCCGCAGGTTATACATAGATAACTGCAAGCGAACCTGTACTCATATCTCACCAGGAACTGTGTGGGTGTTACCCGCAGGTTATACATAGATAACTGCAAGCGACCTGTACTCATATCTCACCAGGAACTGTGTGGGTGTTACCCGCAGGTTATACATAGATAACTGCAAGCGACCTGTACTCATATCTCACCAGGAACTGGGTGGGTGTTACCCACAGGTTATACATAGATAGCTGCAAGCGAACCTGCAGTCATATCTCACTGGGAACTGGGTGTGTGTTACCCGCAGGTTACACATAGATAGCTGCAAGCAAACCTGTACTCATATCTCACTATGAACTGGGTGGGTGTTACCCGCAGGTTACACATAGATAGCTGCAAGCAAACCTGCAGTCATATCTCACTGGGAACTGGGTGTGTGTTACCCGCAGGTTACACATAGATAGCTGCAAGCGAACCTGTACTCATATCTCACCAGGAACTGTGTGGGTGTTACCCGCAGGTTATACATAGATAACTGCAAGCGACCTGTACTCATATCTCACCAGGAACTGTGTGGGTGTTACCTGAAGGTTACACATAGATAGCTGCAAGCGAACCTGTACTCATATCTCACCAGGAACTGTGTGGGTGTTACCCGCAGGTTATACATAGATAACTGCAAGCGACCTGTACTCATATCTCACCAGGAACTGGGTGGGTGTTACCCACAGGTTATACATAGATAGCTGCAAGCGAACCTGCAGTCATATCTCACTGGGAACTGGGTGTGTGTTACCCGCAGGTTACACATAGATAGCTGCAAGCAAACCTGTACTCATATCTCACTATGAACTGGGTGGGTGTTACCCGCAGGTTACACATAGATAGCTGCAAGCAAACTGTACTCATATCTCACCAGGAACTGGGTGGGTGTTACCCGCATGTTACACATAGATAGTTGCAAGCAAACTGTACTCATATCTCACCAGGAACTGGGTGGGTGTTACCCGCAGGTTACACATAGGGCCTCATTACATGGAAGGCGGTAATGGTTAACGGTCACCGTTAATGGTAACAGTGACCGTTAACCATTAGCACCTTACCACAAGGTCCCTTAGCGGGTTGGTGCTTTAACGCCTGCTTTTTGCAGGCGTTAAAAACCAACCCGCTAAGGGACCTTGGTGCTTATTACGGCACCGCAAAATTGCGGTGCCGTAATTAGCACCTTCCCCATTCCCATTATGCCCTATGGGGAAACAATGGGAATGGGGAAGGGCAATGGTGGAAGGGGGAATTACCGCCCCACCAACCTTGGAGTAGGGTGGTAATTCCCCTTTCCGCCAAGACGGTGCCAGTAATTTACTGGCATGGACCAAGGTGCTAATACCACCTTGGTCCACCGCCTACCGTGTAATGAGGCCCATAGATAGCTGCAAGCGAACCTGTACTCAAATCTCACTAGGAACTGGGTGTGTGTTACCCGCAGGTTTAACATAGATAGATGCAAGCGAACCTGTACTCATATCTCACCAGGAACTGGGTGGGTGTTACCCGCAGGTTACACATAGATAGCTGCAAGCGAACTGTACTCATATCTCACCAGGAACTGGGTGGGTGTTACCCGCAGGTTACACATAGATAGCTGCAAGCAAACTGTACTCATATCTCACCAAGAACTGGGTGGGTGTTACCCGCAGGTTACACATAGATAGCTGCAAGCCAACCTGTACTCATATCTCACCAGGAACTGAGTGTGTGTTACCCGCTGGTTACACATAGATAGCTGCAAGCGAACCTGTACTAATATCTCACCAGGAACTGGGTGGGTGTTACCCGCAGGTTACACATAGATAGCTGCAAGCGAACCTGTACTCATATCTCACCAGGAAATGGGTGGGTGTTACCCGCAGGTTACACATATGTAGCTGCAAGTGACCTGTACTCATATCTCACAAGGAACTGGGTGGGTGTTACCCGCAGGTTACACATAGATAGCTGCAAGCGAACTGTACTCATATCTCAGTGGGACTGGGTGGGTGTTACCCGCAGGTTACACATATGTAGATGCAAGTGACCTGTACTCATATCTCACAAGGAACTGGGTGGGTGTTACCCGCAGGTTACACATAGATAGCTGCAAGCGAACTGCACTCATATCTCACTGGGACTGGGTGGGTGTTACCCGCAGGTTACACATAGATAGCTGCAAGCGAACTGTACTCATATCTCACTGGAACTGGGTGTGTGTTACCCGCAGGTTACACATAGATAGCTGCAAGCGAACTGTACTCATATCTCACTAGGAACTGGGTGGGTGTTACCCGCAGGTTACACATAGATAGCTGCAAGCGAACCTGTACTCATATCTGACCAGGAACTGTGTGGGTATTACCCGCAGGTTACACATAGATAGCTGCAAGCGAACTGTACTCATATCTCACCAGCAACTGTGTGTGTGTTACCCGCAGGTTACACATAGATAGCTGCAAGCAAACCTGTACTCATATCTCACCAGGAACTGGATGGGTGTTACCCGCAGGTAAGACATAGATAGCTGCAAGCGAACGGTACTCATATCTCACTAGGAACTGGGTACCCACAGGTTACACATAGATAGCTGCAAGCGAACCTGTACTCATATCTCACCAGGAACTGGGTGGGTGTTACCCGCAGGTTACACATAGATTGCTGCAAGCGAACTGTACTCATATCTCAATAGGAACTGGGTGGGTGTTACCTACAGGTTACACATAGATAGCTGCAAGCGAACCTGTACCCAAATCTCACTAGGAACTGGGTGTGTGTTACCCGCAGGTTACACATAGATAGCTGCAAGTGAACTGTACTCATATCTCACTAGGAACTGGGTGGGTGTTACCCGCAAGTTACACATAGATAGCTGCAAGCGAACCTGTACTCATATCACACCAGGAACTGGGTGGGTGTTACCCACAGGTTACACATAGATAGCTGCAAGCGACCTGTACTCATATCTCACTAGGAACTGGGTGGGTGTTACCCGCAGGTAACACATAGATAAGTGCAAGCGAACCTGTACTCATATCTCACCAGGAACTGGGTGGGTGTTACCCACAGGTTACACATAGATTGCTGCAAGCAAACCTGTACTCATATCTCACCAGGAACTGGGTGGGTGTTACCTGCAGGTTACACATAGATAGCTGCAAGCGACCTGTACTCATATCTCAATAGGATCTGGGTGGGTGTTACCCGCAGGTAACACATAGATAAGTGCAAGCGAACCTGTACTCATATCTCGCCAGGAACTGGGTGGGTGTTACCCGCAGGTTACACATAGATTGCTGCAAGCAAACCTGTACTCATATCTCACCAGGACCTGGGTGGGTGTTACCTGCAGGTTACACATAGATAGCTGCAAGCGACCTGTACTCATATCTCAATAGGAACTGGGTGGGTGTTACCCGCAGGTTACACATAGATAGCTGCAAGCGACCTGTAATCATATCTCACTAGGAACTGGGTGGGTGGGTGTTACCCGCAGGTTACACATAGATAGCTGCAAGCAAACTGTACTCATATCTCAATAGGAACTGGGTGGCTGTTACCCGCAGGTTACACATAGATAGCTGCAGTAGGTGCATTGATCCATTGCGCTGTCGACCCCACCCCCTGCCTCTGAGACCAGATGGCTGATTCTCCATTATGCCTTACTGTGGCAAACTACATCAACCTTCCACCCCATTTTAAGGGGTATTTAGTTTCAGAACGAGGGGGTACTCATTGGAAGGTGTGAGCACCTACAAGCTGAGCAGCGCAGTTAAGGGGGTGCATTGATAGGAATAGGGCGTCTTCTGTCATGTTACACTGCATGCTGCTGCCTGTTAATTATTCTTTAAACACTCTGCTCTCACAGGAGGGAGCTTTGATTGGTTCTTGCTGTAGCACCCCTTTCCGATCGTCCCCTGGGTTGAGCATCATTTCAGAGTGCTGTCATCTGCTTCCCGAATGTGGGGGGCCTTGGGTACTCCCAATCCAGTAGCTTGCCCCTCCGGTGCTATTACAATGACCCTGGCGGTGTTTAAGGACGTGCTGCATTGTCCACTCGGCTCCTCATCTGGAGACAGCTGAGGGGAGGGCGGCAGTTAGCGAGTAGTACAGACCTGCATGTGCCATGCATAGGGTATACGGGATTGGGGGCGGTGGGTCTGGTGGGGGACAATTCCTGAGCATAGGTAAAGGAGCTGGAGGCCATGGTAGGGCCGCCCTGCGACTACTATTAGCTCGGTTGGGCGCTCACCTGGGCCTCTGGTTGGGTGAGTGATGGGGAGGGAGACGGGAGGATGGGGGCGCACACCTGGGTCTCTGGTTGGGTGAGTGATGGGGAGGGAGACGGGGGATGGGGGCGCACCCCTGGGCCTCTGGTTGGGTGAGTGATGGGGAGGGAGACGGGAGGATGGGGGCGCTCACCTGGGCCTCTGGGGAGGCAGATGGGAGGGTGGGGGCGCACACCTGGGTCTCTGGTTGGGTGAGTGATGGGGAGGGAGATGGGGGATGGGGGCGCACACCTGGGCCTCTGGTTGGGTGAGTGATGGGGAGGGAGACGGGGGATGGGGGCGCACACCTGGGCCTCTGGTTGGGTGAGTGATGGGGAGGGAGACGGGAGGATGGGGGCGCTCACCTGGGTCTCTGGTTGGGTGAGTGATGGGGAGAGAGACGGGAGAATGGGGGCGCTCACCTGGGCCTCTGGTTGGGTGAGTGATGGGGAGGGAGATGGGAGGATGGGGGGCGCTCACCTGGGTCACTGAGCTTGAGGATCTGAACTCTGCACAGGGCCCCTGGGAGGAATCTACTGATTAAAAGCCTGGAGACACATAATCCGTCCCCAGGGAGCGTGCACCATCGCTTCCCATAGTGCAGTGTGCTCCTCTCCAATTTCACCCTCACCTTCGCGCCACTGCACCGCTCCAAGGCCACCGCTCTCCCTCGATGGGCCCACATCGCTCCTCCCTAGTCACACATCACTGCGTCCCTATTCAGAGAGCCCTGCTCGCCAACCCGTCTTCCCTTTCTCCTTTCATCCTCTTGCACTTCCCCCTTTCTGCTCTCCTTATTTCCGTCATGCCATACTCCATCTCACTTTTCCGCTCTTTTTCTCATTCCTTACTCATCCTCCCTTTTCCGCTCGTCCTATCTTTCTCCTCTCTGCACCCCATTTACTAATCAACCTCTTTTCTACTCTTCTTCCCATTTCCCCTTCTTCTGCTTATCTCCTATTCTACCACTCTTTTCTGCTCTTCTCCTCATTTCCCTCCCTACCACTCATTTCATACTCTACCTCTCTTTTCCACCCTTCTTCTTATTTTCTTCACTGCAATCCATTTCCCACTCTACCTCTTTTCTACTCTTCTTCCCATTTCCCACCCTGCCACTCATTTTCTACTCGACCTCTCCCTTCTACTCTTCTTCTCAAATCCCCTTCTTCTGTCCATTTCTTACTCTATCCCTTTTGTACTCTTCTTCTCATTGCCCTCTTCAACTCATGTCCTACTCTACTTCTCTTTTCTGCGTTTCCTTTTGTTTCCCGCTCTGCCACTCAATCCCTACTCAGCATCTCTTTTCCGCCCTTCTAATTTCCACCTCTGCCCTTCAGTTCTCCATTAATACTAATTTCTTCCCCAGATCTCACTTCTTCTTCTACCTCTCATTTCCTCCCTTGACTCTCAATACTCTTCTGTCCTTCGTTTCCACCACAACCTCTAATTTCTGCTCTTCTGTTTCTTTGCCTCCTGTACTTGGTGTCAACCTTGACTCTCATCTAGACCTCAGGCTTTCCAACTCTCATTCCTGCCTCTCATTCTCATATTCCCCTCTTTCTCTCACTCTCATTACACCGCTACCTCTCATTTCTTGCACTACTTCTAAGTTCCACCATTTCCCATGTTTACTTGTACCGCCTCATGCTTAAGTTCCTCTTATTCTCTCATCATTATGCCACCCTACCTCTCACCCCTCGACACTCCTTGTGTCTCCCTTTGCCTCATCTCCTCCTTGCCCCTCAATTCCTCCTCATTTTTCTCTACATTTCACCTCTTCTATTTCGTTCCCTAGACCTCTCATTCACTTCTCTTCCCCACTTTTCCCCTATCATTCTCGACTACCTCTCATGTACTCCTCTGCTTCTTGTTTCTTTGTCCGCCTTTCCGGTCCTCATTTTGCTCTCATTCCCATCTACCTCTCATGTTCTCCTCTGCTTCTCGTTTCTTCGTCTGCCTTTCCTGTCCTAATTTTGCTCTCATTCCCGTCTACCTCTCATGTACTCCTCTGCTTCTCGTTTCTTTGTCCGCCTTTCTGGTCCTCATTTTGCTCTCATTCCCATTTACCTCTCATGTCCTCCTCTGCTTCTCGTTTCTTCGTCCGCCTTTCCAGTCCTCATTTTGCTCTCATTCCCGTCTACCTCTCATGTACTCCTCTGCTTCTTGTTTCTTCGTCCGCCTTTTCGGTCTATATTTTGCTCTCATTCCCGTCTACCTCTCAAGTACTCCTCTGCTTCTTGTTTCTTCGTCCGCCTTTCCGGTCCTCATTTTGCTCTCATTCCCGTCTACCTCTCATGTACTCCTCTGCTTCTTGTTTCTTCGTCTGCCTTTCCTGTCCTCATTTTGCTCTCATTCCCGACTACCTCTCATGTACTCCTCTGCTTCTCGCTTCTTCATCTGCCTTTCTTGTCCTGAGTTTGCTCTCATTCCTGTCTACCTCTCATGTCACTTCCTACATACACTTCTCCCCTCCATACAGTGCTTAATTTGTAAAAGAATAAGTGACAAGTCTCAAATATTTTCTAGCATACCCATGACACATCAGAACAGGTAGCTTTCTGCTCACTGGTGCCATGACCGCTCCCCTCAGTGTCAACATGTATGGGCTTAAATCAGCAACTCCCACTGACTATTGCAGCTGTGTGATTTACACATTCCAATCAACATAACATAAAATAACATACTTGTGTCTTGATATAAGACAAATGTTTGGGCGTCTTTAAACACAATCATTGTTAACATTTTGTTCTGATTTTATAGATGCTGTTTAGGTGACTGGCAGTTTAAATAATACATTTGCCAAAACGCCAGATATTAATTGAACTGAATCTGGGATAATGAGTTCTGGGGCTCAGAAATACGTGCCAGGGATGAGCCCTGGCAAACACCCCCACAAATGAAGCACTGGCTCTCTGTGTGATTTTCATCTCTAACTCTTCTTTCCATCCTTCCCCTAATCTTCTCTTTTGCTCTGCTGTTCGTTGTGCCTCTCGTCTCCCCGGTCCCCTTCCCAGTATTCGCTCCAGCCTCCCTCGGCACAGACAGGCCAAGGTCACCCCATGCTCTCCCTGTATGCACTCTTGGGGCCTCCTCTGCTCTCCCGTCTTTGCCTCGTTCATCACTGTCAGCCGGGAGGGAGGCCAGCTGAGACAAAGCCATCCCCCAGCCCCGTCCACATCTGCACACGATGCTATCTGAGGATGCTCGCAGAGCAAGGCAGCGCTATGGCAACCTGTGGACTAATAACTCCGGTACCTATGGCAACCTATGGACTGGAGCAAACCTATTTGCATGGGCATCTAGGGGCATCGTGTCGACTAATAACGACCATGCATGTAGCAAACTATTGACTGAAGCCAAGCTTGTGACTTGGGCACCTAGATCAACCTGTATATTAAAGGCATCCTACTAAGGCGGGCGGCATCCTGTGTTGTCCATTGTGTTGTTCTGTGTATGTATGTCAGTAAGTTTATTATGTTTCACATGATATGGTTGTTTTGTTGGAATGTACAATGTAAGATACTTATGATGTTTTGGAACTTTGGTTGTTATTGATCAGTGTGAGACATTGTTTAATTTGTGTGAAGTGTTATAGTTTATTACAAATATAATGTGTTGAAAAAATTTAAAAAAATCTTTCTATACCAAACACACAGGATAGAAATGGTCGTTATTAAAATGTGGTCTTTAGAGCAAGGAACAGAAATTTTGGAGTGAGTCGAGAGTGAGTCGAGAACAGGAGATTGCGGGGAATCTGTTGGAGGATCTCAAAGTGACACTTTGCGGGGGGCACTATATCGGATACTTATCCAATAACACTGTCTGGTACTTTAGATCAGGGATCTGCCACCTTTGGCTCTCCAGATGTTTTGGACTACATTTCCAATCATCCCCATCTTGCATCGCCAATGGTGGGGGATCATGGGAGTTGTAGTCCATAGCATCTTGGGAGCCGCAGGCTGCAGGCCCCTGCTTTAGATACACTGGCGACAAAGATGGTGTCTTTGCTTTGAGGCATTGCTAGGTCGCCATCTGGAGGAATCCAACATTGGGATCTTGACACACCCAAGAGTGAAGCCACCGAGTGAAGTTTTATTGGATAGGAACTTTATATGGAGGCAACTTGTGCCTTAAGGGGGTGTGATGGTGACAGGCTACACTTTACAAATGATGACAAAGGTAACTGTGTCGTCAACAAGTCCACAGCATTGGTCCTTAGTCTAGGTTTTGCCAGCAGTGGAGGAACGCAACTGTTGACGGCGTGTCTGAGTAAGGGTTGACGCTTAGAAACATGTGATGCTCCAGCTGATGGGTGTGTGACGGGTCAGTCTTTGTGGATCTCGGGCCAGGAGCCAATGCAGAGATTTCAGAGGCAGCACCGGATACGTCATGGACACCTCCTCACTCTGGGAAGGTCAGGCCATGCAGGGAAAGGTAATGTAAATAGATGACATTCAGCCTCATTACGAGTTTGGTGGTATCTCGGCGGTAATACCACAGAGATATCAACAAACGGTAATACCGTTAACTCCACTTGGTCAGTGGTATTACCACAGGCGGTAATACCGCCAATTTGGCCTTTTGGGGCTGTAAGGCAGAGAAATTACCTCCAGCATTCTGCTATAAGTGTTTCCTCTGCCTTACCTCGAACATGTAATTCTGCGGCATTCGTATTGCATTACCACCATCTTCTACCACACTGCTGCTCTCGTAATGGACTGTTGGGATAGTGGGCATTCAGCAAACAGATTCTTGGGGAATAAACGGGTTCTTCTGCATGCGCCTCCAAAGTGCAAACATAATTGCCTGAAATCCTCCAAGTTTTTTGTTATGGAAACTCCACAGTAAAGAAGCCCTGTTGAAATTTAAAACTCTTATTTAAATATGTATTGTGCAATGTTATAGTTTCATCAATTACATTATTTCGGGAGTTACAGAAGTCTGACCGATGTAATTTCCCCTGTATTCATACAACAACCATTCTCGATAGTTTTCCTTAGTAAATGGCCCTGTGCTGCAAATACATATTAGTAGCATTTTATTTCTGGATTGCTGTGTGGGTTTTCATGTGTCACACCACTTGACTTTGTAAGAAGCCTGTGACTATGCTCAGGAATATTCCCTTGGAGACACGTGCACACGAACAGTCACACAGTGCCTAGGTATTTAAGTGAACTGTCCTCAGTTGCATGCATTGATCATTGCTTTGTGCCAGTGTGGCGGCTAACCCTGCATAGCCATTGGGCGGGGATCCTGAGGAGCTACTAGGATTTGTCGACAGCTACATGTCACCCAGTGGCCCCTTCACAGCGCGTGTCCACTGGACAGGTGGCGTGAAGTGGAGATTTAGACATCACATTGATCAGCCATAATGAGTGGCTGATGGGCCAACACGGTGTTTTCTCTGTAGCTTTAAGAAGGGTGACCAGCAAAGTGTTTGCTGATTGGTTTGTTCCTCAACCAATTGTATATATTGATGTTTACTCTCATATTGCAAAATATCTGGAGCGCAATGTGATCACTCAATCAAGATTTTGGCAAACCTGCTTTTTGCCAAATGTGCCCCCATCACCTCAAATTTGGCCTATCTCCAAAGACTGCCTTGCTGGTGCATTGATGAAGGCCCTGCTTCATAGCGTATCACACATCAGTAGGAGGTAGCGTACATCCGAAAGGATACCGTCGGCATTGCTGTTCCCAGAGGTGCAGATCTGGAGAAGGTGACAAAGGCAATGCGGATGAGCCTGACCTTCCTATGAAGCCCCTTTGATGAACATTACAACCCTACACCAACGGTGTTTTTGGAATGCATGTTATACAATCCTGCTCAGAAGCCATATGGACCCTGTTCATGCCAGTCTAGCACCGATGGGTAACCTTGGAGCTTTCACCGAATCATAAGCAGATCAAGGATCCTGTCTTCGACCTGGCTGAGCAAAGCTTCTTCATTAGAAGAAGCGGTTAGCATAGTTAAACAAAATAGTTGATGGCTGGAAGGTTTAGAATTAATCATAACCTCTGGCATTGCTCTGGGCGACCATCCAGACCGTTGTTGTTTGACTGCCAAGCCATTACAAAAGGGGAAAGACCATACACAAATCAGGCTTGGTCCCAACACCAAAAGGGGCAGTCTAGCGAAAATGGCTTGGACACATCCCTTCTGCACGAGGCCACAAGCATCCCAAGACGTGTTTTGGCCTCGCTGGGTCTCATCAATAAGGAGTAGCTTGGGTCTCTAGGCCCAGCAGGCACGGGACCCATGTCTGGGCATAACCTTCCCACTCGGGGTGACATTAGCAAAACAAAAGAGGTGATGGCTGGAAGGTTTAGAATTAATCTGAACCTCTGGCATTGCTCTGGGAAACCCTCCAGACCATTGTTCTTCGCCTGCCAAACCATTACATATGCAAATCAGGCTAGTTGCCAGAGCCGAACATACATTCAATAACTTCACAATGACGCACAACAAAATAAACGGAAGGGACTCAAACAATAGGAATAATTGAACAAATGAAGTTGAAACTCATGAGATTTTATTTCACTAAATAGAAGCAAACAGAATGTAGCAGGCCAAGGACGTGTCCTTGTGGGGAGCAAGTGTGACAGAATAGCAAAGAAAGGGTTATTTTGCCAAGATATATAAAAGAGTCACGTAAGCAGCTTACTAACGTTGTAATGGTGTCCGGTCAAATGGTCGAAAATAAAAGATCGAATGACCATTTGATCGAAGTAAAATGGTCGAAAAAAAAAGGTTGCATTTTTTTATTTAATTATTTATATATTTTTTTTGTTTTGGTTGGTTAAAAAATATTTTTAATAAAGAAAAATGGAGGTTTGGGGGGAACCCCCCACATAAAATAATAAAAAAACAAAATACGACCTTTTTTTTCGACCATTTGACTTCGATCAAATGGTCATTCGATCATTTCGTTTTCGACCATTTGACCTACAACCCGTTGTAATATTATAGACTACAAAATGGATGATCTAACATTGTGAAAAGGTAGCAAGGAGTGAAATTGTTATCAGGAGGTTCACAGTGTGTAATTGTGCATTGTGGTGAGTGGTGACAATTAAACTCAGAACTAGAATAGGGTTTAATTAAATGTCACTAATCGCTCTTCCTCTACTAGTCAGGATTGGAAGTTTCAAACACATTATTTTATCTCTCATTCTTTTCTGCCACACCACTGTCTGTGTGGTTGCAACCTTTCCTTCACTCGCACGTGTGGTGCTTTCTGAATCCCAGAAGTCAGTCTGCGCCATCTCCTCACTTTTCAACTACCCGGGTTCATTACTTTGGGCTTAGGTGGTGCCTGAGCCACCTACAAGCCAAAACTACTGCATTCGAGTACAGATAGGCCGACATGGCATATGAGGAGGGGCACAAAGCTTGTAGGTGTTTGGTTATGTGCCCACCCATTGAATGCCCATGGTCATGCTAATCCCTATGGCCATTCCCATCCAGTTGCTGCCCCTCCCTGCCCAGAGCACTTCCTCATGGGAACTCTTTGAGTTGACTTTAATCAAGCCTTACCATCAAACCTTTCACTCGAAGTGCGTGCTAGTGTTTTTTCAAAGCAGTATTCTGAGAGTTGATGGCTTCATTGAAGGTGCAAACATTCCACTGGTGTGATAAACATGCTTTTCTAGGTCTGGCTTCAGCTGCACAAGTTATAAGCACTATGCACGTCCTTCACTGAAGTCCTGCTAAAAACAATCATTGGCAAAGCCAACAGTTTTGGCTTATGTTTAAGTATTAGGCATTTGCCAGGCATGGCTATTAGAAGCCCAGGTAATCGCATCATTTTGCACCTGCTACCATCAATAGCCAGTTAATACTACAACAGATGTGCTTGGCAAGTGCCTCTAACGTGCCTACACAAATGCCCAAACTGTTGGCTTTGCCAATGCTTGTTTCTCTTTGTCCCAGAGTTGCCAGGATAGGTGCCAGGTCTTTTCTTACCTCTGTGGTTTTACAGAATGGTCTTTAATTTAGGAATCACTCCCTCCAGCAGAGGGATTTGTTAATCTTTCTCAGGTTTGTAACAACATCCCAAATCCTCAGCGATTTAAGTCCCAACATGAATTCTGGCTTTTATGGTCTTCCAGATGTATTCACACCTTAAAACCTTAGTTTGAAGGTGTGTAATGTCACTGCAGCTCCTAGAATGTAGCATCTCTGTACTGGGTTCAATTATCTTTCCAGATTGGCGCCACTCTGAGATCTTTTACCACAATTCCCAAAATATAGCAATTTCACACTTGGTTCTGTTCTTTTTTGAGTGTTTGCGGTGCTTTGGGATGTCTTCCTACTATTTAATTATTTATTTATTTATTTATTTTAATATTTATTATGCACACTAAACCGAAGAGCGTCAAAGTGCGGATTCCCTGACAACGAACCTTTCAAAGATGCTTTAACTACTTTTCACATGTGTGACTCCTTGGGCCTTCTTCGTCCAATTCTCACACTGCAGTGATATCACACTTGCTTCAGCACTGGTGTTCATACTTGTGGCTTTTTGGACTTTCAAAATAAATTTCCTAGAATGCAGGGTTTCACAGTAGGTACCGCTATCTCAGAATACCCATCTGTTGGTTAACCTTTTACCTCCTTGGAGTTTCTGGTTGGCTTGCGGGTGATCCTCCTTTGGGTAATGGAAATGATTCCTGTGAGAGTCATAATGTTAGGACCAGGAAGCAGGACCGAAGAGACTCTCCGGGCTGGATCAGACCAACCGCTACATGATGTTGACCCAGAGGAGGTATATGGTGAAACCCCGAGGCCTCTTCCCGGATCCTGTTTTTTAGAGGTGTACGAGATAATGCCCCCCCCAGGAAGATGATGCTGAATTGTTCACACATTCACGGTTTGTACACAGGCAATGTACTATAACATCCCATGAACATTGGGCGCTAGAAACTAACAGGCACTTGTGTGAAGCTGATCACAGGATGCCTCTGGACATTAAGTGGAAGACAATGCCTCGGCGGCCGTGGGAAACCAGCAGGGAAGACACCCTTGGCTGCGAGGGAACCATTTTAGAATCGCCAGACGCCATTACAGGGCTGCCTGATTTCAAGATGGTGGCCTGGGTGTGTATGTGCTTGACCTGAGACCAGTGGTCATTCACAATGAATCGGCTGCACCAGAAACAGGGGAAGGTCTGATAAAGAGTCCTGTAGCCTAAATCATAGGTCCACAGGAGTGCACATACACAACCACGAAATGGGTGCAATTAATTAAGAAACAGCCTATAAAAAGGACCGTGATAAGGCAGTTTTATGGGAGATTGGCTCAATAGGGCAATGCCCAGCCAGCCCTCAACATGCTAGTGTGCGCCAGTTTTGTAGGCAACGTGGGCCAGTTTTCTGAGTCACTGTACTGTGCAGCTGGTAATTTGACCAATGGTATTGATGACATGTGCCTTAAAATGCACTATCTGCAACACAATTGACCAAAAACACCCCCTTAGTTGGCACCTTATAGATTGGCATCAAAATAACACATTATCATTTGTGATTGTGAGCCACTTTTTAGTTGGTGCCTGGGCCTGTTTTATGTCCCAGTCCTATTCTAGGATGTGGCTGGTAGTAGCAGGAGGAAGCAATGAGAAGAGTGAGACAATGCGAAAAAGAACAAAGAGGGAAGGAGAAGGTTAAAGAAGAGCGAAGAAGAGAGAGAGGTGACAGATGAGCGACAGGCGAGGGTAGAAAGAGAGGAGAGAGAGAGAGTAGGAAGAGGAGAGGGAAATGCATTAGGTGTTGTCAGTATAGAGAAAGACAACGATAGCCAGGAAGAGATGCTACAAGTCTGTTACACTTGGGGCGAGAACAGATGGGGCCCAAACCCAAGCACCTATTATTAAGCAAGCGGAGTTGCCATTTATAGCACCACCCCTGGTCGAACTGACAAGTTCACGAGCAATATTAAAAGAGAGATAGAAAGATTGAGCCACAAAGTCAGCATCGACACAAGACCGGATCGAGTGGAATTGGCAAGTTCACCAACAACAATGAATAAAAGCTGTCCTACAGACAGTAGCCATAGACTGTTGATCCAGAGGCTGCCTGGTGGTGGCAGATACCAGATGGTGTCCCTGCAATTTAGCCTAGAGAGGACGCTCAGAAGAAGAACAGAGCCTGTGATGGGCTCCTACGGGTAATGAACTCATACTACAAGAGGTTTGCCTTTCGTAGGGAGCCGGGAATGAGATCAACCTCAAAATTGACGCCAGGAAAAAAATAGACACAATTCAGAAGGACCAGCCTTCAACAAGATACCTGAGAGGGCCTACAGATTGCAACAGATCTTGAGAAGGAGACCCTGAGAGGCACCAGAGATAACGTTGTTCTTTTGCTTAGTTCTGGGTCTCAGGGGAAAGACCCGAAGAATTCTGAGAAACCGAGGTTCCCCTCCTTGTAGGAGCTTTCCCATCCAGGACTTTGTTTTAGGGACCCTTTGCTCTTGAAGTTTAAAGGCTTTCGCCATGGGTTGAGAGGTCACTATCCAAAATTAGCCTTCTGGACGTATCATTCCTCTTGCCTCACTGTGTATACAGAGATGTATCCTACTTTGATTTTCACTTTTTGCTCCTACCCCAGTGTACAGCACAATAACCCTGTTTTCTCTCCTTAAACCTTGCCTTTGGGGTCGTTTGTTCATCCCCCTTAGTGTAATATTGGCCACACTTCTCCAGCTTGGTCTTGGCCTTCTCTCTCATAGCTTTTCTTCTGCCACCTGCAAAGCTGGCATTGACGGATGGGCACCCTCACAGCGTTCCACTTAAAGCTCTCTCGGAGGCCGCTGGGACCCACAAATGGCTGGAATCAAAAAGCATGAGCAAAAAGCATTTACACTGAAGTCAGAAGATGCATGTCTTTAATGTTATAACAGCACAAAAGGATCTAAACAAAAGTCAATATACCAAATGTAAAAGTCTCAGAGGTCAACAAACAAAGTCACCCCCATTGGGTGACCAGTCTTCCCTTGCCAGGGCTCTTAACACTCTTAGTCGACTAGCCAGAATCTGCAAAGGAAAGCCAGCCTTCCTTTGGGCTCGTTGTGGACTAACCCAGCATTGGGTAGATACAGAGATTCTCCGAATGACCTACTGAGTCAGGAGGGTGGGCATAGCTTACACTGGTTTGCGGCTGTTAAGTTGGAATTGACCTCAATTGGGCTGACTGGGTATTGGCTGAATCCTGAACTAATCCCACAAGGCTACACAAATAAAATAAAATCAGCTTGTGTGGCTATATGGGCAAGAGAAATTGCAGCCAGAATATCACAATCCCGCAGCTTTGCTAGCTATTGGCTCCTAAAAGAGAGACGTGGGTTTGAAATGTATCTGGATGCCAAGGATCCGTAGCAAATGAGGGCACTCTACACTAAACTATGAATGGTGAATTCTTCCATTGGCAAGCGCGAAAAACAAATGCAAGAACTCTTTGTACAAATGTGATTGAAAGTGTGGCCTATTTTCTGTTAGTGCCCAAGATATGTAGATATAAGAAAAAAGGTTTTTGAGGCCAATGTTTAAGCAACATAGATCTGCGAGGGCTAGTGCTGAGATGTTCCTGTGTTTGGCTGGGAAGGATTCGCTGGCAACTCTTTGTTTAGGTAATTTTGTTTTGAAAGCATGGAGGAGAAGGACAATGGCTGTTATGCATCAGTTGAATGCTAAGGTTTAACCCTTCTGGGCTGAAACTGTGGGTATCCCGATGAGGGATGTCCTCTTACAATGCACCTGTGAACATTATATCATGTTTGTGGGTAATCCTATCTCTAAATTAGATGGTTTTGTTAGGTTTATTTCATTCATTGTTGATCAATTTGATTGTATTTGTGTGTCTATTTCATAGTGCATTATATCCTTCATATGATTACATTTTATTGTATGGTTTATTGCACGTGTCTGTTTATTGCGTGTACATTTATGGCACTCTTTGTGGCGAGATAAAGTAATAATGAATGAATCTGGCTTTCCTGGATCCTGCACCCAAGGCTATTCAGCTCTGCAAGATTTCAGTCTGTTAGCAAATCCCGATGCGAGACAGAAAATGGATCTGCCGTTGGCTCCTTGGATTCCCCAGGTAGCCCATCTCTGCATCACCTCCATCAGCTATAAGAACAACTTGAGTTTCCCTAGGGGATGGAGTTGGAGCCATGCTTCTTTGCTACCACTCAATTCCCGAGAGCCTCACTGCACCTTCAAAGGCACATCACTGGATGTGTGTTCTTCTATGTTCCGCACTACTCCTTCTGTGACATCTTCTCCTTGGTCTTGGTCCACCAACGTTTCCCACCTGCTTTTGCCTAACACTGCACACTGATCCCTTCTTGCTCTTACTGTCTTGGCTATACCTGTTATGGTTGTTACTACCTTGTCCTTGTGCTCGCTACCTCCTCCTAATAGCCTCTTCCCCACTCTCACCACCTCCTCCAGATGTTGCCACTTACTTCATATCTTCACCACCTCCACTAGACTCTTACCACCTACTGATATTACCAACTCCTCACCGCCTTGTTACCCCTTCCTCCAGATTCTCACCACTTCCTCCTGGCTCCTTTTCCAGCTCTTGCCTGCAACAGTCTCCATGCCTCCACAGTCCCTGTGTCATGCTCCAAAGTCCTCCAACATTCAGCTACAACCTGTTCCAGCACCCCCAATGGCTGAATGAGGGGCAGCCCTTTTCAAATGAGGTGGACCCTCACCAAGGGTTTGCAGCTGGTGTTCCCAATTCGAGGGTTGGGGTTGGTCAATGCTCCCAGCCTCCCTTGTGCTCAGACGAGGGTGAAAGGCCTGGCCAAAACCTATGTGAGGCTTAGGAACCATTTTAGATTTCTTATGAGAGTAAGGATGAGCCTGGAGGGTAGTGTGTACCAAGGACAACCCTCTCCTGTTGTTGTGCAGGTGTAGTGTAGTTTCACAGGCTTAGGAGTGTTTCTGGCACTATTTTCTAGATGTCCCTGGTGTTCATAAATTCCAGGAGAGTTTGTGGATCATTGGATTTCACAGACAGGCCTGCACACCTGGATAGGTCCATGAGCCTTGCAGGCATCACAGTAGGCCTGTTTGCCAGCCTGCAAGGCCACACAGGGCCAGCTAGTTACTGCATTGTGGGTTTCAGTAAAAAGGGGGTAGGTGTAGGACCCTTCCTTGGTAGGGGTCTTGCTGTCTCTGTGTACTTGTCCTCTGCCAACCCACAGAGACCAAAGAAGGATGACCAGGGCATCCTCCCCATTCCACTGCCGGAACAAAAATCCACTGGTTCACAGAGGCACCTGGCCACTTGAATCAATCTATTGGTGATTCCTAGAGCCGGGCAGGGATTTGATCACACTCTTGCATTGCCCCTTGAGCGTATGTCTATTCAGGGTATGCCCCAGCAGCACACCAGTCTTTTGTCCGGTCTACCGGTACACTTCCCTCAGCATACTGGGGTGTAGTATGTAGATTCTTCGTAAACCCTTCTTTAGAATGCTCGTTGCCCAATATAACAGACAATTAAGTTCACCTTTAACCCTAGGCCCAAAGCAATTCATAATTGGGACACTGTAGTGCATACAAGCACAGGAGAAATATGTTCTTCATGGCACCGAAAGACAACTGATAGAAATTGAAATCTTCACGTCAGGTCCATGCACCCTAAAGCGATGATCGAATGATTGCCTTATTCACATTTTTTATGTGCAGAACTTGTAATAATGGACCAGGATCCATTTGCTCAATCAGTGGATCATATGGGAAAGCAATATGTGAAAAGGGAAAACAAACCACCAATTTTGGAATCATTGCTATGACTAAAACAAGCTATCACCAATCAAAGCAGGAGTTAACTGCAGTTCAAAGGTTACCTGAAAAAAAAACATACTTTAAATATTAACTAATTCACCCACATCACATTTAATCCAAATAAGTGCACTCCAACACTCGAGAACATTCCAGACAGTCGAATCATGTCAATCATTGTACAAGAATCAAGGGATGTTCGTATATAAATTTATGGGTCATTCGTCAAATCATTTGTTAAGAGCAGATATGTTGCAAATAAAATAGTTTCATACATTATTATCCAGTAACAGGAGAGGCCCTTTTCCATGCCTTAACTACTCATGTCGTGCTCAAGGTCGATGCAATTATTCATCCACTGAATGGAGGCCAAATTAAGTTACAGCATTACACGACTTGCCCCATTGAATATGTGGTGTATCTTCTAAAATGTTCTTGCAGAAAAATATATGTAAGATAAATGAAAATGAAAAGATTGATAGATATAATGAGCCAGGAATGAAACTCGGACACAAGTTAGCCATGCTTTTGGTTAAAGACTTTTATTGAAAATAAAAGGTTTGAGGAAAATGCCTCTCTGACCCTGCTCTAAGAAGAATTTCCCTACCTAAACCAGAACTAAGGATCAATATGTGTCAGGATGTCGAAATCAAAACTGTCCTGTGTCCAGACGTTCTATTCTGACCCTCACACTACAAACTGAGCTACAAATGGTGAAAAGGGAAATGTCTTTAACCTTTGAACCTTTTGGCAAAAGTGTTCAGAAAAGAAGAATAAATATTTCCAACACAAAAGTTCTTCAAGGATGAAGAGTTCTTGTTCCAGAGGGATTTCTCTTCAATAAAAAAAAATAGTTCTCCATATAGCCGTTCCTTGTGTCTTTCTTGGACCACAATATCACTGTCACACACAAAGCTCTTTAGCTTTGTAATTCTATTTCTTTCAGAATTCCTGGTTTCCTTATTTGCCAGGACTGTACCTTTCCTCATCCGATCAATAAAGTTCTGATATTCATTTTTTTAGAACTTCCTGTTCCCACACACTTACAGTTGCCTGCTATACTCTCCTGCCAGGGCTTCTTGTAGTGATACACTTCCCATTGCCTGGTGTACTCTCTTGCCAGGACTTCTTATATTTGCACACTTGTAATTGCCTGGTATACACTTGCAATTACCTAGTATACTCTCCTGCCTTGCATTAACATGAAGTTTCTACATATCACTACAGTTGTATATTTACTTGGTTGGATAATTTATCCTCTTGAAATATTATTTGTTTCAGTGTTCTGATGTATTTGCATTCCATGCATTCACATACTAGTAAGGACTTTGATTATCTTCCCCTTTTTGCAGTTAGTCCCTTTGCTTTGTCTCTTGCTGTTGTTGTATTAAATGTTATTCATATCTGGCACTGTTGCCGATATGCCCCGGTGTCGCCGCTGTCTTTGGGTTGACTAACTGGCTCTTGCTAGCGTTCTCCGCAGTCAACTGGTGCTTTCCCTTTGTGACTTCTTTCTCTACGTTCTCCCATCTCTCCCGGTGTCTCTTCCACACGACCGCTTCGCTTTAGGCTTCGGTAAGTAAGATACTGCTTTCTGTGGTCAGTGAACACCCAGGAGTCTTCCACCGGGTCCTGGCGTTTCGGCAGTGCATACCACTCTTGCAGCGTCTCCATTCTTCGTGCATGGTGAACTGTCTCTCTTTTTCAATTCCTCGAGTTTGGTGATGAGGTGAAACGCTCTCTCACCCACAGCAGCAGCCTCTAGCATTTTGCCTCTATTCTTTCAAATTTCCCTGGCACAGGTGTTTGAAGGAAACAACTAGAGTACTCGCTTGGCTTGTTTATTCTTCCTCTCTGCACTACTCTCCCTCTTCCTCGTTCCAGTTCTTGAAGGATTCTGGGACACAAAGTCCATTGTTGGTATTTGATTTACAAAGCATGAACAATCACTTTTAAGTTCTAAATGGAAAGGCAGTTTTGGATTATGGAAAAATGGAACTGAAGAAGGTGGTATTTTAATTTCCACAAGATTGACCAAAGTTGGAGGTTTGGTCGATACGATTTTGAGGAGAGGTTTTCCTATTTTTCACTAGGGAGAGGGTAGATGTTTGACAATATGCCAGGCTTAGGCTAATTCGTGGTCAATCGGTGAAGGTACGCCATCTGCTTTCCCTTTGTAGCTGCTTTCACTTCATTCTCCCGTCCCTCACTGCATCTCTTTCACACACCCACTTTGCTCCAGGCTTCGATAAGTAAGGCACTGCTTTCTGTGGTCGGCGAATGATCAGGAGTCTTCCACCAGGTCCTGCCATTTCAGCAGCATGTCCCGCTCTTGTAGCGTCTCCTATTTACCGGTTTTGGTGAGCTGCCTGGCTCCACCCAGCCTGTCTCTGCTTTTCAGTTCCTCGAGCCTCTCGGAGAGGTGAAACATTCTCTCACCAACAGCATGTTGCTTCCATTCTTTAATTTTCTGGTGTTTGAGGGAAACAACTTGAGTGCTCGCTGGGCTTGTAGCTTCCTCTGCTATGCACTGCTCATTTCCTCTTCCTCGTCCCTGTATTTGAGTGATTCTTGGACACAAAGTCCATTGCTGGTATTTGATTTGCAAAGCTTGAACAATCGCTTTCAATAGTTCTAAATGGTAAAGCAGTTTTGGATGATGGAAAAATGGAACTGGAGAAGGTGGTCATTTAATTTCCACAAGATAGACCAAAGTTGGAGGCTTGGTCTTTATAATTTGGGGAAAGGTTTTTCCTATTTTCCCTAGGGGGAGGGGGAGACGTATGACAATAGGCCATCAGGGTTTTAGATATGGGAGGATCATCTACAAGGGCAAATGAGGGGATACCATGTTTCATCCAATGAAGCCATGATGTCCTCCCGGAGGTTGTCTCCTCCCTCATATAGCCACCCCAGGATTAGGGTCAGGTAGCAGATGCCGTCCCCTGGCCACATGGAGGAGGTCACCACCAGTGGGTCAGTGATGACTCCATTGGATTCATCACATGTTGCACAAATGCAATAGGAGACGCACAAATCTTGCCTCGCGAGTTCAGCATTATTTTGCATAATAAGGTCAAGGTGCAGCACAATTCGGAGGACAAGTGATCTAAGTTTTATCTGCTTACGCGAAAAGAAGAGATTGTGAATTTCAATTCTCTAAAAGAAAAAGAAAATGGGTTCATATGTTGCAATCTGAGTTTCTTGATGCATCAACGAGGAAAGCACGCTTATTTTTAACGTAAGAACTTTACTGAGAATCCAAAGAAATTATATCCTTTTGAATTGTGTTAGTACTTTTGTAAATATTCTTTTTTGGTATGAGCCTGTTTTCGGTTGTGTCTAATTTCTATACGGGTAAATGTAACAGTGTGAGCAGATGCACATAAAAGATACAGCGAAGCCCCAATGCCTTGCACATTGGATACTGTCAGTTTAAATGTTATCATTGCCTTTTCATGAAAGCACTGAAGTCTAGAGCAGTCAGATATGGTATCCAGTTCCAGGAAAACATATATTGGCATGTTACTGGAGGATTCTATATTTCTTATTTGTCAGGATCCTTTTTTGTTTCACAAACATAAAGCTATTTACATTTACATATATTTGTACATATGAGTAACATTGTAACACAGCAAGAGATTAAAATAGGTTTGCTGCACATTAAACTGAGTTCTGAAAAAACAAAGTGGGTGAAAATGTCTGTTAAACATGGGTACCAACTCCTAGGAAGAGTGGTCTAAATACCCGGTATCGCCGTGTGACATAACGTCTTGCATCCCCTAATCACTGCAGAGTACCACTGGTGTTTACAGAAAATCTAAGTGCAGGTATATATGAGCTCAATTACTGAGTTCCAGGTTGCAGGGTCAGATGCAAAGCTACTCATCTGTACTGCGGCTGATTCTGGAAGCCGCATTCAGTATCTTCATCAACCAAGTTTCAAGGCTAACGCCCTAAGTTAATATCCAATTATTGAGTTTTATTTCTTTTCACCATCCTGACAGCTCGGGAGACACCCCGTGTATGATGCTGTTGATGACCCTTTGATGGTTGAAATCATTATGACTTCCGAATGTTGGATCTCAAGATGGAGGAAAAGATGAGCGAGCTTATTTATGACTGATGTGATTTTCTCGTGATTCACCAGAATATGAGTAAATGCCATGTTGCCATTTTCTCTGGGTACAGAAAATCCTTCACGATGCTTTGTTGGATAGAAATACGGTCACAGTTATGTCCGATTTATTTAAATCTTGAGGGCCAATATATTTCCAACTGTTTTCAAGCATTTCACAACAGAGACCAGTTGCCCGGTTTGATGTTGCTATTTGCTCTTATTTAAAGGTAGGTACCAGAGGCCAAGATCTCCTTGCTGCCCATGGCAGATTGTGAGGGTAAGGTTTTAGAAGCATCTACATTCTTCAACCAACCTTGCTCCCCTTCATTTGGCCTCTATGATATGATATGATATTTTATTTATATCGTGCTCATACACAGGTGTTTCAGAGCGTGACCAGGCGAAGGGAGGGGAAGAGCGGAGAAACAAAAACAACGATCTTACAAGGCCCAGTGACATCGAGAACGTGCAAGTGCATGGGAAAGGGAAAGGGGAAAAGTGCATGGAAGGGGGTAGAAATAAGCGCAGAGCATAGGAGAGAAAAAAATAATAAGACAAATAAATAAGTAAAGGTGATAAACAGTGGTAGTGCAGCTGGTAGGTGGCTAAGTGCTAGGTTAGTCAGATAGGGTGTATCTGATGAGTGCAGAAGAAGAGTGGGTGGGGACTATATGGGTACAGATACAGGCCCCAGTGCAAGGGGTGGCCCAGAAGGCAGTGCAGGAGGGTGGCAGGGTGAGCAGGTACCTGGGCCCAGGGGACAGAGGGTGGCCAGGTGCACAGTGCCAAGAGAGAAAGCAGATCAGCAGGGGAGAAGCAGGGCAAAGTCAGAAGCGAAGAGGAAGGTCTTGAGGAGTCTGATGAATCCCACCCACCGAATGACTCTCCCACGGCCCCACCCACCGATTCCACTTTCCTGTATCTGCACCTGCCCTTCCCTCACTCGCCACTCCTATCCCTCCGTGCCTGCCACTTCCCCTCCCGCCCCTCATACCCCTCCCACTTCCTCTACTCCATTATGGGTGTTTCACCTCTCATAGTCCCTCGCTGTCTGCCCCACAACTGCCCTCCACCCGCACCACACCATCCATCCCCATCCCTACCCAAACAGTCAGTATGCAACATGCTCCCCACCCCTCATTCACATCTGCACCCCTCCATCCCATATCCACTGCCCCTTCACCTAGCCTGCAGCATCACCCTGCCCCTCACCTGTTCTCATGAGGGGCGGTTGATCCATTCCCTCATTATGTTCAGCCAACACTGGACAGAGAAAGCGAACAGTGCGTTCTGCTTCCCAGTGTTCACCCTGCAGTGGATTCGACAGGCTGGAAATCCCTGCATCCCTCTTGTACTGAACGGGTAAAAACACTTTTAGCAAAGGCTCAATTTCCAAGGTCCGTTTATGGTGAGAGAGCAAGTAATTAACTTTTCAAAGATTGATAGTTTAAGAATTCAGAATTGGCAAAATTATGTTTGAAGTGACTATAAGGAGCAAACAGTCTTGTTTGGGGTCTACTTGATGTGTTGTAGTGACACCCTTTTCTTTTTTTTTAACTTAATTTATTGAAGGTCATGTTGCTAACATCACAGTACAATAGCAATTGCAACAACGTAATGTCATTTCACCATTATAAGTATTTGTAGGTTGCATACAATCATGGTGATGAAACAGAAGAAAAGTCCTCATCGGATATCATTTGTCATAGGAAGCTTCTGAAGGGGGCCCATATGTCTTTGGGGCAGTTAGTTGTAGACATTGTCAACATAAATTGTTCCTCGCATTGATTAATAAACGTCAATTCTCTGAGAAAGTTGTCTATACACGGTGCGTGTGTAGATTTCCAGCACTGCAATATACATTTTTTCCCGACCACACATGATACATTGAACAATCTTCTAGTGGTTTCAGTGACACCCTTTTCTGATCTGGTTTGTTAGAGAGTCTTTTTATGATGCAGTGTGATTAGAGAATTCTTCCAGATGGGCACAGTATGTAGGTTCCTACATGTTAGATGGCTAGAACATTTAATCAGATCTATGGAAGTCAGTCAATCCGAGCAAAGCATTGGGTATAAGTGGCACTAAGAGTACGGGAATTTATCAATCAGAACTCAACTTGTTATTTTGTTTTTGTTTTCGGTCTGAAGCCAGAATTCCAAGTTTTAAAGCAAGACACAGCTATGATATTTTTTAAACATTTGAAAATCAGCACTAATTTTCTGCAGTTGGAATCTGATATTTTGACTCATAAACACCCCCTTATGTCCTCGGGCAGAAAAGAACATTGTGCATTTGTCTGCTTTTGTGAACAGGCTAGATTTAGAAGGATTACAAAAAGATGTAACCTTTTTTATGAGTTATGTTACCTGTTGAGTTTAAATGTCAGTTTGTAAAAGTTTGTATTACCAATGCACAATGAAGTATAATACAAAAATAAAATAAATGTAGCAGTCTAGTTCAATGTTTTAATTTTAGCATTATTCAATTTTGATTAGAAACTTAAATTACATTGTGTACATCTTAAAATGTCAACTTGATTGAGCTGCCCAGGTAATGCGTTTAATTATCTTGTAATGTAAAGACCCATACATTATATAACATGTTGTTTAATATAGGCATCAAACTAGATTTTGACTGATTAATTGTGCAGCCTAGAAGGTTTCCAGAGACAACGTCTGATTGCTTTAAAGTAAACTAGGGGATCAGAAATTGTTCCTAGAATTTTCTATGAGCAAACATTAACAATGTGTACTTGTGAAAACCAATTTGTGCCCCTTTTATGTTTTTGCTACTATATATTCTCAGACTGAGGGATCTAGTGGCAGATCGGATATCATCAGCAAGCGATGGATCCCTGTTTAGTGACTTCCTTTATTGGGCTTCTTACATGTTCACCAATACGCAGATGACACACAAATATACTTCCAAATGTCATCCCCTTCACACCCTCAAAACCTGTCTCTCCACCATCACAAACTGGATGGCCTACCTACTTGCTCAAACGCAACCCTTCAAAAACAGAATACCTTCTCTTCTCCCCCTAAGGCTCAAACCCAACCTCACCTCCTGGATCCAAGAACTTGTTACGGACAACCCACACACATCCCTCTCCACACCTGTTAAATCGCCTGGCTTCAACATCAACCCCCACCTTTCCTTCACACAGCCACTGTAACCAACTCATACAATGTACAACTACACCTCCCATGTAAAATCAGACATTACATTCCTTCTAACGACTTCCGCATCGCAGTCCAAGCAGTGGTCTAAGCTGGACTGTGGAAATGCTCTCCTCACTGGACTCCCCAACAATGCCATTGCCCCCCCGAAGCCTTACAAAATGCAGCAGTCAGACCTATCCTCCGCCTATCCAAATGTTCACGCATCACCCAAACTCTTTCCAAGCTCCACTGGTCCCTATACATCAGAGAATTGCAAAGGACTCTTCATTGTATTCAAAGCTGTCCACCTCAAAACTCCCTCTTACCTTCATGACAAGCCCAACACCATCACTCAGACAAGCCAGCCAACACCTTCTACACATCACATTTTGCAAACTCACATGCACACAATAACAAGAACTTACACATTGGACACCCAGGGCATGGGACACGCTACCTCCCCACATACACACTGCATGCTCCCTCACCGCATTCATACAGAGCTTCAAAACATACTGATTTCCCCACACATAACCCTGCCCTCCTCCACTACTATAACTTGTCTAACTTAATCTTCCTATCCCTTCCTGAAAAACTTTTGTAACTTATTTTTTTAACTCCCATCTTTACAAAATTTGAACCATCTAAGGTGCACATAGACCCTCTGGGTAAGCTAGCGCTAAAATAAAATTCTAATAAATACAGCTTGGCGAGAGTAGTTAATTTAAATTGATTCTTTCCATTGAGTCTCCATAAATATACACTAGCTTGGTGCAGAATTTGTGACTCAGCTTCACTTTGCTGAACCCTTCAAATAGGCAAACCCATTGTAACGCTCACCTGACTCCCACGGAGGCGCTGGCCTGGTTCGCGCTGCTGTGACCTCTTCTAAGGTGATGCGCAGGGTTCGGAAGACGGACTGGACCGGGCCCCCAAATCTGGCTTGTCTGGCTCGCAGAAGTATCCTTCTGTAGGCGAAAATAGGGGATTAACTGTCTGCGGGGTAATGCAATCGGCCTCCCACCCTCCTCGAAACCCTTCTGTGATTCCCCGTAGCGTCCCACCTTAGGGTCTGGAAGGACAAGCTCTCCATCCTGCTTCTGATGCATGGGCGCGTTGGTATCCAGTTACTTCACTGGATTTTCGGATTGGTGAGAACCAAACTTGCTTGGCTTCCAGGTAAGTTTTTTGATAAGAGGTTCCCCTTGTGTCCATGCATTAATGTACTAATGCTAGTGTCTTTTTCCCCATGGGGGCCGGGGTACGGAATGCCGGGGAACAGGCACCGACCCGAGATGAGAGGTGAAATCCTAGTAGAAATCAGGTAAGTCTTAATGAGCGTTTTTTGGTAATGTCTTTTCATTCGCTCATTAACGCGATGTCTCTTTTTCCCCTTAGGGGCCGGGGTCCGGAAATGCCAGGATGCAGCGCGGACCCGAAATGAAGAGGGAATGAATCAACAGGTAAGTCTTAACATGGAGATTTAGCTTTCCTTATTCCCTTCTCTCTCTCACCTTTTGTTCTTGCCTTTTTCTCCCTAGGCGCTGGGGCGTGACTGCGAATCCGGATGATCGCTGCTGAACATGGAGGCGCCCTGTAAAGGTGAGTGGAATGCGGTGCTGCAGCGATCGACGCGATGAGCTTTTAAATAAAAGTCTTCCTTTTCAGGATTGTCGGCGAGATGTCTCCGGGATGCGGATTTAGCAGGTAAGGACTTTTCCTTCTTCTGTTCTCTTCTTCTCTTCCTTTGCAGGTGATCCAGGATGCTGGCAAGCGTGGCAGAAATCAGGATGCAGGAGCAGACACGGTGAGCGTCCAGCTGCTAGATGCAGAACAACGCGAAGCACGTGTGGCTGTTCGGGTGGGGTTTAAATAGCCTTGGAAGAAGTTCCAGGTATGTATCCTTCCTCCAATCAGGTATGTATCCTTCCCCGACCACGCCCCCATATGGTAAATTAGTCCCACAGGTAAAGTAGTTCCTTTCAGGCCTCAAGGAGCATGGTCTGCATCAGGTAAGTGCACACAAGCACTCCCATAATGAGCCTGGCGCCTATGGCGCCAGGACTGATGTCTTTTATGAGCCTGGCGCCATAGGCGCCAGGACACTGTCCAAAGGGCCCCTATATGGGGTTGCTGGGTCTTTCCTTGGGGACTGGATGTCCGCTTTCGGGGACGCAGGGCTTGAACCGGCTCCCTGGGAGCGGGCATCATGACAGCACTCCCCCCCAAGTCCCCTCCCAAGGTTGTTCCCTCCGGGGGTTTTGGTTTGTCTGGGAAGAGTCGGTGGAATTTCCTGACTAATCGAGGTGCATTCACATGGTCGCTGGGTTCCCACGACCTCTCCTGAGGTCCGTACCCCTTCCAATCAATTAGGTAGAACAGTTTTGACCTAAACATTTTTGAGTCTAAAATGTTCTTCACTTCAAATTCGGGCTCCCCATCTATTAGAATAGGTTCTGGAGGTTTGAGTATTCGGGTTCCGGGTACCACTGGTTTCAGAAGTGACACATGAAAAACAGGGTGAATTCGCATACTAGCTGGTAAATCAAGTTTAACAGCCACTGGGTTAATTATTGCCGTAATAGAATAAGGTCCCAGATATTTTGGGTTAAATGTTTGAGGCCCTTTGAGTGGTAAATGTCTGGTAGCTAACCACACTTGATCCCCAATCTGATACTGAGGAGCTTCACTCCGATGTAGATCAGCATTCTCCTTGTATTTTCTCTTGGCTTGTTGTAAATGCGTAGTTGCCTCTTTGAAGGCTTGGGTAATTGTAGAATGCAGATGTTCTACTGCAGGCATTCCGAGGTTCTGAGGAGAGTCAAGGTTTGAGGTTCGAGGGTGATGCCCAAACAAAGTATAAAAAGGACTGTGGCCAGTTCCAGAGTGTACCGAATTATTATATGCGTATTCGGCTATCCAAAGAATGTCTTTCCAGTTGCTTTCAGATTGCTGTAACATACACCGTAAGTACTACTCAAGGGTCTGATTTGTCCTCTCGGTCTGACCATCGGTCTGAGGGTGGTGACTGGTCGATAATCTTACGTTGATCTGCGCCATTTGACAACATTTGCGCCAGAAGTGGGAAATTAATTGGCTTCCCCGGTCAGAGATTAGTATAGATGGGAATCCATGTAGCCGAACAATATTTTTGAGGAATTCTTTGGCTAGGATAGAAGCTGAAGGTAAACCTTTCAAAGGAATAAAGTGGGCCATTTTGGAAAACAAATCCACAATTACCAGAATAGTATTGTACCCCGAACAAGGAGGCAGGTCCGTAATAAAATCCATTATAGGGTGTGCCAGGGTGCTGGCGGTATGTCTAGAGGTTGAAGGAGACCGGCTGGTCTTTTCTTTTGACTTTTATTTTGGGCGCAAAAACCACAGGACATCACAAAAGATTTAACATCTTTTCGCCAAGAGGGCCACCAAAATTGCCGTTTCACCTTTTCCTCTGTCTTGGCAATACCGGGGTGTCCCTCTATTAATGTATCATGATAACCGGAAATAACTAGTTCGTGTAATTCCTTATGTGGCAGGAATAAGCGTCCTTGGAAATAAGGTAAACCATTATCTATGGTAAAGTCTGATCCCTTTTGTATCCAATCCTGTAAGGTTGTAGGGTCCAGGAGTTGTTTCACTCTGGCTTGAATGTCTTCAAGCGTCTGTAACGAAGTCATGCCTAGAATCCTCTGTTCGGGAATTATTGGTACTGGTTCTGAGTTTGTATCAGATTCTCCCATTCCAATTCGGGATAAGGCGTCTGCCTTGCCATGCTTGCAGCCAGGTCGATAGGTAATCACGAAATCAAATTCAGCGAAAAACAAAGCCCATCGGAGCTCCCGTGATGACTGAGCCTTGCCGCTTTTCAAATACTGTAAATTCCGGTGATCAGTGATCACTGTGATGGTATGTGGAGCGCCAAGTAGATAATGCCGCCAGGCTTTAAAAGCGGACTTAATGGCTAACAGTTCTTTGTCAGTGATTGCATAATTAACCTCGGGTGCCGAGAATTTTCTGGACCAAAATGCTACGGGATGCAGTTGGTTGGTTTCAGGATCTCTTTGGGACAGGACAGCTCCCATGGCTAGGCTGGATGCGTCAGTCTCGACGACATAAGGGAGATCTGGACGCGGGTGTTTCAATATAGGTGCGGAGGTAAACTTAGCTTTTAAATCCTGAAAGGCCTGCTCGGCTTCTTCAGACCATTCAAAACGTTTATTTTTCCTCAAGAGTGCAGTAATGGGTTGTACCACGCATGAAAATTCCGGGATAAACCTGCGATAGAAATTGGCAAAGCCGAGCATACTTTGAACCCCTTTTACAGAGCTTGGTGATGGCCATTTGAGGATGCCATCCACTTTTCTTGAGTCCATTCGGACTCCTTTGGGTGTCAGGATGAAACCTAGAAACTCGACTTCTGTGGTATGGAAAACACATTTCTCCAATTTACCAAATAGTTTGTGTTGGCGCAGTTTTTCAAGTACTGCCCTGACGTGTTTTCTGTGATCAGATTCCGAAGAGGAGTACATCAGAATGTCATCGATATATACGACAACACAAACATCGATGAGTTCCCGAAGGACATCATTCATGAAGTATTGGAAGGCAGCCAGCGCGTTACACAATCCGAAAGGCATCACCTGGTACTTGAATAATCCGTATTTAGTACGGAAGGCAGTTTTCCATTTGTCGCCTTCTTTAACTCGTACCAGATGATAAGCCCCCCACAGATCTAACTTGGTGCATATGCAAGCGTCCTTCACCTGGTCAAGGAGTTCAGGGATCAGAGGCAGAGGATAACGGTTTTTAACCGTTATCTGGTTCAATGCGTGGTAATCGATACAAGTTCTAAGGTCGCCTTCTTTTTTGGGCACGAAGAACAAAGCCGAGGATGCCGGGGACTTTGACGGGCGAATAAAACCATTAGCTAGGTATTGATCCAAATATTGTCTCAAATGCAGGTTCTCAGGTTCAGTAAGGGCATAAATCCTGCTACAAGGGGGTTGTGCACCGGGCACCAGATCGATTTGGCAATCGTACGATCTGTGAGGAGGTAACGTGTTGGCCTGTTCCTTTTGGAAGACATCCTGAAAGTCTTGGTATTCCGGAGGTAGTTGCATGGAGGCAGAGGTTACAGGTGCTAGATTAATCTTCAGGTTTTCTGGGTAGCAGGTTTGTGTACAATCCGGGAAGGTTATTCTCTTAGCTCGCCAATCAATTCGAGGATTATGTGTCTCTAACCAAGGGATTCCAAGAATAACCTGAAACTGTGGAGCCTTGATTACATCAAACACAACACCCTCCCGATGGCCGTCGGAAACAATAAGAGTCACCTCAGTAGTGGAATGTGTTACCGGTCCAGAGGCAATTCAGTTCCATCGACTGTGGTGATGACATCTTTGCTGGTTTTAGGACGGAGAGAGAGGTTAATCCTAGAGACCAATTCACGATCCACATAGTTTCCAATAGCCCCACTATCGATGTATGCCTTTATTGCATGCAACCGCTTAGGCTGTTCTGGATCTACGAGAACCATTGGCACAATGAAATGCGAGGTCTGAGAGTTAGTTTTCAAGCTCGGCAAGCGGACCCCTACGCTTGTCGGGCGGAGTCGTTTCCCGAAACAGAGTCTTCATGGTTTTTATCAGCGGCTCCTACTGCCTTTCGGGGCGGTTTTGCCGGGCAATCTCGTAGAAAGTGTCCAGAATTCCCACAATAAAGACATAATTTTAACTGCCGCCTCCTTTCACGTTCCTTTTGAGTTAAGGGTCCTTTAACCCCTCCAATTTGCATAGGCTCAGAGACATCAACTCCCTTGGGATTAGCATGGGTCTTGACCAAAACCCGGGTCTCAAACCTGGACCGATCTGCTTTTCTGTTTTGAAGTCTGTGATCCAATTGGACCACTAAGTCTATATACTCTGTGCATTCTTGGAGCGGATTTACAACTTGGGCCAAGGCATCTTTAAGTTCTCCGCGTAGGCCTCGATAAAAAAACGTGACTCTTTTATCCTCTGGCCATCCCGTTTCCACAATTAGTCTATTAAAGGTTGCAATATAGGATAGGAGGTCCTGATTGCCCTGTCGCAGGGATAGAAGTTCGTCATCCAGAGCCTGCCCCTGAGAGTGTCGAGCAAATAACCTTTCCATGCTTGCTTGAAACCCTTGAAAATCACGGAGAATCGGGTCATCTTGAGTAACCAGTGGAACTGACCAATCGGCAGCGCAGCCGCTGAGATATGACAATACAAAGGCTACCTTAGTCTGATCATTAGGGAAGGCCCCAGGTCTGCATACGAAGTGCAAACGACACTGATTCATGAATACGGCGAATCGTTTGGGGCCCCCAGCAAAGCGTTCAGGTGGGGCCAGCGGCATGTTTCCGGGTAGATTAATCTGCACAGGGTTAATGGAAACCACAGGAGCGGGGTTCTCTCCGGAACCGGGTAGAGGAGTTTGCCCAGCTTGACCTTGCAAAAGCTGTCTGGCCAAGGTCATCAGTTCTTTCCTTTGACATTATTAATTCCCTCCTGAGGGCATTAGTCTCTTGACGAGCGGCATGTACTTCGGCCCGTAATTCCCCCAGTAATTGGGCCAACTGATCAGTCTCAGAACTTTCCATAGCGCCTGGGTGGGAATTTGTAGGAAGGCTTTGCGTTCTGTAACGCTCGCCTGACTCCCACGGAGGCGCTGGCCTGGTTCGCGCTGCTGTGACCTCTTCTAAGGTTCGGAAGACAGACTGGACCGGGCCCCCAAATCTGGATTGACTGGCTCGCAGAAGTATCCTTCTGTAGGCGAAAATAGGGGATTAACTGTCTGCGGGGTAATGCAATCGGCCTCCCACTTTCCCCTCTCACCCTCCTCGAAACCCTTCTGTGATTCCCCGTAGCGTCTCACCTTAGGGTCTGGAAGGACGAGCTCTCCATCCTGCTTCTGATGCAGGGGCGCGTTGGTATCCAGTTACTTCACTGGATTTTCGGATTGGTGAGAACCAAACTTGCTTGGCTTCCAGGTAAGTTTTTTGATAAGAGGTTCCCCTTGTGTCCATGCATTAATGTACTAATGCTAGTGTCTTTTTCACCATAGGGGCCGGGGTATGGAATGCCGGGGAACAGGCACCGACCCGAGATGAGCAGTGAAATCTTAGTAGAAATCAGGTAAGTCTTAATGAGCGTTTTTTGGTAATGTCTTTTCATTCGCTCATTAACGCGATAGGGGCCGGGGTCCGGAAATGCCAGGATGCGGCGCGGACCCGAAATGAAGAGGGAATGAATCAACAGGTAAGTCTTAACATGGAGATTTAGCTTTCCTTATTCCCTTCTCTCTCTCACCTTTTGTTCTTGCCTTTTTCTCCCTAGGCGCTGGGGTGTGACTGCGAATCCGGATGATCGCTGCTGAACATGGAGGCGCCCTGTAAAGGTGAGTGGAATGCGGTGCTGCAGCGATCGACGCGATGAGTTTTTAAATAAAAGTCTTCCTTTTCAGGATTGTCGGCGAGATGTCTCCGGGATGCGGATTTAGCAGGTAAGGATTTTTCCTTCTTCTGTTCTCTTCTTCTCTTCCTTTTTCAGGTGATCCAGGATGCTGGCAGGCGTGGCAGAAGTCAGGATGCAGGAGCAGACACGGTGAGCGTCCAGCTGCTAGATGCAGAACAACGCGAAGCACGTGTGGCTGTTTGGGTGGGGTTTAAATAGCCTTGGAAGAAGTTCCAGGTATGTATCCTTCCTCCAATCAGGTATGTATCCTTCCCCGACCACGCCCCCAGATGGTAAATTAGTCCCACAGGTAAAGTAGTTCCTTTCAGGCCTCAAGGAGGCCGGGATCCTGCAGCATGGTCTGCATCAGGTAAGTGCACCCAAGCACTCCCATAATGAGCCTGGCGCCTATGGTGCCAGGACTGATGTCTTTTATGAGCCTGGCGCCATAGGCGCCAGGACACTGTCCAAAGGGCCCCTATATGGGGTTGCTGGGTCTTTCCTTGGGGACTGGATGTCCGCTTTCGGGGGCGCAGGGCTTGAACCGGCTCCCCGGGAGCGGGCATCATGACACCCATTGCCTGTCTAGGTTCTGTCTGGATATTTATATGGTATATGTATTTTTGTATTTTATTACGTTTTTTATAGTGCTTTTTATCAAATGGCCTCACAAAGAACAATCAGCAGTACAAAAAAATCAGCATAAACAATTGTGTTCAAGATCAGCCAATAACATTCAGACAGGTGACTGAAGTAAGTGAGGAGCGAAACAGAGAATAGGAAGTTATAGTACGAAGGGAGAGGGGCAAGTAGTTGGAAAGATCGAAAGTGAGAGTGTGCACAAGGGGCACAGGGAACGGTAAGTAAGAAGAGTCCAGCAGAGTGGAGAGGACAAGAAGGAGAATAGAATAAGAGAAGAGAAGCGAGGGAATCAAGAGCAAGGCCATAAAGAGATTTAAATACTGAACAGAGGAAGTTGAATTTAAGCTGAGAATGAAAGGAGAGCCATCCAAGAGAGTCAAGAGAGGAGGAGATTGAGTCACGATGGGAAAGTAAACAAAGTGAGTGAATGGAGGAATGATAGATTGATCTAAAAGGGTCTAGGCGAGAGCAAAGAAGACCAAAAGTAGAATAGAGCAGTAGAAAAGTTGAGAACAAACTAGTGAAGAAACCAAGAGCTTAGTGGCATGAAAAGTAAGAAAAGGGCGAATTTTACGAATATTGAAGAGTTGAAAACGACAGGCACGAGAGGTGAGTGAGATATGATGGCTGAAAGAGAAATTAGAGTCAAGGTAAAGACTGAGATTGCGGGCAGTAGGAAAAATATGACAGGCAGTATATTGTTTGATCCCTGCTACCTGTGATAAAATATGATTCATCTTTATGAATCACAGATTAAAAGAAGGAGCTTAATCATGCCAGCCATATCTCCGTTAGTTGCTTCATGTCTAAGCTGATGAGGGAACGCAGACTATAATTTGAACCCTACTAATGGATGCGATGTGTCTTGGTTATCAGAACAATATGTGATTCTTTTATTCAAATAGGGTAATTGTTCACCCTAAAAGGGCATGTCCTCTAGGAAGGGTGACATTACTCTCTGAAGGCTATACAGAAGGATGCTGTTAATTAGCCGTCTTGACCTGCGTATCTACCCACCTTTAAAGAGTTAATTGCTTCTTGTTCATCTGATGTTGTAGCAGCTGTCCTCAGGGAAAAGTGTTTTGCTTGTTTACCTGTGTTAGGTCCACATTTCTCATGAACGTTCAATTTGATGTGATGTTGTCGGTACTTTTTTTGCAAATAAAATTGTACCATGGTGTATACAATTTCTGGAATCTTTAATGAATCCCTTTCTCTAGTACACCCCTATAGATTGTATAGTTCACCATGTCTCTAATTATTTAATATAATATTCTTGGAGTTTGCCTGAAGATGCACACCCTCCCATATTGGTTGTAAGGTTTGAAATAGGGCTTGTTTTCTTCCCCAATTTAAATAAAGCCTTATTTATTTAAACTAGCTTTAGAAGGAGAGGTGACTTATTTTTGTTTTTCATTTTCCTATAAGCTTCCACTGTGAACAAATCATGTGAAAAATGCTTTCAACCTATCCCAGATTGTGGAAAGATGTGTGGTACTTAGCTCAGTTGCTTGCCAGCTAGATTTCGGCTACATAAATCCATATATATATACATATACTCCCCCTTTTATCATTTCAACACGTGTTTGATCAATGTGATGTTGCAGCACAGGTTCCATTCAGATGTCCACGCCCCCTGAATATAATTTGACGCGTACAAGTGCATATTGAGGAATACGGAATTCTCTCAGTATGGGCTGCAACTGGGGGTTTAATCACACTTGTGTCAGTGAGCATTAACCCTATCTGTGATTAGTTCTTCCCAACGTTGGGGTCAAATAATATCCAAGTATCTGACAACTCTATAGAAGAAGAAGCGACTCATGTTTTCTGACTCTGTATTTCTGTCCATGAGCGTGTGGGATCAATGCATAGACATGTCAACAGCCCTGAGCTTCGGCAAGGCTACAACATGTATGACATTATTGACAAAGTTGCAATATATACTTCTTCAATATCAAGTAACTTTCGGGTGTCAAGGACAGAACTTCTGCTTGAACCATGTCATGGCTACCAGTGTATTAAGCAAGCCAAGCAGAGAACATGCAAGCATGGAGAATGGGCAGCATGACATCCTAAACAGTTCACCACCAAGACATAGACCAAAGGATGAAAAGCGACCGCCTCTCTCTGTATCATCAGAGCTGACAATTGTGCATCATTATAGTGAGAGATAACAAATTAGGTTGATTCTGCAATGTATAAGGGATTTATAACATTTGGCAGTCTTTCTTCTATTTCTACTGCTAAGAATGTGGAGGAAACT
The DNA here is from genome assembly GCF_040938575.1 of Ambystoma mexicanum. Taxonomy (NCBI): domain Eukaryota; kingdom Metazoa; phylum Chordata; class Amphibia; order Caudata; family Ambystomatidae; genus Ambystoma; species Ambystoma mexicanum. Next base: position 609,118,926 of record NC_090938.1, read on the forward strand.
GACTCCCAACTTCACCATAAAACCCCCAATGGCCAAAAGAATAGCCACAAGATATTCAGAGTTCTCTATGCGGATGATCTATTCAGACCCCGAGAGGTCTCCGGTTGAGCTGGAAAAGTATATGAAAAAAGGCTAGAAATAAATGCGGAAAATGCTAGTTTTATCTTCCAGATGTGGTAGACTGAAACCGTCATTTAAATTGCACTTGGGTGGTGAGTTTCTATCCCTAGTCTCATATGTGATGTTTCTAGGGGTGCATATAAATACTGGCACAGCAGATACACAGAGGTTGATAGATCTGAAAACAAAAATTACCTCCCTCCTGGCTGAAGCAAGGGTGAATCACAAAAGATATGGCAAATTCTCCATACTGCCACTTTTGACCTTTTATAAATCTAGGGTGGTGGCTATTATGAACGTGGGGCGGAGGCCTTTATGTCAACCTCATGGAAAATGGGGGGTTTATTTGAAGGCTTTTTTCTGGAGGAAGGCTTTGAGGCACCAGAAGCACCTTCCGGTGGCGGTGATTAGGTATGAGCCATGCATGCCATGATGGTATAGAAGTCACTTTCCCTATTTAGAAAATGTACAATGACATCTAAGGTCACACCTTAACAGATTTTGAACCAGAAGCAGCAAAAGGTACAGGAGAAGTTAATAGATCAATGGTTTTGAGAGTGTGATGGACTCCTTGAACTCTTGGAATCAACTAGAGAAACCCTGTTCTTTCACCCAATGAAAATTAAAAAAATGCTTTGGGAATACGACTGGATGGAGATTCTCTTTTTTTGTTGTAAGATCGCTTTATTGCTTGGTTTCAATACGAACAAAACAAACATGACATCTTACACAATAGAGAGAAAACATTCCCTAGCATTTACAGAGATCCTTCCTTCTGTGTCAGCCCGCCTCTTCCGAAGTCCATTGGGAGGAGTTTCTGCTATGGGTCCTCATTGTCTATTGTGCCATATGCAGGCCTCGATCTATGTGCATCAACCAGTTCCTTCTAACTGGAACACTCTTCCCGCTACCTGCCCCCCTTAACCCTCCCCCTTATTTTAATGATCCCAAAAGAGAACGATATATAACAGCCTCTAGATCCGGGGACCATAGATGCGGCAGGTACATTTAGGTGTGGTCTGGTATGTGCCTGGTAAAGCTAGTGGTGTTTGTAGTGTGCCTGGTTTGGGGTGTCAGGTCGCCGGACTGGCGTCTATGGGTGAGTGGTGGGGGTATGTGGGCGTGCACGTGCCTGGGGAGATATCCCGGGCGTTGTGGTATCTATTTCTCCTGAGGGGATGGCTTTTTCTGGGGGAGTCAAAGAGGGCCCAGAATTTCTGGGCCAGAGCGGCTCTGGCTGGGTTTGTTCTTCTTTGTGCACTGTACTCTAGGGAGCAGATCTTGCCTACAAAGGCAATCGTCCGCGATTTCGTGGTTTTGTGGGCGGTGTTATACCTTTCCAGTTTACAATCAACAGTGTGCACACTGCAAATATTATCGTGTTTAGGGTTCTACAGACAGATGCGTCGGTGTGCCATTCTTTGTAATTGGCCCCAAATATCAGATCTTCCGGGGTCGGTGTAATATTTGCCTCTGGAATGCAAGCGTTGACTAGTCTGTGGACCATGTCCCAATAGGGCGTTGTCTTGGAGAATGACCATAACATTTGGCCCATGGTGCCCGGTGGTTTGTACCCGCGCCAGCACTGGGGGGAGGGGGTCAGTCCCATTCTGGACATTTTGGATGGCGTGTAATATATGTGTTGTATTATTTTAAATTGGATTCCCTATGTTTCAAGTTCAGGGACATTCCAGGAATGACTGAATAGAATTGATATATATCCCCAGTCTCTATAGCGGTGTCGAGGTCTAGTGACCAGGTTGCCACTAGGGCGGAGTTCCTACCGGCATTGTTCAGGATGGCCATGGAGTAGAAGTCACGGAGTCGCGGATGGGTGTTTGTCCGGCACACCAGTTCTATTTCGCAGGGGGCCGTAGATGCCTGTCTTGAGGTGTCAGTGGTGTGTCACGTTATCTCTGCGCGGATTGTGTCATATTGCAGCCAATGGCCCGCATAGAGGTCCAGTGCTCCTGTCACCTCAGGGAAAGCATATTTGTGCAGGCCGTCGCACAGGTCTATGATCCTGACCCGTACCCAATGGGTGTCTTGTGATGGATGGATGGTAGGTAGGTGATCAAGCGCTAATGAGCCTTTTACCGACATCCATGTGGGTGCCACGTTGATAGCGATGCCTTGCTGGGCACGTAGCTTATGCCACTGGGCTAGTGTCCGTCCCACCACTGGGTGTGAGCTGAGCTGTCGCAGTAGTTTCGTTGGGGGAGTGGCCAGGGTATCTAGTGAGGGTTGGGGGGCCAGGATGCACAGCTCCATCGCCCTCCTACTAGAGCCGTCCTCTGGGCTCAGCCAGCGTTTGGCCCAGCATATTTGGGCTGCCATGTAGTAGCTCTGCCAGGACGGCAGAGCAAGGCCCCGTCTTGTTTGGATGCGGTGAGGATCCCCGTGCAGATGCATGCTTTTTTATTATGTCAGATGAACCGCGAGATAGCGGCGTCAATGGTTTTGTACATCTTCTGGAAGGGAGCGCATGGTATCATCATCACTAGATATATGAGTCTGGGCATTGTGTTCATTTTGACCACATTGATTCTACCTGATATGGATAGTGGTAGCGCATCCCATTTGATGAGGTCCGCGTGGATCTGCTCAACCACGTGCAGGCAATTAAATTAAGGTCTCTGAGATCCCCAATGTGAGCGCTAATGGTGACCCCCAAATATTTAGTATGGCCTGTTTGCAGTCTGAATGGTGCTATCCCCCCACCCCCGGGTCCCAGGGGATATCCGGCCGAAGTGGTAGGATCTCGGATTTGGTCCAGTTGACCCGGTACCTTGCCATTGGTCGATATTACTGCAGTAGGAATCTCACTCTAGGGAGGGAGGTGTGAGTGTCCCCGATGTATGTAAGGAGGTTGTCAGCGTATAAGGAGACCCGGTGTTCGTCCTGCCCCTTCATAATCCCTGCCACTGAGGGTCTGACTGTAGTATCTCAGCTACCGGTTTGATGGGTAGGGCGTAGAGGAGGGTCAATAGGGGGCATCTTTGGTGTGTACCTGAGTGCAAGGTGAAGGGAGCTGATGTGTGGCCATTAGTAGTTACCGTTGCCTCGAGTTCAGTATATAGTAGGCATATCAGGGCAATTAGAGAGGGTGGGAGACCGTAGTCTGCGAGGGCGAGGAACATAAAGTCCCATTGGACCTTGTCAAATGCTTTCTCTGCGTCAATTGTGAGGATCAAGTCCTCTTGCCCCGGTTCCTCCGCGATGACATGTAGGAGGTGGGGAAGACTGTCCCCTGAGTGTCTTTTTTTTGTATAAATCCAGTCTGGTCCTCCCGCACCAGGCCTGGTAGCACAGCTTCCAGCTTTTGGGCAGACATTTCACAAAGACCTTAGCATCAGGGTTAATTAAGGAAATGGGCCTGTTTGATCCGCACTCATCATAGGGCCTCCCTTTTTTGTGAAATATTACTATATTGGTGGTCTTCATTGATCTTGGCAGGCGACCGCTTACCGCTGCCTCTGTAAATACTGCCTGGAGTCTTGAGGTGACTTTGTCTACAGCGGCCTTATAGAGGTCTATCGGAATCCCGTTCGGGCCTGAAGCTTTGCCCGGGTTCAGAGCGTGGATTGCCCATCGGATATCAGCCTCCACTAGGGGAGTGTCCAAAGCGTCATATTGGGCCCTCGTGATTTTGGGCAGTTGGATGGCTCGTAGGAAGCCCTGCATTGCCTGCGGTGGAACTGCTTCAGGCTCTGCATATAAGTGAGCGTAGCATCTGCGAACCTCTGATTAATGGCCTCGTCCCCTACCGATAGTTTCATTTCCCCATCTTTTATAGATGTGATTGCCATTGCCGACTGCCTTTGCTCTAAAGCGAGTGCCATAAGGCGCAAGGGTCTATCATTTTCCAGGTAGTATTTCTAGATACAGCTGGAGTAGGATTTTTAGACTAAGGTCGTCTCGACTTCTTTAATTTTTTCCCGGGTTTTGCAGAGCTGTGCGAGGGTATGCTGGTCAGGTGCCGTTTTATGTTCTTTTTCTAGCATTTTCAGGGTGTGCGTCAGTAACTCCACCTGGGTGCGCCACTGTTTAAGCTTGTACACCCACCTGGAGATGCACTGACCCCTAATGAAGGCCTTAAACGCATCCCAGCATGTGTACGTGGTGTAGGGGGAGTTGAGATTAATGTCCCAGAACATGCCCATATCACCCTTGATGTGATTGACAAAGTCGGGGTATGCTATGGCCCGCAGGTTGAGTCGCCAGTTAGGAGGGCTGTGTGGGATGTCCGGCAGTATCAGCCTCAATCTGATGGGTGCGTGGTCAGAGAGGGTGGTGGGGAGGATGGAGCATTCATCTAGGGAGTGCATTAATGTACGCGGGGCTAGCCAGTAGTCTAACCTGGAGTAGCTTTGGTGTCTAAAGGAATAGAAGGTATAGTCCCTCTCCCGGCCGTGTTTGGTTCTCCACATGTCTCCCAAGTCGAGATATGTGAGGAGGGACGTGAGAGCCTCTAGCTTCTATGGCCTACTGCTGGAGGGTTGGCTTGTGGAGAGTCTGTCGAGGTTCGGATCTAGTGTCACATTTAGATCCCCTCCTATCAGTGTGAGGCGCCTCATATATGGTGCACATGCGGCGAAGGTATGTGTAAAAAAGGCGTGAGTGCCTTTCGTTGGGGCGTAGAGGTTTATAAGCGTAATAGGATGGTGGTGTAACAAGCCTTGCACTAGGACATACCACCCCTCCCTATCCTGTTTTGGAGTACGAAAGGCACGCGCCTGTGGACTAGAATGGACACTCCTCTTTTACCCCGGCAGGGGGCATGTGCCGCCACCCCAAACGATCCCTTTGATTCACCTTCATTCAGGTGGGTTTCCTGGAGAAATATTATGTCCCCATTAAGGTCTCTAAGGTGGTTTAGGGTGCGCCTGCACTTAATGGGATGTCTCAGACCTTGCACATTCAAGATAATCAGTATGAGCCTGGCCATCCCGGCATCATGGTGGGCGCTTATCAGTCATCACAGTCCTAGGGGGCGGACATGAGATCCTCCCCTCAACAGATGTCATGTTGAGATTGCGCGGCATGGATGCACTGTACCTGACCCCATACTCAGGATCTGAGGCGAGGATTAAACAATGAATATAAACAACAACTATCGAGAGAAACATCTCTCGTGTAACATTGGACGTGTGTGTACCACTTCCAATACTAGGCTATAAAGCCCATACATGGTGTCTGCGAGGGCGAACTATCAGGTCCGCCCCCTTCTCCATGCATAACGGATTACCCTCTCCTTGGGGTAAGCATTTGTGCGGGGTGGCTGGTATGCTTGGTCCGGGAGCGGTGCTGTGCGTCTCACATGGTGAAGGTGGAGACCGGACCGGTTGACATCCGCCATCCCCGCTGTTTGTCGGTGTTGGAGTAGAGGGGTCCGTCGGTGTAGTGATCCTGGGGGGATATAAGCCACAGGGCCGCTTCAGCCGGGCAGGCCCGCCACCACCCTTATTGCCATTGTTTGTCTTGAGCCCCTCCTGGGGGTCTGCGGAGCACATAAAGGTATTGGTAGAAAGGTTAGAGCAGTTAGCATGATCGTTGCACTCAGGCATGTGCGCTCGATCGTGGTCGCCTGTGCGAGCGTTTTGGGCATCCAAATTCGTGTCCGTAGGTGTTAAGCTCTGGGCAATCCTTTGTCTGTGATTCAGGAGTCTGGTTCCCTGCATCTCTGGTTTGGCCCCTTCAGGCCCCGTCCCTTTTTTTGCCACCTGTCTCTGTTCCGCTGTAGGTGAGGTTCAGATGATGATGTAGCTTGTGATGTTTGGGCCCATGATTCCGCTTCTCGTGGAAATTCTGTGGAGACCAGATTTTGGCACTGCAGGAATCGCCAGGCATCTTCGGGGTCGTCATAAGTATGCCATTGGCGTTCTATTTGGACGCACCAAACCGCCGCACTATCAGGCACTATCTAAAATTCCCAGGGCTTGGCAGTGTCTCGGGGCGGCGGAGCGGCCTGATGCTGTGGCCACCCGCCAGTCTCGACAGGGTTGTTCCCACACTGGTCTCTGTGCAGGAGTGTCTGGAGCTGGAGGCCTCGCTTATCAGTGGCGTCGGAAGGCGTCTTCGCGGCCATATAGTCGGCTGAAATTTCTCATGCGCTTAGCCTGCATGGTTCTGGTTCGCCTCCGTGCATTTTCCTGCGCGCCCCGGGTGTTAGAGAGGGCTACATCTAGATGTGACGGCGGGCCCGCACAGAGCTTCACGGTCCCGCAGCCATCTTGCTCGGGCTCTCGAGCGCCCCCTCACGACTGGATGGAGTCTCTGAAAGAGAGAGATAGTTATCCCTCTCAAATACAGCTGAGAAATCAAATAAAGGCTTGCAGTACAGTCGCCAAATATCTGACTCAATTTCCTAGTGTGTGGCATAAGGATCAATTTATGAGGCTACGACTTAATACCCGGCTTGTGAAGGGATATGGCTTGGTCTGGGACTCCTTTTGTACGTTTTGTCCCTCTAATGAAAAGGAGGAATCGTTAAAATACATCATCTTGTCTTGTACTGAACTGATCACATTGCATACTTGCCTTCTGAGCGTTCTTATTCAAGGAAGGCATTCCCTTGAGGTAGACGCTATTTGGGAGTGGATCATAGCAGGTGAAAACAACGTCACTATTTTTGGAGTGATCCAGTTGTCAAATGCAGCATCTCTATGGAAAACTAAGGGGAGTGGAAATGATAGTAAGGATGTGATGACGTTGGCCTAAAATGTAGAGAACAATGAGTGAGACTAGTATTGCGCATTTAAAAGGAAAAAGAGTTTGGTTGTGAATAGAGAATAGGTTGGAGGAATGTAGGATGCTTTAATGTATTTATTTTATTTACTGTTTCTTTGTATAGCGCCTATACACAGAGAAGTATTTCAAAGCGCTCAAGGAGGGGGCGGGGGGACAGTGGGAAAAACAACAGTCATTCAGAGCCCTTGATTTTCTGAATGATACAAGCCTGCACAGAGCAGGGTAAGTGCATAAATAAGTGTGAATGGTACATGTAACAGTGAAGATAATTCTTTCATGTCTGACGACAGTCCTTAGTTTTTCCAAGTTCCTTACACAAATAGGGAAAAACTGGGCCGGAGCGGGGCAGGGTAAAACATACAGGCTACTATACAATGTTAAGTTGCAAACAAATATATAGCGGCACAATATAAATACAGTGGCGGGGGTAGGTGGAAGAGCGGGAAGGGTTGGAAAGGTGGTACTGGGCATTACTACGAACTGAGTAGTTAAGCAGATTTAAGGTATAAGGGATTGGGAAGTGGGCTGGATGGGAGAGGAGGATGGGGAGGGTGAGGTTGGAAATAGAAGGGGGGACAATACACCACAATACGAGGAGGATACGATAGGAGAAGAGGAGAGCGCAAACAGAGCGAGAGTGAGGGGTAGAGTGGCAGGAGAGGGGAGAAGCAGGGGGCAGGAAATAGAGACTGCAGATGACGAACCCAAATCAACATAAGGTGAAACACATGCGGCAACTGGGCACAACGAGATTCGATTTTTGGAGGGCAAGGTGAAACACATGCGGCAGCTGGGCACAACAAAACCCTTTTTTGGAGGGACACAGTGAAACACATGCAGCAACTGGACGCAGCAAGACAATTTCTAGTTGACAAGATGAAACACATGCGGCAGCTGGGCACAACAAAAACGTTTTTTGATTGGACAAGGTGAATCACATGTGGCAACTGGGCACAGCAAAACGATTTCTGGTTGGACAAGATGAAACACAGGCAGCAACTGGGTAACTTGTTTTAAATTTTGTCTGGACAAGGTGTCTTAATGTCTTTCATCCTTTCTAGTAATTAAATATGACGTCAGTTTCTTTTTTCTTAAATCAGATGAAGGTTTGTAATAAACCGTAAATCTTATTGAGAAATAAATAAATACAAAAATAAAACTCCCATTCTACGTGGAGCGCGCGGAGTGTGACGGAGTGTTCTGGTGTCTGGCCATCCTGCTGCTCAAATACTGTGCATCAACTAACATTTGGCAGTCTTCGTTCTATTTCTACTGCTGAAACTGCAGAGGAGGCTGACGCCCAACTGCACCATAAAACCTCTACTCTAAGCGCAGCATCCGGAGTGTGTGGGAGTGTTCTGGCATTCAGGCGTGAGGGTGTGTGGGTGGTGAGGTTTCCCCTTTGCTGGCAGAGTTAGCTATCTAGGACCTGCTCACAGCCGCCACACAGCTGAGTAAGGAGACAGCAAGAAAGTCAGCGTGTCCCTCTGTAGCGAAAAGAGCGGCGGGACTACGGAACCCAAACTAATGGCAGCACCCGCAGTGTTCCGAACTCATAAAACATAATGCCCTGGTAAGTGTAATCTTTTGGGGCAAAACTGTGTGGTATAATGTTGTGGATTCAACCCCGTGGAGGAATGTTTTTGACACCCCATTGTTTTGACTGGTACTTTGCTGTTCACACAACTTAGTGGAAAGAACATCAGTGTAAGCAAGGAAACGGGTGCAGCAACACAAACTGATCGAGGTTTGAGTAAATCCTGGAAGTGTGGTATGTTATTGCAGTTCCAGGCATAGACTCTGTGGGCTTTAACCTGTGGCTTTCTCAAATTTTTGCCCGGCTACAGTCTTTCGTGTTGTGTTCTGTGTACTGACCGGCCAGCATATGGGAAGCAATAGTCAACAAAGATACGTCCTGCAGAGTGCTGCCCCCAGTAAGGGAAATCGCACCCGTAGACCCCTGCATGGCATGCCTGGCACCAATACCTCCCCTAAAACAAAGAAAGGCAAAAAAGATATAAAGCTGCTAAGAATACATCAGAACCTACAATCACTGGTTTCTTGATATCCGGGAAGCAGTTATTGCGGAAGGAGGTCCCCTGACAGATAATCCAAATCTTCTAAGTGATATAAGCCTCAGAGACAACAGTAACCCCATGGCTCTCCAATGATTGATAATATGGATTGCTACTCAACCTCTGCCTATATTTGAAATGTTACTCTATAGACCCCGTTACCCTTAGCTATAATAACATCATTGCCACCAACCTTTGGGCTAGCCCCCACCTTGAAAAGTGTGTTTCCTCCTCGGAACTCTCGTATTATGGCAGTGAGAGTGACAAGGAAGTTACGATACATTCCAGCAATGTATCCGTGCGTCTGATTGATGAGGGTCCAAGCTCCTACCTAGTTTTGAAAAGCCTAATTTCTAAAATTGAAGCGCTACTCTTATGCTCAAACCTGGCCGAAGAACAAAAGGAAATCAAACAAATATTGGCACAAGTGGTTGATGTCATTATTGACTCCAGCGAGGGCGTGGCATCGGGCACTAGGTCAAAGCCAGCTCTGGAACAGATAGTTGCTCCTTCTCCATACAAGATCCAGTTGTCAAGTGAAACAAACGGCTCACATGATGGTGTGATACTATTAAAACCAACCAATAATGCGCGCCTTGCCCAAAATCCTTTGTATATATCCTCCCAACAGTAGTTTTGCAATATGAATCAACTAAAGTCACCACAGCTATGGAGGACCATGCTCATGAGGCACTAAGCACTGAACAATCGATGCTTAATAGTCCTGTCAAAATTCCTAAAAAACGGTGTAAGAAACTCTTGCGATCGAATTGTTTGATTTGGCGATCAAAAAGGATAGAGTTCCTAAACATCCAGGCAACCAAATCTGACCTGAAACAACCAGCCCCTAAAGTATTTACAACCTCTACTGGGCAATAAATTATTATGAAAGAGTTAAGTGATGGGACCACTTGCCAGGTAGTGTTACAAGTCCCTGTGGACAAATGGATGCAACCTGTGCCTTTCTCACCCGCAAAAACCTCTTCGACAGTGAAACAAGCCAACGGCCTCTTGCTACAGGCCCAGAACTTATGATTGGCAGAGCCTCCCATCAAGCAGCTAGTCATTCAACTAGTGCCTTTTTTAATGCCTGTATTCCTTCTACACACAATCTTTCTACTTCTATTGCCATTGAAGTCAACAATTGTAACAATTTGGGAGGTTTAAACAAGAACCAGTATCCAATTTTGCCAATAACAGCCAATCGGCTTTGAGGGGTTGGGGGGCGGCCCTGCATGTGAAACACTGGTCATCCTGCATAAAGAGTCGGAATTTACTACTAATATAGGCCACACTGTCTGTCCGCAGCCCCCATGCTCTGCGGTGGCAGAGGGAGCAGTAGTCTCCAACACAGACAGGTGGCTTACATGTGTTAAATCCAAACAAGTGGCAACATCTCGCAGGTCTAACTGTTTATTGTCTCCCCTTTGGCCTCGTGGTTGCTTGAATTATTACATCTTGTCCCTGATCTTCGTATCATTTAATCCGCTGATATTGACAATCATGAATTACCCATTGTGTCGGGTTTAACTAACTGGGTATTGGTCACACTTTTGTCCCCCATTGTGGGTGAGCGTAAATGTAAAAGTGCTAATTTTTTATTGGAACTAGGATTTGAGGTACTTGTATTTCAATCTTCCAGGTTCATAGCCAATGCGCCCATGTCACAACACAGGATTCAGGGAAATATTTGCTAGCATCCTGCTAGCATCCTGAACCTAGCATACCAAAAGCGAGGTTGAGTAGCAACACTCGGAAAATTAGATTTCCCGGCACTGGGCAGAATTTACTAAATCAGCATGACTTACTTAGTATCCCAGAGAGAGAAGCACTCTTTTGCATTCTCTCTTGGAACACACAGCGTCACCACTCATTTTGAATAAATCCCAGGGGCAGGGAGGAGTACATGCAGTCTCTTCTTGCTCCAGGAGACATGACTCACCTCTCCCTTTTGTAATGGACGGCTATTCAACGATCTTTAGATTATCATCTTTACTTATAGCGGCTCGTCCCAAGGGGGGGCTTATGCATTGGTGCTAAAAGTGAACTCTGTTTGGGTATGTATACAAGCGCTAAAGAGCACAGGAGGTCCCTTGCTACATTGAATCCTAATGTTCCACAATGTTTGAGTGGAACGCGGTGGCCGCCTTATAGGATCGCCCTGGGGGCTTGTCCACCTCCGATCTTAAATCAAATTTAAAATGTAAATAACCCTCCTTTAGTTGGTCATTGTTCCCCACAGCATGCAGCTTTAAAGGCATGGTCTAGTAAAAAATGTTATTTAAAAAATAGATAGGCAACATAAAAAAAAAAATACTAGCATTCTCTTTTTTAAAACTTCCTATGTAAAATTTTGAGCTATTCAAGCACAAAATTCGCAAAAGCAAGCACATGGGCGCATCCATTTTGTGAAATGGAGGCCCTCCTGTGCTGGCTTTTGCTTTTGCGGCACTAATGAAGGAAAAGCCAGCCAGCTGTAGTAAACAAAAGCTACCGCTGGGTGGCTTTCCCTTCATTAGTGCTGTACGGGGAGGACGGGGACGGGAGACCAGAGCAGGAAAGCTGCAGCTGAATCTCGGTAAGTGCTATTTATTTTTTTTTAAAAAATAAGCACTAGCTGTGTTTTTTTTTCTAAGTTTTCCGGGCTGGAGGTGCCCAGAAAGAAGTTACTAAATACATAAATAAGGGTGTTCATAAGGGAACGATCGCTGATTTCTAAAAAAGTAAAGGAGCGTAGTTCCCACCCACTTTGACCTCTGACTTGTGTGGACTGTGGGTTTGCTGAATGGCCATAGTGAGGAAGAACCAGAAAGCGCAGTGGGGCCCACGTAGAGCAGGACGAACGCGGGTTCCCTCAGCCGAGGAGCACTGACAGTTCAACAATGGCTGCATCACAGAAAGCAGACAGGACAGCTTCCAGCTCTCTTGTTCATTTCTGTTTCCTAGGAGAGGGAGCGATTAAAGATGGCATTTAATTAAGGCGCCTGTTATCTGATACACAGGAAACCAGTGAAACCAAAGACACCAAGTATATTTGACTCAAGATGGCAGACAAGCATCTTATAGTATCAGTGCACAAACCAGTCTGAGACAAGAAGATGAATTGCTTGAATAACGTTTGCCAGTACCCATGCGTAGGGGGTTCGGCTATGTGGGAGAGTGCAGTGGAGGATTTGAGGATCCCAGGTGCAGGTCCAAAATAGTAGAAAAAGTGCTCAACATTCATTGCCAGACGAGGCAGTTTGTGGGTGAAAATCAGTGGTGCACCCAGAGGTCGAAGTGGGAGGGAACTAAAGGGTATCACGTTCCCTTCTCAGGGAAATCTGTCATAGTTCCCCTACTTTGTGTGACCTGGAGTACCATTCCAGGACGGTAGGAAAGACCACTTATAAAAATATATATATCAGTTCCCCTTGGGGATTTGAACCTATGCTGTGTTAACAATCCTGTGTCAAACCACATTGTGCTATCGCGCATGCGCTGGCTATGCTTTGTTTATTTCAATGGACTGCTTGCGAATGAAGCCTATTCCCAGGCAGTCACGCAGCAATCTGGAATTGCTTAGGCGCAGGGGTGCTTGTGTAGGCATAGAGGGGTTTGCAGGTAATGGGAGGGGTGTATCAGTCAGTGACTGTAATCATGGACATATCCCTTCAGAGGTGCGAATAGTGGGTAAAGCAGCATGCTGCGGGGGCAATGACACCCTAATGGTGGTCAAATTCCTTCACCCCGTTTTCTTTAGTCTTGCGAGAAGAAAACCTTTGTAAAGCACAGGGGGGCAGGGCAGAAGAACATTGTTATACACTTCGATCACTGGGTGCACCCGAGCAGCGAGGTGGATAGAGTGATAGAGCAAACAGGCGGGGAGTCAAGACGGAAGGGCTACAGCGGAGGCAAGAGGAGGAGAAAGAGGAGAGGAAGCACAAGGAGGAGGAAAAGTGATAGTAGGAAGGGGGTAGTAGGACGACCTATAAAACAGGTCTGAAGAGGGGAGTATGGGAAGGAAGGAGGGCAACATTAAGGTATGAGCATAATTGACCTAAAAACATTTGACCTAAAACATTTGATCGAATTTTTTTGACCTTTTATACAGTCAAATTTAATTAAATATATATATGAGGTGGGTAAGGGTATAGATTAGGTTGAGAGGAAGTGTGGGTTCACGGGGGTCTCACCCCGCATTTTAGGATGAAATAAACGTCAAATAATTTCAATCAGATGTGATTAGGTCAAATGTTTTAGGTAAAATAGACCCAAACCAACATTACAGTATATGAGGGACGTAAAGGAGCAAGAGGAGAGGGCAAGAGTTCAATGTAGCAGACATGTACACTGGACTAGGTGGGGAAGAAGGTATCGGAGGGGAACGAGGAAAAGAAAAAACGAGAGGGAGAAGGTGAGGAGGGCGCTAAGATTGGAACATCCAAGGAGGAGATTGGGGGAAGTGCAAAGGGGTGGAAGGAAAAAAGAGTTAAGCAGGCTAGAGAAAAAGAGATACCTAGAGGGAAGGAAGTTTAAAGACTAGTGAGTCAGGTGGATGAAATAGGAACTTAGAATAGAAGTGCGGAACGATAAGAAAGGCACAACACCTGGAGGGGAAGAAAAGGGCGAGGAGTCTGATACCAAGCTATTGACAGAGAGAGAACTAGGAAGGAGGAAAGAAATTGGAGGAAGGAGATACTGCAGGCGGGAAGTCAAAAAGAAGAGGGCCAGAGAGTTCTGGGGCATCGTGTGGTTAGATGAGAGGTTTGTAATGGAGATGTTGGGACAGCAGCAAGGAAGTGACAAACCGAGCAGAACCTCCAGACTACGCGGGGTCTGCCTGACAGAACACCTGCAATCAAGTGTTACGGAGACTGATGGATATTCTGACAAAGGCCTTCTGCTACCAAGTCCCCAACCTTCACAAGCCCAAGCAGGCATGGCATACCTTCACTGGGAACTTGGAAAGCAGAACGGTGAGCACAAGGCCCCTTAACCTACACTGGTGGAAGGGTCCACCTAAAAGACTAAGATTTCATTTGGACAACGACACAGTGGCCACTCACTCACAGGCTGGAATTGCTCATGTTTTGTTTCTTAGATTGCTCTCCTCATTTTCAACCAGTCCATCCTAAACCCTTGGCCCATTTTGTTTGCAAAATACATTAATTTCAACCTGAATATTAGAGTTCTGAGTAATCTATTGATTCCTGAACCCTGACACTCCTTGGGGGTCTGTTGAACATCTTAAGAAGTGGCCAGTAAGTGGTTTCTGGTGGGGGAGTCGTTGTCACTCTTTATTGCTGTGAGGACCTGGCGAGTGTTTCATATAAAACAGCCTGCCCAGCAAACGCACAGCGCGGGCAAGATGTGGCCAGTAAGTGGTTACAAGTGTTTTTGGTGGGGTGTGTGGGTGTGGGGGAGTTCCAACTAGCTCCCCAACCCCCACCCTTAAGAACGTTAAGAGGACGATAGAGCCACTCTCCAACAACTTGCAGTGCCCCATGAGCACGCTTGTGTACTATTTACTGAGTCTACATGATCTACTTGTGTCGCGCCCGATAGGAATCCTGGTGAGCTTGGGAGTGCTGCTAAATCACCAAAGTCACCACCTGTGTGGATTGAGGAAAGCAGGAAAGTTTGCCTCTCCGAAAATCAACTGTGGCACAACCAAATTTGGAACAGAAGGTAACCGAACTCCTGGGGTGGGCGGGGGGGGGGCTGGGGAGAGACGGACTACAGCAGCTCCTCGAGCCGTCGGGGTTCCCTGCCCCCCAGGTTTTAATTCCCGTCCTTTTATTGTTGGAGACTGTCCCTCCATAGGTAGCATTAACTTTTATTTTCTGTGTGCATTGACGGCCCACTATAACCTCAACGAGTGACTAAAGGCCCTTGCGGCCGCACAGAGGACCTTTAAGTACCCCTGCACGCATCTATTTGCATATGCATTGGTAGTTTGTATGTACTCTTCCTGAATGTTAGGAGTATTGACTTTTGGCTCTTAGTATCTGTTTATTAGCTTTTACTAGCTTTTAATATTCAGGGTGTTTAATGTTGTTTATGGCTATTTTTAACTTCATTTTTAATCAACCAAATTTTATTCTTCCTGTGTCCTATGGTGCGTTTTGTGGTGTGTGCGGACCCTGCTTTTCTATTATTAGTTGGCAACTCAATTAAAGCGCTTTTGCACATTGTATTTTGCACCTTAGGTTGCTTGCATGGTGATTGTGGACTCTTGTCTTTTTAACGTTAACTGCTTATCCAATCCAAGTATTCTTGCATAATGTACGTTGTATTTTGCACTTTAGAGTTTGCGCACGCTTATTCTCCTATCGTTAATTGGCAACCCAAGCCAAGTAGTTTTGCATGGTGTACTTTGCATTTCATTGAGTTTATGTTACTGTATAACTATATTTCTGGGCTAGTGTGCTAGGTAGGGAGTGCTGATTAGAAGTGTGCAATATTGTTCCTAGCGCCATCGGTAGTGCGATATCTTGGTGGAGCACTGGGCTGCCAAATGTGGCAGAAGCGTGTAGGAGAGAAAGTTGTCCCTCTGGGAGGCATCACGAGAGAGGAAAGATAGAAGTGGCGATTGTGGTGTCCCTACATCGGACACCTGGCCGCAGAACGTTAAAAACATAGACATCCGTTTGACTTTCAAGAGTGGCAGTAACAAGAGCACAGAAGACAGGGTACAGTAGAGATCTGTCTATGCGTGGAGCCAATTTGAGTACTAGTAATGGTGAAGCAGTCACCTGAGCACGACAAATGCAAGATCCAAGGTCCAGCACTCAATATTTGAGATAGCCATGAGTGCAAAAAGTGCAGTGGGGCATATTACAGCACCCACCTATGTCCTGAAGAAGGCTGGAGCATCAAAAGGCCACAGTGAAAGGCTCATATATTCTGGCTGAAACACTTGTCGATGGCTTTTTTGTTGTTAAGAAATGGACACACTGAAAAAAGCAACTAGGTGTAATATAAGATAGGAATCAAATTGTTAGTGGAAAGCCCTCATCAGCTTAAAGGGCCTGTATATATATTGTTGGTAATGAGTTGTTGTGTGGAGAGTGATTGTAAATGGTAGTGCATGATTACTCTGGAGTGTATGCACTCGTGCAAGAGTTAAAGATAAATTATAGTGACACGAAGATGTTCTTCTAAATGCCTTGTATTATTGAAAGGAGATAATATATACTCAGTGGTCGAAGTGGATAGAAGCAGTTGGGAGCGGTGCTCCTATACTCATTTTAATTAAGTTTTACCGTTCCTATACTTTTATTTTAAAAAGAAACCCTTCCGGAACGGTTTCGTTTTAAAATAAACGTGTAGGAAGAAGTTGAAACTTGCACTTTCAGTGCACTGCACAGGGTGTTTCCTTAAAGAGTAGGCACATGTTTTTGGGGGGTTTTATTGTGCATGGGAGGGGGCGCGGTGATGGGGTCTGTGGGGAGCGGTGCAGGCCAGTCGGGAACATGGTTCCACTACTTCTTTTCGTACACTTCGACCACTGTGTATACTGACCAAATAAAACGATGTATTCTTTATAAAGTGACTTTGTGTGATTAGAAATTAATTTAATCATTTCTGTCCCTCTATTAATTGTTGATCTTGTTCTTTTGTGTTATAGTACAGTTATTGCCTGGGTGATCAAGACCGTACCAGGTACCCTTATATAGTAGAGCTCACTGGAGGTGGGCCAATAAAAAGTCCATAAACGTTTCGAACCCATTAGAGAAGCCAATGCCCTAATAGGGGAAATAGAAGGTCTGCATTATGACTTGGATGGTCCAAGAAGGATGGCTCGTGAGTGCCCTGTTGTCAGTTCTACTTGTGCTATTGCCCAGGACAGTTGCAAGGAGATGGGTGTAATAGAGGAGTGGAGAGAGCAGGACCGTGTGAATGAAAGAGGTAGGGATCCTTCTCAACACCTTTTTGCTGATAAAGGGAGCAAACCCAGGAGGGATCCTCTGGCCAATATATTGTGGAAAAGGCAGTGGGACAGGAGGGTGGGGTTAATTACCTGCTCCAAGTCCATTGCTCAAAACTAGTAGGAGCTGGAGGATCCCAAAAGGGTAGTATAATTGAAGTCCATTCTAACTCTGTTTGTAATGATCCTATTGCGTTAGTGTCCCCACGGCCCTCTACCGATCTACCAACCCAAAATGTTCCCATCAAATCCACCATTAACTTGGATTTATCTGTTATGGTTGAGGTAGAAGGCAGTATTGAGAGGGGGTTCATGAGGGTGAGTTAGTTCTCAAGGATGGTGGGATTCATAATATCACTCCGGAAATTAGACTAACAGATGTTCCCCCTGTCTTGATAGATCTATGTCTAACAAGGAGAACCACAACCAGTTGCATTCAGATTATGGTGATGCACTTCAGCCCAATGTGAAAGCCCAGGATCTATTGCCTGGGGGGCTTTCTGCCAAGTCCAGTCTGTTTTAGTGTTGAGTGTAACTGCGAATGGCAAATTCACATGCAAGACGTAATGCTGGAGATGGGTACCCTAAAGGAGATGGTCGCCAGCGTGTCAAGTACAGGGGGTAAAACTGCTGGAAGTCCAGAGGGAGATTATTCACCTGACCACCAAGTTGCAGCTAAACTATGTGAACTGTGTTGCTCCATCAAAGGGCTCAGAGGAAGGAGCGAAACATCCCAGGGGGAACATAGCTAACAAGACTATGGAGAACAAGTTATCGAAGCCACCAAGTACTTGTCTAGTAAAAGGTCCGATGGGGGCCAAATCCATCACTGATACTATCAATAATCACATGGCAACATATGCCCCTTGAAGCATGCAGGAATGCAGGCATGGTGATAACAGGAATGTTCCTCAACCAAGCAGTAATGGTTTTGTTGCCCCTAGTACGGCTCCCAAATCACATGGTAAACATTTATTTATGTGTAATGTCCCCAGCCTTGGGTTAGGCGTTTTTGAAAACAAGGATTCCTTGATTAACAAGCGTATTCAGTGGATTCGGCATGTAAGGAGGTGTATGTCCATTATAAGAGATGATATCAAAGGGGACCGCAGGGGTTCTATGGGCCCGATGTTTTTCAGATTATGTGGGGTTGACCCTCACAAATTCTACTATGGTAGACAGATTATTGTCAATTCAGTCTAGGTCATACACCCCCCACCAGGTTCCAAAGTTTCCTTGAGACCTTCATTACCTGTGACTTCTGTAAGGGACCTCCCCAGAGGCCAACCACCTATGTGTGCCCTAGCCCTACCACAGGGGAGGTGGATTTGGAATGGGTGGACTGACAATTAAGCCCTCCCTTGACCTATTGCTCTGTCCCCAGTGGTACAACTCTTGTGTTTTGGAATGAAGCAGGGATTTCTAGGCCACTGGTAGATCCAAAATGGATAGGCTTTATTGCTTTACATGACATTATTTGCCTTGAGGAAACCTGGGCGGTGGATGCCATTGAAATCCCAGGGTTTAGAACATTTAATTTCCCAGCCAAAAAGGGGCAAAGAGGAAGGCTGTGGCGGGGCTACTGACTTTGGTGGTGGTGGGCTTGGGGTAGAAACCCAGAATTTGCAGGGGGAGCACGCCGGGTCTACAAATTATTACATGTACAAACCAAGAAGGGATTATCATGCTAATTTACAATGTCTACAGTAGGCCATATGGGCCTAAGCCTTTGGTGACCCTGAATTTGATTTGTGATACAGTGAGCAATTGGGATCCCAGGATGCTAAGGGTGGTACATAATATAGTTGGGGGGGGATTTCAACCTTCAGTTGGAACCCCTGCGGGAGATCGAGGGGCTGTGGAATGAGGTGGAAGCTGCTTGGGAAATCCCGTCCTTGGAGGCTAGCTCTGCTACGAGGGTCCATATGTATGCCACGGATTCAGTAAAGCTATTATATGGGCTGGATATGAGGGCATGCAATGGTAGGCGTGTGGAGGACAGACCTGGAAAGGACACCTTTTTGGGACCTGGCCGTTCATCCAGGATTGATTATATCTGGATTGAGTTGAGTGACTGGGAGGTGGTGGAGGAGTTTGGTGTTTTGGAGCACCTAGTTAGCGATCAGAAACCCCTCCTAATGGGGCTGAAATGGTGCAGCAAAATACAGGCGAATAATAAATCTAGTGTACCCATTAGCATAGTTGGGAACGCTAGACATACAGTCAAGTGGGACAATTATTTGAAAACCGGTTTAAAGGCCTTGATCTACTTGTCTGCCTTGCTCTCCATTGACAATATATGCCTAAACATAATAGTGGAGAAAGTGAGATTCTAGCTGAATTCGTTGGACTGCCCTCTAAGCTTAATCCATGGTTTTCCAGGCTAAAACCTCCTTTTAAGCCGAAGCCAGGGCAGAGTTCTCCCTGGTTTGATTCAGATTGTAGTCGGGCCAAGGAGGCATTGTTGTTACTTTTGAGTACACCGGGGATGGCAAATAAAGAAGGTCTACATCACTTGAGGAACAGTTTATAAAAGCGTTTTGAAACTTAAGAAGTCTGAATTCCTCAGGGGTAAGTGGAACGAACTGAGAAGAGCTGCCATCGCTAAGGACAGTAAGGCCTTTTGGTCATTGGTTTCGGAGCAGAGAGAACCCAAGGATAATGATCTCCACTGGATGGTCACTGAGGAAGAATGGTTTCTCCACTTTGGCGGGTTGTATGATGAAGTGGTGTCCTCTGACAAACCCTGTGGATTGGCACTGGAGGGTCCAGTGGCTGCGCTGGCGACTAATAGGGGTCCACATGTCAATATTACCCTGTCTGCAGTTAGAAGTGCCTTGCTGAGTTTGAAGGGCCAAAAGGCCCCCGGACCTGATAGGGTACCGACTGACCTCTGGAAAGACGAGGCAGACATTTGGATGACGGTCCTAACTAAGCTCTTTCAATCAGTGGTTAACCTCAATAGGGTTCCTGTGTCATAGTGCTGTGCAGAGATCATTCCTATATATAAGAGGCGGGGGCGGGGCGGGGCAGGATCAACCAACTAACTATAGGCCCATTTTGCTTCTCGATGCATCAGGGAAACCTTTTGCCAAGGTTATCCTCCAGCAATTGCTGGAGTGTGCAGAATGGAGTGTGCAGAATCCAAGGGCCTGATTTCCCACTACCAAGCTGGGTTTCGCCAGAGGATGAGTACAGTCGATTCAATGTTTTCACCTCCGTATAATCATACAAAAATACTGTGTCTTAAAAAAGGTGTGAGTGTATGCAGTATTTATTGATCGCCAGACAGATTTTGATAGCATCCCTAAGGAATTGCTTTGACAGGTTTTGTTGAAACAGGGGGTACCATATTACCTGGTGGCAGTGATTGTCCAACTATACTCTTGTAATACCGCTGTTATGAGATGGAGCCCAGCGGCTCCATCTCACAACAGCGGTTAACTGGGAACTGGCTTGTGGTCTCACAACGGGTGAGACCACAAGCCAGTTCCCAGTTAACAGAAGCATGCGGCAAGGCTGTGTTCTTGCCCCGCTTCTGTTTATTGTTTGTATTAATGAGATCATTATGGCCCTGCTTGCTCACTGCCAGGGTGCATGCCTGGATTCCCCTAAACTGGGCTTGGATTTTATCGCAGCACTGCTTTTGCCGATGACTCGGTCTTGTTGGCCCTTACCCCAATGGGCATCAAAAGAAGTCTGGGGCGTTTTGTTTTCAAGTGTGCCGAATTGTTGGGCCTTGTGCTCAATAGGAGCAAAACTAAGGTTGTGGTGTTTCGACCAAAGAAGTCTGGGCTTACAACGTTGGGGCTGGAAGTAGAGGGGACAATCCTGGAACAGGTTACCCACTATGATTACCTGGGGTATGATTTTCCGACAATGGTACCTGCTGGGCCAAATTAGCAAAAAACGCAGTCCCCCTTGGAGAATAATCGTGGTGACCTGAGGAGGTTTTTTGGGTTGCATGGTGAGCAGGCTGTTTCACCCACCCTTGACATTTATACCATCCAGGTTACCTCGGCCCTCTTGTATAGAGCCGAGCTATTGGGCTGTTCCAATTGTTCTAGTTTGGGGGTGGCCAAGCAAAAATTATCAAAGAAGCTCCTTAGACTGCCATATAGTACTCCGAGTGCCCAACCAAGGATGGAGTGTGGTCTGGTCCTGGTAGTCTGCCAACTAAAATGGAAACTGGTCTTCTGCTGGGTTAGGCTATGGAGCGCCTGGGAAGCTCTTACCGATTTGTTGAGATAACCGGGGGATCCCTCTCCCTTGGCTGCGCCATGTAAAGTGACAACTTGCAGTGGCAGGTCTGGAAGATCTTTGGAAAATGCCTTTTCCTATGCCTACTGGTTCGAAAAATGATATCAAGTGTTTTGCTAGGTATAACACATGGGAACACCTTGTTTGTATGTGCTTAAAATTGAAATCTGCTCAGGATTACCTCATCTCAAAACCTATTTTGGAGGGAGAGCCCTATTTGGATCTCATTTCGCCTGCTTATGCTGGCACCTTGTTTGTTAGATTTAGAGTGGGCACCCTACAGGTGGGGGCATTCACGTGTGGTTGGACGGGAGGCTCTCCATCGGTCTATCCAGCATGTGGGTCGGCCCCTGAATCAGTAATGCATTTCCTGCTATGTTGTGAATGTTGTCGTGCTCTAAGGAAAATATACCTAATCCCATTGTTTAAGAGAGAAGGCGTCAGAAGCAGTCGAGAAGCAGTTGCATTATACCGGTCCACTGCTTCAACCAGTGATATTTATTTTGTTGCTAAATACGTCTGTCGCGCGTGGTTATGTAGGATGACTATATTCAATGATTTATTGTAATTTAAAGTCCAGAGCTTTTTTAATGACATTTTATGTATACCATATTGAAGGTTGTTTTATTCCTTACTGTGAATAATGTAATGCATTGTGTATGCTGATTGGAAGAACTGCTGAATAAAGCATTGTTTGACTGACTTAAGAATCCATGCACATATGCTGCTCTGAACATAGAGACTAGTTGGAATGGATTTAATAGACGGCTATTCGTGAGGTGATGGCTTGAGCTACAATTCATGAATGCTGCTATGACAACAACAGAGATGGCATTCATGGAAAATGTTTTCTTCCGAGAAGGGCTCCCAGTGGAATTAGTCACGGGGTCGGCAGTTCAAGTGACAGCTTGTGAAACAAAAACGTTCCTAGATAACTATTGCTTCAATAAGAAAATCTCCCTAGGACATCCCGAAGCTAATGGGTTCATCTGATGCACGAGCCGGGCTGTTAGGGATGGCATGCAGTTACTTGCGGAGTTCACCTGGAGTATCCTCAGGCAGATAGTTCAAGTCCTCATTTGGCGTGCAGGGCAAATGATATTCACATAAAACAGAATTGCCGGTCTTTGGCTTGGAGTTTGCACAGCTGGCAAATTCTAAACCATCAAAAATGCTGTCTACAATGTTTTCATTGACAAATAATGAACACAGTCAATGTAAATGATTTATTTATTTTACGTGGCTTATTACAAACCTTAAACATATGGAATAAAACGAGAAGAGCAAAAGAAAGGAATCACCATGTTTGTAAAAATACAAGTATTCTAAAAATACAATATACAATCATAATAATACAGTTCTTAAAAACCCATTCTTAATTCCATTAATATATATCTAAAAATAGCATCTATTCAAATGAATTTAAAGTTCACCACCTTAATTAGCAGTGATTTGCGTTGACCAGATAATATTCTCAACCAAAAACGTTCTGTATTCAAAGATTCTATGACATGAACATAACCCGTAAAACAATTCTATTGGTTTGCATGCAAATCCAAGCAATATATAAAGAGATGGTTAAGAGGTTGTATCTCTGTTTGACAAAATCTACACAAATTATTCACGCTTTGATGTAGAGAATCTCACGTGTGTGAATCAGATCGAACCTAAGCCTTGGAAAAGTTGTACCATCCGGACGTAAGGAGACATATTCGAGGGCAGCCCCCTTTTCTTGTTTTCCATACATAGGTTCTGGTAAAGGCTGTAGGAACTTATCAAAGTGCATGTCTTTATCCAGTCCAGGGCGTAGAGCTTTTTCTTTACAATTGCAGGTTTATTAAGCAGTACATCAAAGGATGTGAGTCGTTCCTTCATCAACTCTACACATTTCCTTTTAGAATTAGAAAAAAACATCTTGGGTTACTGTGTTCCAACTGGCTTCAGATCAAAGAACATAAAGTATTCGGGCTTGCTCTCATGAGTTTCCTATACAGAGATAATATTTTCCATAAAACAATAAAGAGCAAAAATAAACACTTTACAAAAATGAACAGTTTCATAAACAGAAAAGTGTGTTTACAAAATAAAATTGATTTATGGGAAACTGGGCAAGAGTGAAATATCGATATCCACTTTGACCGCCTGTCAGGTCGCCAATAGCAGAGGTTTCTGCCAGCAGGGCATGGGTGGGTGGGGGATGTCCAGAATCGGGGGATGTGCTGGTCTAGGGCAGCCAAGAATGATCACTGATGAACAACTGATCTAGTTATTGCTTGGATTCTCTTTCTGACGTGTGCGATGGGGCTCTCTGTTGTTTGGGAGTTATTTCTTCTGAAGCCTTGTCGCTGACGTTGCAGTCCACAAATCAGACACTTG
Organism: Ambystoma mexicanum; assembly: GCF_040938575.1. Classification (NCBI taxonomy): domain Eukaryota; kingdom Metazoa; phylum Chordata; class Amphibia; order Caudata; family Ambystomatidae; genus Ambystoma; species Ambystoma mexicanum. The sequence continues at coordinate 609,142,419 of NC_090938.1, forward strand.
TGCAAATTCAAACTTTAGAATGTTTTTTGTAATTGGAAGTTTATTCCGCTGGTGTTAGGACAGAATTGCATTTTTGGGGATTCTTTTTGACCCACTTTGTGGGTCCCCTAAACTTCTTGCTTTCTTTTTGTTGGATTCCATGGTGTCCTGGCTTTATTTTGGTTGCCTGGGGGAATTCTACTGAAGGTCCTCAGCCAATGTAACCCTTTTTGTGATATGTTGCTGTAGCAACCAGGGCAGCAGCGCTATTTAAGCAGCCCCTGTTGTCCCATTGTGATCCTATCACCTTACAAGTGTGTTGAGGAATAGGCTGGTGGCAGCCGTAATTTAGGTTTGTAACGTTGGTGTGTGAGAATAGCATGGTTGTCAATCAAAGTATTTTTTAATGCATACGCCAATCAAGCTTTGCACTTGAATTTCACACTTATATGCTGAAACATGTTTTTTCAATGTTGCACCTCTCTTACTTGCATGTGTGATCTGCTCTACCAGTGATGTCACAGATGATGCCATAAGTGATGTCACATGTGATGTCATTTGTGGTGCCATCAATGTGCTCACGGGCTGCACAATCGGGGCATAGCTTCCAACACCTGCCACATTTTGCCTGCCCTAGCACTTAACATTCAACCTTATCAAGGCCTACCCTTTGATTTGTTATTCTGACAGTAAGCTGTCTGATATATGAAGATACAATGATTTCAGGAACTGTTCCTTCTCACGTATGTTGTATTCTTTGTTGGTCTAGTTCAAAGTCATAATTGTGCTACCCAAATGTCTTCCTTGCACAGGGGAATGTTTTTTAGAAATACGTGATAAAGGTACTCGAGTACCTTATCATGGTTAATGCTCATTCAATAAAGAGTAACTCTGGTGTGTAAAAATACTATGGCTGTATATGCACAGTATTTTTAAATGCATTTGAATCCCCCTTATATGCAGAAACATGGTTTTTAAATGGTGCCTCTCTCTTACTTGCATGTGTGTCTGCTGTGCCAGTAATATCATTGATGATACATTAAGTGATGTCATATGTGATGTCATCAGTGTGCTAAGGAACTGCATGATGGGGGCCTCATAATTAAGGGGGCATAGCTTCCAACACCTGCTGAATATCAGGAGGTTTTGTTGCATTAAATCGGCACATTAACGTCACTTTAACTAAAGATTTTTTCACTGAATTTCAACGGTTTCCTTGCATGAGATGTTTTCACCTTAACTGTCCCTTAACTAACGTTTATTCCCTGAATGTCTAGGGTTTTGTTATCAATACCTCCCACCACCTGTAATTTTGCCTTTCTTTCTGATAACATAACTGATATATCATTTGTTATCAATATCTGTTCTTCAACTACATAACATTAGGGTTATCAAGTATTTCACCTTTTCTGTGGCCACTAGATAAGAAGAGATTCACAATGGTGTACTGTGACGAGGAGGATTGAGGTGGGGGACTGTGACGAGGAAGAATGGAGTTGAGGTAGTTGGGAACAGTGACGAGGAAGAGTGAGGTGCAGTATTTTCAAGACTGTGATGAGGAAGAGGGATGTGTGGGAAAAGGTAAGATAACCATTGGGTACTGGGACACGGAAGAGGGATGTGGGGGTAACAGTAAGATAACCATTGGATACTAGGACGCGGAAGAGGGATGTGGGGGTGATGACATGAACTACTATTGTGAAATGAGATGAGGAAGAGGAAGTGATCATGAAGGAAGGATTATTAATTAGGTACTGGGATGAGGAAGAGGACTGTGGAGGTAATGCTAGTGATTACCATTGGGGTACTATGACAGGGAAGAATGAGGTGTCTGTAGATGCGGGACTTTGATGAGGAAGAGTAAGGTGGTGGTAGTGGGGTACTGTAATGGAGAAGAGTAACGTGAAGGTAGGGGGTACTGTGACAAGGAAGAGGGAGATGGTTGTAGTGGGGGACTGTGATGAGGACGAGTGTGGTGGTGATAGTGCAGGGTGTTGGAAAGGAAGAGTAAGAGGATAGTGGTGGCCAGTAATGAGAAGAGTGAGGTGTGGTCGTGGGGGTCTCTGACAAGGAATAGTGATATGGTCATAGTGGGGGACTGCAATGAGGAAGAGTGAATTAGTGGAAGTGGGCCACTGTGAGGAGGAAGAGTGGCGTGTGGTAGTAGGTTACTGTGATGAGGAACAGTGAGGTGTGGTAGTGGAGGACTCTGACAAGAAATAGTGAGATAGTCGTAGTGGGGGACTGCCATGAGGAATAGTGAGGTGGTTGTAGTCGGGGACTTTGACGAGGAAAGGTGAGTTGGCGGTAGTGGGGTACTGTGATGAGGAAGAGTGGCATGTGGCAGTGAGGTACTGTAGCAAGGAAATGTAAGATGATAGTGGGATGCTGGGTTGATGAAGAGTGAGATGTGGTAATGGGGATTCTGACAAGGAATAGTGAGATGGTTGCAGTGGGGGACTGTGATGAGGAAGAGTGAGGTGGTGGTATTGGGGGACTGTGATGAGGAAGAGTGAATTGGTGGTAGTGGGGGACTGTAAAGAGGAAGAGTGAAGTGGTGGTTGTCAGGGACTGTGAAGATGAAGAGTGAGGTGGTGGTGATGGGGTACTGTGATGAGGAAGATGACATCAATGACATTTGTGATGTCATCTTTGATGTCCTGGGTGTTAGTTTTAGCAGTGCACAGTGGTGGAGCGAGTTATGGTTGCTTAGTTTACCATAACTGGCAAAAATCTGGGGGGTTTCGGTTTTACCTGTAACCATAACGTCCCTGTAACAATGTTTTTTCCATTGAATTTCATAGGTTTTTATTAGTGCAACTTAACCATAACGTCCCCTAAACTATGGTTTTTCATTGAATTTCATAGGTTTTTATTAGTGCAACTTAACCATAACGTCCCTTTAACAAAGTTTTTTCATTGAATGTCATAGATTTTTATTAGTCCAACTTAACCATAACGTCCCTTTGACAAAAAAATGTTATTGAATTTCATAGATTGTTAGTAGTGCAACTTAACCATTACGTCCCTTTACCAAAGTTTTTTCAGTGAATTTCATGTGCTTTTACCAGTGCATGCTATTTTCCTACAACTTACTAATATCATACTTAGCCAATAAGCAATGTTTTTGTCCAATTTACAAAGTTTCACCTTAAACCTCTTCCATTTCACACCTTGTAGCATCATTTTTAACATGCCTATACCCTTTTGCAACTTTTTGAAATAATTATGCATCCGTAGACGTCCGGGAACATCTGACTTCATCACAGACCTTCTGGACAGTGCCATGTGACCATACTCTTGCACGCGGCATGGTGACTTCATAAAAATCATGACATTTATACTAAAAACTCGTCATCACTGACGTGTAACACTCAAAAGTTGACATACAATTCTATTGGTTAGGAAAAGGTAACTTTACTATAGGTACCATATCTGTATATGGTAACGTATTGAGGGGATTGTGTAAACACTGTAAGGTGCGCATCTAAGTCCTTCCTTCAAAAATGACTACTTCAGACGTCACTAAAAGTATGACGTCCTATTGGTTCGACTAACTATAGGACCCTAGATTACTTGGTCCACTATGATTGGGATGGCACCAGCCCCATGCATACTTTTCCATTTTGCTTAGCAGCACGCAGAATGGTCGGCCAGGTGCGAGGTGCCCATTAACTCACCCAGCCCTCTCCAATCAATCATCACTTTGGTGGCTATGTGTCAATTATTTCACTGTGGTTGGCCTCGAGACTGCATCTTCTGCCTCGATATCTTCTCCTGGCTCATAGCCATGCGTAGGTGGGAGGGACTTGCTTCTGTTCGTTCAGCTGGTCACGTGATTCAGACACCGTGAATTTGCCTTTTCTTCAACAATTAGTGTATTTGATTTTAGTACCTGGCGAGAGTCAAGCAGAATGCAACAAGCATTCTGATTGGCTCTCGCCGGGTCCTTACCCGGCCGAGAATCCTTCGATTCTCGGCCGGGATTCCAGCCGCCTTGTCCTCGGCGGGGGGCGTGGCAGCCCCTCAGACAATGCGGAGGCTCAAAGCGGGGCCATCCCCGCTCCGAGCCTCCCCACGACTGGGAGGCTGCCTTCGTCCCCCGCTGGGGACTCAAGTAAGCTTTTTTTCTTTTGTTTTCTTTTTTCTTCCCTTCCCTCCCCTCCCATCTCCCTGCCCTCCCCACCCCACTTACCTGCTTGCTCCTGCATCCCCGGTGGGGGACGATAACAGCCTCCAGCAGTGTGGAGACTCGGAGCGGGGCCATCCCCGCTCCGCGCCTCCACACGGCTGGAAGCTTCCATAGACCCTCGCAGCGGGGGCATTACCGACTCAGGTAATGCCCCGGGGCCTTCGTTAAGGCCCTCGCAATAACTATGGGCCCCGGGACATTACCTGAGTCGGTAATGCCCCCGCCGCTCGGGTCATATTGCTTATTTATGTTCACCACCACCTGCCTTTGCCTTCTTATCGCGCCCCTTTAAGGCAGTATATTCTGGTCCTTGCTTCAGTTCATTGTAGCTAATGCTCGTCCATTTTGATGGATACGACTTTGGTTCCCTAAGCACAAGTTGCCTCTGCTGAGTTACGTTTCTGCCGCTCTGTTCTTAGTCTCGCTGAATGTGAAACCTTTCTCGGGTGTCCTTTAGTAATTCTGTGTTAATTCTGCTTTTGTGCAAAGTGCAAGTATCCTTATATAAAGTGCTTTATTTGAGGTAGATATGTATATATATATGGCGCTTGCCGCACTATGCCTCTACTAAGCATAGCAAGCTGCACTGTTTTCTTAGCTTTCTTGCGGTTCGACGCATATTTACACATGTAAACTTGGTCTAGTATCTTTGCCATGCTTACAGCTTAAGCTTCTTTCATTTGTCATAGCCTTCACACTAAGTTCACGATATCCTTATTCATGACATTTCTTCTCTTTATGTCATTCTCGGGTCATCATTTCTTCTATAGGTGAGTCAGTCTGCGTTTTCGTGACGTCACCATTCGTTTTCCATTAAGATCTTTCTGGTTTCTTCACGGACTGTACTCAGGCGATCTTCATTTTGTCTTATTGATTGATATGGTTTCCTCAATGGATACCTTACTGTCCATGGTTTCTTTGGTACTGGTACTTCAATAGGCATCGTCCTTCTGATAGGTACTGGACAGAGCCCCACTGCGGCTTTCTGCTGGTTTATTTGTTCATCATATGTCACATATCTTGGTGTGAAGGTTCCTGGTACTTCAAAATGGGTGGTTGGAGTGCAGGCTTTATTTGGGGCTTCCTCTACATAACTTAGCCCCAACTTGACAAAATCCATTCAGTCTTTACACAAACATTGAAGGTTGGGTCTATAATCTTTCTCAAAACTTTTGTCCAAATTCGTCAAATATCAACAAACTTATAAGCCATCGAAAAATGTTGAGACCCCTCCTCTAATTTCGCTCCCTCTTGAGAACCTCCCATCAAACTTTCGAAAACCATTTATATCTACATCCAAGATCGTTTTGCCAAATGTTGTGCAGATTCGTCAAATGACACCACATTTATATGCCTTTACAATATTTTGGGACCCCCCCTCTAATCTGGCCCCCTCTTGGCAGAATCCCACAAAACTTTGCAAAACCATTCAGGATTAGTTCTAGAATACAATTGCAAAATTACACACAGTTTCATTGAGTGGCGCAAAAGTTATAAGGCATCCAAAAACTGCTTTTCCCCAACCCAGTGATGCAGAAATAAGTACAGATCTCCTAGGACATCTGAAGTGTCTGCCAACACCACCGGACTGCCCCAGGACATCTGTAGTGTTCGCGTACTTTCAGGGGGTGAAACAGCCCGTTTTTTGGCTTCTTATGGCCATATCCAATCCAATTCTTACCCCCCCCACATCCCCAGAGATTGTTTGTTGAGTTTGACAAGTGCAATGCTGCTTTTCTTTTTTATGTTCTCACCGCGCTGTCTGTGGACCCCAAAAAAGTCTGCGAATCCAAGAGGGCGGGCGTTTCAGGAAAACTGACGCATTTCACGTTATTAGCGGAGGCCAGTCTGTGGACCGCACAGCCAATCAGAGGCCAGTCCGTGGACCGCACGGGGAAGTGAGTCCGCGGAACGGAAATAGACATCACTAATTTTTTTGCCTTATGTTTTTGTCATTTAAAAAAAAAATGACTGGATGGATTTACACCAAATTAACAAAAGCACGCTTTTGGACCAAGCCTCCGCTCCTGCCGCGTATCCGGTGAAAATCCGTCCAGCGGTTTGGGCTGTAGGCGCGACAGAATTTTTTCCCATTATGTCTATGGGAAAAAAGATATTTTGGTCCCCCCCTATAACTTTGCCCCCCCTCCCCCCCCTTGGCCAAACCTCACCAAACTTTGCAAAAAGGTTCAGAGTGGGCCATATACTTTTTTTTGCAAAGTTTGGTGAGGATTCGTCCAGGGCAAGCAAAGTTATAAGCCGCCCAAAGAGTGCTCTTCCTATGGGTTTAACAACTTAACCATAACTACATGGCCGCTACCGCAAGCCATGTAATATATATATATATATATATATATATATATTATATATGTAGAGAGACATAGCGAAAGAGTGTGAAAGAGATTCACTGTTCTAGTGTATTCATCTAAATTATTAATTTGAACTTTGTGTGATTTACGTGTGACCATACAGAGTATATATTGTTCAGTATATCGGTATAGGGTTCTCGTTTGCGCTACCTATTTGACTAATTTTACCCACCACAAACCTTCTTCTCTCTTTTGAATGAAGCCTGACTGCTCTGCCATTACTACACAAAAAGAGTTTGGTGTATCTTTTGGATGGAGCCTGTCATTCTCTCAGGATAGGTAGGCTCACACCCCTTCAGAGGGATCTGGACAAATATCCCTAACAAATGATAACATCCAGTCAGCAGCTGTTTTTCCAATTCAAGATGGAGGTGGGGTAGCTGCTTATGAGGTTTCGGAAGTGCTGCTCTAGTGCTCCATGTTGCCTTGGATTTTTTTAGTGACCTTCAAAACTGCCTTTTTTTCTGGCTACAAGGCAGCATCTGTTTCTCTGTTCTCCTCCCTATTTAGGCCTATATGATATGATATATGTCATTTATAACGCGCCTGTACACAAGTGTTTCTGGGCGCAACAAGACAAGGGAGGGAAGACAGAGGGCGGACAAGACAAACAATCTTACTAGGCCTTGTGTCATTCAGATCGTGCAACTGCAGGGGGGAAGGGAGAGGGGGAGTGCAAGGGAGAGGGAAGATGAAGTACAACCAGGGCAGCACCTCTCTGAGTAAGTGCAGCCAGGACAGCGCGGCTCTGGGTAAGTGCAAGGAGGCAGGGGACTGTAGAGGTTACAGGCACAGCCCCTGATTTGTGTGGTTGGCCCGTTGGCAGTGCATGGGAAACTGATCATGGAGGAGCCTGGTACCCAGTGAGACTTCAGGGTATCCAAGCAGCCAGTCTGCTCAGCAGACAGGTAGGTCAGGAGGGAAGGGAGAAAGAGAAAGCTGATGAGAAAAGGAAGGTCTTGAGCTGTGTTCAGAACTTCAGGTTGTCCGGCTCAAGTTGGAGAGGTGCTGGGAGGCCATTCCAGAGGGAGGCACCTGCAGAGGGGAGAGATATACCCCCCACTCTCTGCATGGAAAAGCATCTGACGCTCAGAGAGTTGGAGGTAGCTGAGCGAAGGGCTCAAGAAGGAAGGTATTTTGGAAGAGAGTTGGATGTAGTGCAGGCCATGGCGCCAGAAAGCCTTGTGGGCGATGCAAAGGGTCTTAAACTTGATCCTACCAGCCACCGGGAGCAAGCAGAGAGATTTCAGGGCTGGATATATATGGTCCCTGGGCTTGAGGCCAAGGATAAGTCTTGCAGTCCTAGTGTTAGGCAGAATCATATGCAGTACCTTTTGCGAACACCACACACAATTAAGACTACAAGTGTAAGTACAAATTCACCTTTGGTACAAGCCCATACTGCACAGTAAAGCAGTAGCGATGGCTGAGCAGCCAGACTTATCTCAAGAGTAAAGTGAGCAGTATCAGAAGTCACACAAAGGACAGCAATTACTATGGTTCATACAAACACTAACTCAAGGTTTCTGAGTAAACGAATATACATTTATTTACACATTCATTTGTAAAACAGTTCACTAAATAAAGCAGCAGAAAAATCACACTCTTAATATACTACACAACACCCAATCAATTCTAGACAAGTTAGACTCAAAATGAAATGTGAGCAAAATGGCACTCCAGCAATTAAAAAGGGAGGGAAAGACAAGGTTATACAAAATTAAGCAGCACCAACAAGTAAGTAGGCAGGGCAATCTAGAAAAGGCTTGCTACAATGAGGATTCAAATCAATAGGCCTGGGCCAATGTTAATGGTTCAGAGTCTTTGCAGAGGATCACACAGTTCAGAGTAGTTTGCAGTTAAGTCTTTGCCAAGAGTTCGAAACGAAGTTGGTCGAAGGAAAAGTTATTTAAAAGAGTAGAGAAGGACAAGCCCTCGGATTGGCGAAAGATTTGAAACACTTTCACTGCGGTTGGACGGAACGAACAACCGGGTTTGAACAGTACCTTAGAAGAATAAGAATGCTGTAGCTGAGGCAGAAGTTACTGGCAGATCCTGCAGGCTCACGGTTCCTGAAGCGACTGTTGGACTGACATGAAGCAGGTAGACTGGAGGGTCCTGCACTGCCCAGGGAAGAAACCAGTAGCAGAGCAAAGCAACAAATAAAATGTGCGCTCCTTAAAACCCAAACAGGGTCCGGTCCTCCTGGCTATCCGGTTCACTGCAGCTGTGCACAGCAAATTCGACCTGGGGAGCGAGGCCTTGCTTGGTGTTGGGCGAACTGGTTGGTCCCACCAGCTCAAAGGAAGATGATTCCTTGCAGATCTTCTCTGTCGTCGAAGTTTGGAGATTCGGACCTGCAGCAGGGCTTCACCGGGAGGTTCAGTCAAGGTAGTGGTCCTCTTCTTTCAGCTTCTCTTCGGTTCTCTCTATCCAGTGGCGACTCTGCCTTCCAAGTCCCAGAGACCTGCTTTTTATGCAGTTTTCCCCCATTTACACAGCCTGGCTGTCAATCACACAGCAGGGTGGCTGACCTGGCAGGACAGTCACCTAGCCAATCAAACAAGAGTGTGACTTGGGTTTCCAAGGGAACCCTGTGCAGGGGTCCTAAAACCCCTCCCTCGCATCCTGGCTACCCAGACTCTCATGCGCCTAAGGAGGGCTTCTGTGCAGAAGCCCGCCAAAGGACGGCGAACAAAGGAACCAAACCTGGTTTGGCGCGCAGAGTAAAACACGAAAAAGACCTTTACAAAAAGAAATGGTGAATAAACCCAACCGGAACCAAATAAAAGTAAATGGGGTCCAGCGGATTAAGGTTCGAGGCTACTAAAACAGTACCAAGGCTATTTTCATAGACCGCGGTAGGAAAAATATGGTAGATACCACTGCCACCAGCCACATCTTAAAGAAAGGGGAACGAAATAATGTTCCATGTGAAACAGACAAAAACTATTAACCCTTTCCAAAGATAGTTTGTACTGGGTCTGTGAATTTAAAAAGACTAATAAAGTCAATGGCAACTTTACATGCTCTGGGAGACAGTAGTTAGTCCAAGAAAATGGAGTTTAAAGTGGGAAGTCTGAAAAAGACAACCCTGTGTCACTGCACTAAAGGTGCTTTGTGACACACAGTAAAAAGATGATGCCTATGGAGTAGGTGAATCTCCACAGTCTGTGAACACAAAAATGTTAAAACACACAGCAAAACACATGTAAAAGTGGGGAAAAAAAGGCTCACACTCTTACCAGGTGAAAAAGAAAATCCTACAAATCCAGCAAAGCTGCTGAGGGACTCAGTAGGTAAGGGAAATCAGCTATTCTGGAGAATTTTCCCTAACACAGTCCTGTTCTCGATTAGTTGCAGAGGGCGGAGAGTAGAGGAAGGCGGATTGATAAAGAGGCTGTTGCAGTAGTAAATCCTAGAGAGAACCTGGGCTCTGGAGACAGTGAGCTTCTGGGGGAAGGAGAGGAAAGGAAGAATACCTCTGAGGGGAGGAGGTGCAGCTGGTAGTGTGACTCCTTAGAAACGTCGGAGATCTGAGGCGAGAAGGAGAATGTGGAGTCGAAGATGACCCGAGGTTTTTAGCCACACAGGTGGGAGCAGGAAGAGGGCCAGGAGAGGCCAGTCAGAGAGTGACAGGAAAGGAGGGAGTGGGTATGCCGATGAGGAGAATCGCAGTCTTACTGGCATTAAGGCAGAGATCATTGGTGGCACACCACTCCTGGATGACGGACAGACAGTCAGAGATGAGAGAGGGAGAAGACGTGGCTGAAGGTAGCCTGAAAATGAGCTGAGTGTCATTGCATAGCACTGGAAGTTGGGACAGAGTGCGGCAATGCGGTGGGCAAGAAGTGGCAGGTATTGGTTGAACAGCCAGGGAGAGAGGTTAGATCCCGGGGGAACACCACAGGTAGAGATAGAGATAGAGGAGAGGAAGGGCCCAAGTTGAACCTGGGTGGGTCGTTCAGAGAGGAAAGAAGTCAGCCACGCCAGGGACTGACCTGTGATACCCAGGTTGTCATGGAGACAGTTGAGCAGGATGGCATGGTTGACCGTGTCAAAGGCAGAAGAGAGATCAAGTAAGATGAGGACACAGGGGGTGTTGGAATCAAGGTTGAAGAGCAGGTCTTCACGGATGTTCAGGAGAGCAGTTTCCGTGCTTCTGGTATCTCTGAAGCCAGACTGATGATCGTGGAGACAACCAACAGATTAGTGTGAAGATTGAGCTGGGAGATGGTCAGCTTTTCCAGGAGTTTGCCCAGGAAAGGACTGATGGAGATTTCAACCTTTCAGAACCCAGGTCATAACTTGGATACTAAATAAATAATTTAGGGATCCTACACTAGCACTCACTCACCACTACCTTGTATGTGCCGCTACTAGCCAATACAGCTCCTGCATCTCTGTGTACCTGTTATTTAATTGCTCAACGCCTTTATCATACTGTCTGCTTGCTATCTGCACTAATTGTATTTTTGTAAACTGGATAAATGCTGCACATTATTTCTGTAAATTGTATATATGCTGCACAACTGCTCCAATGTATTGCCTGTAACCATATCCTTGAGCGCCCTTATACCCCTGGGTCTGGAGTGCTATACAAATAAATAAATAAACAAACAAACAAACAAACAAACAAACAAGGGAGTGCTTCAGGGGGGAAGGGAAGACTCCAGTGGCGAAGGAGTGATTGCAGAAGTCAGCCAGAGCAGGAGCCAGAGAGTCAATGTGGTCCTTGATGCTTTTGGAGGAACAGTGGTGAACCTCTTTTGACAAGATTTTCATAGATCGGACTTGTCTAGAAACCTTGTCAGGGGAAAACAGGGGAAAGGCAGAGAAGGAGGCAGGAGAGGTGGCCGAAGAAGGGCCAGAAGAAGAGCAGGGAATAGTGGGAGGAAAGGGAGAGGAGGAGAGAGAGGATAGGATGTCCTGAGTTTTAGAGATGAAATGAGAAGCCAGTGCCGTGCAGAGGGCCTGGGAAGGGACAGGAGAGGTAGAGACTGGGGCAGAATTGCCCAGTTCTTTAAAGATTTTAAAGAGTTCAGCCGAGTTGTTAGATGCTGCAGAGACGCAGGCTTGGATGTGAGCTCTCTTCTTGGTGATGACAGAGAGCCGGTATTGCCTTTGAAGCAGGCGGCAGGCCAGTTTGTCAGAGGATGTACCCAAAGCACGCCATTTACTCTCAGCCACCCTGCACTTGCGTTTGAGGGTGACGAGGTCTGAGTCATACCAGGAGTTGCACTTGGCTTTGGGCTTCAGGCGGATCCTCATGACAGGGGCAAGAGCATCGAGGGTATCGGATATAGCAGAGTGGAGCATGGAAAGGGCTGTGTCAGGGTGTGAGTCAGCCAATGGGGGCAGGGGGTTGAGAAAGTGGCAGCGAAAGCCTCACCTGACACGCGCTTCATGGGTCAGATGACAGAGAAGGTGGGTGGCAATGCTGGAGTTGGCTTGGCCTGAAGGGTACAGAGGGTGAGCTGGGAGGAAAGGAGAAAGTGATCACTCCAGGAGAGAGGAGTGGTGAGCGGGATAGAAAGGGAAATGTCTGAGGAGATCAGAACATCCAGAGTGTGCCCTCCAGAGTGAGTCGGACCAGAGGGTGGAATAGAGAGTGAGAGAGAGTCGCAAAGGTCGCAAAAGAGTGCAGAGGAAGGACAGGAAGCATCCAGGTGGATGTTGAAGTCTCCAAGAAGGAGGAGTTGAGTGATTGAGACCAGGAGGGAAGAGGAGAGGTCCACCCAGTCAGAGAGGAAGGAGGAGATCTGACCAGGTGGCCATTAGATAGGAGCAACAATAAGGGAATGGCGAGGAGAGAGAGAGCCTGCAGACGAGTCATTTGAAAGAGGAGTAGGCCTGCGTAGGAATGACAGAGGCAGGAATCCACTCGGGGAAGATCAGGGCTCCACCCCCTCCGGAGAGGTTGGACCTGGCGCAGAGAGGATCTTGTAGCCATCAGGGAGGAGAGTGTCAAAGCTTGTGACAGAGCTGGCCGTGAACCATGACTCGGTGAGACCGAGGACATCGAGATCAAGTTCCTCCAGAAGGCGGCAGATGTCAGAGGAGTGTTTGACAGCTGAGCGATAGTTTAGAGTGGCAATATGGAGAAGGTTGCTGTCCTTGAAAGACTTCCTGGGAGGGGTACAAATCGGCCCTGCAGAGGTGTAGAAGAAGCCCGAGGGGGGACAGACAAGGAAGAAGGAGAGGGCAAGGTAGCCAAGGAGGAGGCAGCATGGGAGGCGAGGAAGCCGTGGAGAGGGGTGAGGGGACAGCAGAAGAAGAAAGGAAATTGATGAGGCACGGGAAGTGTCTATCGAAGAGGAGAAGGTTGGCCTGAGGCCCTTTGATCAAGACGCTACCATTCACATAAACATTAATGATGACCTTAGAGGAGTGGAAGGAGGCCAGGAGGGCCTCCCACCGGATGCCACCATTAATGTGAGAGGAAGGGAAGGGAGAGAGCACAGAGACCACATGTAGAGTCCCTAGGTCTGGAGAGGGAATGACAAAGAGGATGACGGTGAAAGTTTGCTTGGAGGAGGCTCTGGTATAGGTATGAGCGATACGGAGGCCTGGGTTGGAGACCAGGATGTCCTTTTTAAACTTCTTCCTACCAGATTTAGTGACGAGACACGATAGTCGATAGAGAAGCAGTCAGAGAAGATAGGAAAGACAGAGCACCATAGAGTAGGTAGGGAGAGGAGAGAAGAGGAAGGCAAAGGGACGGGGAGAACACTAGGGATGGACACAGGGCAGGGTGCAAGCAGACGACACAGAGAGAGGCAAGACAAGTTGATAATTGGACAAGACGAATGACACACAGATTTTAAAGACTATCACAAAGAAATTTTTAAAAACAGGAAAAACTATCCTAAGTTTGACAGTCTTGAATAGAGGGGAAAAGGCATAGGTTTCACAGTGCAATTTTAAATACTTTCACAATGCCTTTGAAAACATCACTGCATTATACATGTATGGTACACTGTGCTAAGTGGGGCAGGGGTCAGTGGAACTGAAGAGCAGGGAAAGAGCAAACAGCTCATCCTATTAGAGGGCTCCCATGAGGCCGGGGGTGGATGGATAAGTGTCAGTCATTGTATCTGTAGTCCGGTAGAAACTTGGTATGTCAGCCCAATCTCTTCACACTAGCCTAACATACTGAGTTTCAATTGGACTGTATATACAATGACTGACACTTAACCATCCCCTCCTGCCTTCCTGAGAGGCCTCTAACAGGATGGGCTGTTTTTTCTTAGTGCTGTGGAGTGTCAGATATGGTTACTATGGACACTTAAGGGTTAAGCGCACATTTAGAATGTGTGCACGCTTGCCGCATGCCCTGTCCATGGTGTTGATGCCCTGTCCACATTGCTGATGCACTGTCCATGGTACTGCATGCCTTGTCCATGGTGCTGGATGCCCTGTCCATGGTGCTGCATGCCCTGTCCATGGTGCTGCTTTCCCTGTCCATGGCGCTGCGTGTCCTGTCCATGGTGCTGCGTGCCCTGTCCATGGTGCTGCATGCCCTGTCCATGGTGCTGCGTGCCCTGTCCATGGTGCTGCATGCCCTGTCCATGGTGCTGCATGCCCCGTCCAAGGTGCTGCATGCCCCGTCCATGGTGCTGAGGCCCTGTCCATGGTGCTGATGCCCTGTCCATGGTGCTGATGCCCTGCCCATTGGTGATGCCCCCGGCCTGATGGTTGCGCGTTATAAATAAAACACAATACAATACATGGTGCTGTGTGCCCTGTCCATGGTGCTGCCTGCTCTGTCCATGGTGCTGCCTGCTCTGTCCATGGTGTTGATGCCTGTCCATGGTGCTGATGCCCTGTCTATGGTGCTGCATGCTCTGTCCATGGTGCTGCATGCCCCGTCCATGATGCTGATGCCCCGTCCATGGTTATGCATGCCCCGTCCATGGTGCTGATGCCCCGTCCATGGTGCTGATGCCCTGTCCATGGTGCTGCATGCCCTGTCCATGGTGCTGATGCCCTATCCATGGCGCTGATGCCCTGTCCATGGCGCTGCATGCCCTGTCCATGGTGCTGATGCCCTGCCCATGGTGCTGATGCCCTGCCCATGGTGCTGATGCCCTGTCCATGATGCTGATGCCCTGTCCATGGTGCTGATGCCCTGTCCTTGGTGCTGATGCCCTGTCCATGATGCTGATGCCCTGCCCATGGTGCTGATGCCCTGTCCATGGTGCTGATGCCCTGTCCATGGTGCTGATGCCCTGTCCATGGTGATGATGCCCTGTCCATGATGCTGATGCCCTGTCCTTGGTGCTGCTTGTCCTGTCCATGGTGCTGCATGCCCTGTCCATTGTGCTGATGCCCTGTCCATAATGCTGATGCCCTGCCCATGGTGCTGATGCCCTGTCCATGGTGCTGATGCCCTGCCCATGGTGCTGATGCCCTGTCCTTGGTGCTGATGCCCTGTCCATGGTGCTGATGCCCTGTCTATGATGCTGATGCCCTGCCCATGGTGCTGATGCCCTGTCCATGGTGCTGATGCCCTGTCCTTGGTGCTGATGCCCTGTCCTTGGTGCTGATGCCCTGCCCATGGTGCTGATGCCCTGTCCATGGTGCTGATGCCCTGTCCATGGTGCTGATGCCCTGTCCTTGGTGCTGATGCCCTGTCCATGATGCTGATGCCCTGCCCATGGTGCTGATGCCCTGTCCATGGTGCTGATGCCCTGTCCATGGTGCTGATGCCCTGTCCATGGTGATGATGCCCTGTCCATGATGCTGATGCCCTGTCCTTGGTGCTGCTTGTCCTGTCCATGGTGCTGCATGCCCTGTCCATTGTGCTGATGCCCTGTCCATAATGCTGATGCCCTGCCCATGGTGCTGATGCCCTGTCCATGGTGCTGATGCCCTGCCCATGGTGCTGATGCCCTGTCCTTGGTGCTGATGCCCTGTCCATGGTGCTGATGCCCTGTCTATGATGCTGATGCCCTGCCCATGGTGCTGATGCCCTGTCCATGGTGCTGATGCCCTGTCCATGGTGCTGATGCCCTGTCCTTGGTGCTGATGCCCTGTCCATGGTGCTGCTTGTCCTGTCCATGGTGCTGAAAGGCATGTAACATTGAATGATCGTTTAGATCAGGCTTGTCCAACCTTTTTGAATGTGGGGCCGAAGCATTCACTTTTTGTCACCCGGAGGGCCGGCGAGCCAAAAGTGAACATCCTGACCCAAAGCAGTATATTCAAAAGCGATGGTGTGTGACCTTTCACACAATAGCATCAAAGGCATAGCCATGCAGTCCCAAAGATAGCTTTTGGTGTTGGGGGCAGTGATGAAAGGTTAGTTTCTTGTGATTTCTTCCAGTGTGTATGTGTTGATATTTCTCGGAAATAGTGGGGGCGACCGAACGTAACGAGGGAGCTATAAGAATATAGGGAGGGTTTGGGGGGTCTCCCCCCCCAAGATTTTTTTTCCAAATATGGGGCTGAAATTGTGCATTTTACAGCAGGAAAAGTGACCAAAAAGCCATACGTTTACAATCAGTTCTAAAGGGGAACATGTACATTCCATGTCACTAACAGCAGACAAGAACATTGTAGAACACAACGCATTTTAATGATCAATGTGTCCACAGTGTAAGACAGCACTGTCACTGATGTAACACATTGACATGCTGGTTGTGCCCAAAATTTGCCTCTGTAGCAACATGTCTATGCTGGCTGTTACCAATTTAGGCCAGCATTGTCCTCTACAAAGCATGATTGATGCTGCCTGAGCATGTGCAGTGTGCCCAATACATATGCCAGCTTATCTCTGTAATACACATTCAATACTTCTGTAGTAATGAAAGAAGCATGATACAATTCCAGGGGGCACCTGAGGCAGTAAAAGTCCTCCGCCATGGCCCGGTTTATTGGTCGGACCCAAAATTGCAGAAATCAATTAATTAATCGTGTCCACGGACCCGACAAACATTGAACAAATAAATAAATCGGGCAGGGGAGCCGACTTATGAATTTCCCGGGTGGTGCCCAAATATAGGAAGTGACATAACCAGCACTTATATGACCGCATTTGCACATAGTCGCCAACTTGGTGCGGGGGGGGACAGGGGCGTGCAGAACAGTGGAAACATTGGCTAGCATGTATTGCATATACTAAAGGCAAGTAAGAAGGAGGTTTAAGCCTTCCAGTTGCATCCCAGTAGGCCAATACTGCCCCTACTCCACCCCTCTATAATCATCCAGGTTGTAGTAGCCCTCAAAAGGCAGAGCAACACAACTAGGATAGGAGAACGAAATGCCATCCCATCCTGTGAGTGTGTCAAACCTCAGAGCAAAGACTGTGCGTGTGCCTTGGGCACAATCTCACTAATTTGGTACAATTTGCGCACGTGGGTGCATGGGAATGCCATGCATGTGTGTGGGCTGCATACCCCGGATCACTTGCTCACTTCTTCACTGTGAAACTCTGTCCAAGGCAGTACTGTCCCAATGGTGAGAAGTGTCATATTTTCACATTAACTATGCTTAAGCACTTTGGGTTATTGAATAGTGCTGCTACATTCGGAGTAATTCCATCCCTTTAAATATATTAGCTCTTGTATAACCACAACAGTGTTGATTTATTCTGATGATGATGAAGATGATGTTAGACTTGCTCAAAAGTTCTGGTTCTGTATCATTAAATGTACTTCAGATCTTCGGGGTCTCGGGAGGATAGCTCAGGAGCAACACAGGTTCGATCCCGCTGGGTACATTATACCTCTACATCTGTGCACCCCTCTTACCAAGAGTGGTGCACAGAGGGGTGCACAGATGTACAAATACACCCAACCCAAAACGATTTTTAGAAATTGAGGGACAGACTTGCTTTGCATCTGTGCCTCCATTTCTAAAAATAGTTTTGGGTTGGGTGTACCTCTACATCTGTGCACCCCTCTTTCCAAGAGGGGTGCAAAGATGTACAAATACACCCAACCCAAAACGATTTTTTAGAAATTGGGGGACAGACTTGCTTTGCATCTGTGCCTCCATTTCTAAAAATCGTTTTGGGTTGGGTGTACCTCTACATCTGTGCACCCCTCTTGCCAAGCGGGGTGCACAAATGTACAAATACATCCAACCCAAAACGATTTTTAGAAATTGAGGGACAGACTTGCTTTGCATCTGTGACTCCCTTTCTAAAAATCGTTTTGGGTTGGGGGTACCTCTACATCCGTGCACACAGATGTAGAAGTATACCCGAACCAAAACGATTTTTAGAAATTGAGGGACAGATGCAAAACAAGAGCATATTGCTTTGCATCCGTCCCATAATTTTTACCCGGGCCGCCAGAGAGAGACACAGTATGGATGGAACAAAGGACCATCCATACTGCGTCTCTTCTCTCCGGCCTGGGGGGCCGGAGCACCCGCATACTCTGCGCCCCTGAAACTGGGCCGTGGCCTGTAACTGCCTCTGGTGCTGGGCACACCAGAGGCAGTTACAGACCACGGCCCGGTTTATTTATTTATTTGTTCAATGTTTGTCGGGTACGTGGACCCGATTAATTTATTTATGCAGAATTAAATAAATTAATCGGGTCCACGGACCCGACAAACATTGAACCAATACATAAATAAACCGGGCCGTGGCAGAGGCAGTAACAGTCCTCCGCCACGGCCTGGTTTATTTATATATTTGTTCAATGTTTGCCGGGTCCGTGGACCCAACTAATTAATTTATTTCTGCATTGCAGAAACACTGCAGAAATAAATAAATTAATCGGGTCCACGGACCTGACAAACATTGAACAAATAAATAAATACACCGGGCCGTGGCCTGTTACTGCCTCTGGTGCCCCCCCCCCCCTTTTAGGGGGCACCAGAGGCAGTAACAGTCCTCCACCACGGCCCGGTGTATTTCTTTATTTGTTCAATGTTGTCTGTACAGCCTCGCGAGCCACATGAAATGGCTTGGAGGGCCGCATTGTGGCCCGCGGGCCGTATGTTGGACAACCTTTGTTTAGATGCCTCGCTATGTATAAAGCCCGAGGCGCGCCTGGGAATGTGCTCTGCTTTAAGAACAAAAGAGACGGGCGTAAGGATTTAATATTCCATGTGAAGATCTTTGGGGTTACACCAAATATAGGGAAAAGGTTTCCGCTTTCAATTCTCTCTAGGCTTCAGGTGAGGAGTTTCACCAGGAGAGCTCTGGGTGTGTGCATCTCCACGGCGCCTTTTCCCAGAAACGGCCAATGGCTGAGATTCCAGCGCTTTGCCTTTTGACACATTTAGCCAACCTACTAAACAGAGGCTATGCTACGAGCAAGTGTGGCCCAAATCACGCGCGATACCGCGAGCCACTTTGGTTTCTTAACAGACACTGGGCCTCATTACGACCCTGGCGTTAACCATGGCGCTATTAGCGCCATGGTTGACGCCGGTAAATTACCAACTCCGCCATGGTGAGTGGCCACCAATTCCAAGGTTGGCGGGGCGGTAATTCCCCATTCACCATTGGCCCTTCGCCATTCCCATTTTTGCCCCCATAGGGCTCAATGGGAATGGGGAAGGCGCTAATTACGGTGCTGTAATTAGCTCCTAGGTCCCTTTGTGGGTTGGTTTTTTAACGCCTGCTAAAAGCAGGCGTTAAAGTGCAACCCGCAAGGGGACCTCGTAATCAGGCGTTAAGGGTTTAACGGCGCCGGCACCTTTTACGGAGCTGTTAACCCCTTAACGCCTGGGTTGTAATGAGGCCCACTTTGAATTCTGTGACGTGTAGTTTTGTTTCTCGAATTAGAAATATGGATCTGCAATTGACTCGCATTTGCAGCGTGGTTGGCTAAAAAGCTAGAAGATGCCAATCATGACCTGGTGACGCTTGGCTTCTGTGCCATGACTCTTGACTATTTGCTGTCGCTCATCTGCAGTTAAACTCAGGGCTCAAGTCGAGGGTACACGCAGGGGGACGGAGTCCACCCACTTTATTCAGAGGGTGGACTCAGTCCCCCCAGCTAAAATGAGAAACATTGAATGTCCTCTTCGAATTTATGAATTAAACCCGACCTGAGGGATCACACTACAGCCATCAGGTTTGTAGGCCGGACATTTCACCACTGTACTATATAACCTGGGGAAAAATAGCAAACAACTAAAGGTGATATGTCCCATTTCGGTATTGCAAGAACCAGGGAAAACATTTGTATTAGTTCCTGGAGTTTAAAACATGCACACCTTTTAACGTTTTCTAAAACACTAGCAGAAGAACATATCCTGTCTTGGTTTTGTGTGTGTGTGTTGATTTTATGAAAGGCAAATGCCATTCGTCCTGGGCAATTTGGGTGGTTATGCAAAGCCAATTTAATGAAATGTGCATAGTTCACCTTGATATGCTAATTCCCCCACTTTAATTTTTAGGACTTGACCCCTGGTTTTGCTGCATGCCATGCAAAGACCCTTGCCATCCTGCAGAGCCCCCTCGGGCATGAGGCTTACCAATAAGGGAGAGGAATTTCAGGGTGGAAAATGTGGTCAGGGTTGATTAAATCGAAAGCATTTGGTTGAATCTGATTTGCTCGAGTTTTTTTTCCTCTACCTCGACTTGACCGCAAATATATGAGGGGGAGGGCCCCCGACTCCTCTCTACAATCACCCCCTGGATTTATATTCACGCCCACCCCCACCACATATATTTGTGGCCAATTTCGTTGAAAAAACGAGACCAATTCGGATTCGGCCAAATAGGCCGCGCAGTAATTTGTCATCCTGAAAAGGTGGCGGGTATATTCTGCAAAAAGTCGTCAGCCAGGTGCCTGGGGAATTGCCTGTGCTGTGGGTGTCCAGGAAGAGACCAGCCTTGGATTTCATGCAGCGGCGGCGCCAGGGAGGGGCAAGGCAGGGCGGCGCAGTGCTCCCCGCAACCTCCCACTGGCACCCTATTATCCACCCCCTCACCCTCCTCCCCGCACCAAAAGCTGCCTCCGCTACTGATTTCATGACTCCATGACCCAGAGCCAGCAATTACGCAGCACAGGTGCGCCTTTGTTGTGCAGCGGGAGATGAGTCGCCTCGTTCTCACATGGGCGCTAAACAGGAATATCAAGGGCAATTAGCATGAGCAAAGGACACACCTGCAACTTCAGGAAGTTTCGGGGAAAACATCGACTACTGGTGCATGAGCAGTTCATTTCTAAGCAATTAGCAAATGCTAAATTGTAACATAAGTCAACAGTTTACGCCGGAAACGCCCACTGACAAAATGATCACGGGCTGATAGGCCATCATTTTGAACGTCTTTTCGCCTGACCCTAGAGCAGCTCTCGATATTGCACAGTGTGCCCACCTCCCGTTTGCGTCACCGTTTTTGTGCGCAGGGCCATTACCTGTTCAGTTTTCCCAGAACTCAAATTGAGGCCGCTAGTTAAATCTGCTGTGTTACAACCGGAAGCGGAAAGGGTGTACTTCATAAGCCGCGAGGGCCCGATCTGAAGTCACCATTTAGTTATGCACATTTGCAATAGCTGTGACACTGGCACTGCATGGGAGTGCCACCAGAGCGATGACAAAGCTTGGAGCACCGTTGCCCTGACCAGCTCCATCCTCGTCGCCAATCATTTAGACTTGCCCCAGGACTCCCGTGTAAATGCCTTGCCCCTCCCTCCCCCCCCTTACCTGAAATAAGCACACAGACACAGATCTTTCTGTCACAGGCTGCCGGTGCGCACTACCCATGTCGCGGGACCGCCCCCTTTATTTATATGAATGCGCGACAGCAGAACATTGCTGTCGCACCACATGACTTCATCACACCGGATTACAATCCGAGTGTGTACGTTTTAAGGGGATCTCGTCATTTCCCTTGTTCAGTGGGGGAGGCATGCTTCCTGGATTTCCAACATGCAGCATTCCACCTCCGTGCAAGCGGCGGAAAGGAACACACTCTGCACTGGGGGGATTCATAAAATGATGCAGCGGATGCAGTTTGCCACTAAAGCATCATTTGCGCTCTGAGCATGTCACAGTGTGTTTCCGCCTCATTCTGACTGACTCATTCTGTGGAGTCTCCCCGATTCATAAAGTGGTGCACTGCACTACCCCAGGCACCGTCTGCCTGCACAGGGCCTGCCCTTTCCTGGACCAGGGGAAGGCTCAAGGCAAACAGGAGTGCCCTGCATTGCCCCAAATATAAACACTCCTGCGCAGCAGGAGGGTTTGCAACCCTAGAGTAGGGGTACAAATGAAAAAAGGCAATTTCCAGTCATGAGTTCTGCTAGGTCTGGACCACCAAGACGCCCACGCACACACAGGTGGGTGCAAGACCGGAGCCATCCACACAATTTTGGGGGGGGCTGGATGGCAGTTTTGAAAGCTGGTAGTGATTGTTGATCGCAACCCCGAGCCTAGGAGGCTGAATAGATATTACACCTTCCTTTGGCCCATTAAATGCATCTTTCACCCCAACTCACTAGGGGAAGAGCCAGAACAAGTGAGTCCTCGAGCCAATGTACCAGGGCTCACCCCAAGAGGAGCCCGAAGAGGAACCTGGGCTCGATCTGCCCCCGGCTGAATCCGCAGGAGCTACTGAACGTAGCGAGGGAGAGCAAACCACTCAAGGGGGTGTGGAGACCACCCTGCCCCCAAGAGAACCATAATTAAGGAAGGGGATTAAAATGGTGCATTTTACAGTACACTTGCTGTGATGCATTAGGTAAAAAGCTACACAGTTTCAGTCGGCTTTGAGGGTTAAGAGTCCATTAGATGCCAAGCCACCAACAATGCACAGGAGCGTTTTCAAACACATTTTCACAATGTCTTTGCCCACTATATGCCGGTACTCTGCAAGTGTAAAAAGCATTTTCATATCGATTGCACCCACACAGGTCCATTCTGGTGCACCTATATATGCCAGTATTCCCACATCAGAAAAATATTCATGTTTGTTTTGACCACGATGCCATTACTGATACCATGACAAAACATGTTCATGCTGGCTCTGACAATTAATGTAGCCCCACGTAAGAACATGCACCTGTTGGCTTTGCCTTCATACCAATTCTAAAAAAGCATGAAACAGTAAGAAAACATGTCCAGGCTGCTGGCTAGCTGATACGAGCGTTCACTGCTGCAATTCGAGTGTGATCTGCAGTTCACTGGTTCAAATCCTGGCACGGCCCACTCAGACTTTCATCCTCCTGATGTAAATAAATGAGTACCAACTTGGGTTGGGTGATAATTGTATATAAATATGTTCTCTCTACAGTGCTTTGTCAAAAGCAATACAAAAATAGCATATCATTATCATTACACAAATACCCACATATAACAACACTCATCATGTTGCATTTGCCTCCTAATGCCAGTTCAAAATGTCATGCCAGAGCAAAAGAAATTGCCTTACGGCCTACACAAATGCCCCCACCCTCCACTTTTGTAAGAACGCATATGTTGCCTTTGACCTTTACACATGCCACAGTAAGGAAACATGCCCGCCCCATTGGGGATTTAGCGCGCAGATGATGGGCAAAGGGTGGGAGGTCCCTGCCGTGTCCTGGTCCACTACCTTCCCAATCTCCAATCTCCTCACATCAGCCCCAAAACACAGGCCCTCATCTCTGCTGCCTGCAATAAGAGAATGATAAGGAGCAGTCCTAGCGCTCGCTCACATGGCCCGGCTTAACATTTGTCAGGGCACATTTAAATAGGATTGCACCCCCCCCCATTGCCTACAGTTAGGGGGTGTGGACACGGTCTGTGGCACCCTTGGGTTGCTTAAATAAGAATGGTTAGAAAGCACTCGTTTCAGGGGCAGGCAGCCAGACGGGATCTGAAACACGGAACTAACACTGAAAAGTTAGTAATTGATCTATCAGCAATGTGCTAACGCAGATGAAACCAGAGTAAATGACAAAGAAGTGATAACACGGCTGGATGCTGTGTGCTTCCAAAGGCATTCTGCAACCTGCTGCAAAGCGCAGATTTAAAGTCTTCAGTTAAGGTGACAGCAGCCAGCAAAGGGCGGCCTGTAACTTGCAAATTTAATGCCATGAAAGAAATAAATATTTTGCTGTGTAGCGAGACTGCCAAAATAGGGGCAGCGGCTTGCCCCTTCCTCCTCCGCCAAGGCTCTTGAACACATAAACAGACCAACAGAATCACAACACTGTGGGACTGTTAGGCATACAAGGCACAGATATGTCCTAATTTGCTTTCCATAATTGTGCAGCAAAAGATATGTAGAACCCTAATTTGAAAAATATGGATTGACATGATCAGAAGTGACATCACAGTAAATAAAAGCGTAAAATCACTCTTCTATACTCTAGAAAACCTTTGGTAAAGACATTAAAATAAATTTTCCCACCTAAGCCAAGAGAATAATGTGCTGTGCAATATATAAATATTCACTCTCACTAATATGTAACAACTCAATAGTTTAGTAAACCATGAGGGATTTTCTTTATAGCAAAAACTAAATCACTTCTAGTGACACCCAATGTCAGCAGATCAGGCATAGTGAGATTAAATGATTTGCCCAGGATCGCACATTTCGTTAAAGTGGTGAAATCAGTATTTGGACACAGGCTGTAATTTAAGCACTTGACTACATATTTTCCCAATGATGGGTCCCAAATATTTTTTAAGGTTTGCGTTTCCAAAAACAAAATAATTCCTTTTTTTTTTTATCAAGGCCTTGAAAAGTACAAAAATCACATGAAAACCAACCTGACATTATATACATAGTTATAGGAATAGGTCAAGCAAAAATATATGTATAGCTTTATTTCTGCGACCCTAAATGCATGATTGCAGTAGCAGCCTGCAAAGGAACGTGGACCTAAAAACAATATCATTTGGTTTAAAAAAAAAGGTATTGACAGTGAAAGAGAATTCAATATAAGGTAATCTGCTTGAGCTTTTATTTTACACATCATGCATTGTTATACGTACCTCCCATTTATTATCACCCAACAATCAGAGCATTTAAGGGACAGCTGTCCTTACCCCAGAGGCCTTTTATTCGGGTCATCAACCTACAATGTGTTTATTAAAATGAGGTTGACACAAGGCTGAACCTGAAGGTGCTGGGGGAGCAGTGGGAAAGGCGCTGTGCTTCCCTGTATCTTTTTGGCCCATTCAATACAACCTTATCTAAGTGGCTGCATTTTAATTGTTTCCCTGTTCATTTATCTATTGCAGCGGTGACTGAGTATAGGTGATATGATATGATATGATATGATATGATATGATATGATATGGCATTTGTAACGCGCCTATACACAAGTGTTTCAAGGCGCGACGAGGCAGGGAGGGGGGAACAAGGGGAGACAGACAAACGATCCTACTAGGCCAGGTGTCATTCAGATCGCGCAAGTGCATGGGTAGAGGGGACGGGAAAAAGTGCAAGGGGGAAAGGGAGAGGGGAAAGTGCAGTACAAAGTGATTAGTAAAATACAAGATAAATAATAAGGGCCAGCTGGTGGCAAGTGCAGTATAAGTGCAGACAAGTGCTGGGAAGGGGGGCTGTAGGGATACAGAAACAGTCCCACAGTGCAGGGGTTGCCAGGGAGGCAGTGCAGGGGAGAGTGGCTGGGCCAAGGACCGAGATTGGTGAGTGGCCCAGTTGCTGATTCAGTACAGTTTCAGTGATTTAGCAGGGGAGAGGGGGAGAGAAAGCAGAAGCAAAGAGGAAGGTTTTGAGGTGCTTCCGGAACCGGAGATGGTTCTCCTCAAGTTTCAGGGAGGCAGGAAGGCTGTTCCAGAGGGAGGCCCCTGCTGTGGAGAGCGATCTCCCCCCAGCTCGTTGCTTGGAGAAGCGGCTGACCCTGAGGGAGTTGGAGGCGGATGAGCGAAGAGCTTGAGAAGGAAGATATTTAGGAAGAGAGAGTTGAAGGTATTTTGGCCCAAGGCCCCAGAAGGCCTTGTGGACAATGCAGAGGGTTTTGAACTTAATCCTCGCAGCCACAGGGAGCCAGTGTAGCGATTTCAGTCCTGGAGAGATACGGTCCCTGGGCTTGAGGACAAGGACAAGTCTCGCAGTCCTGTTCTGGATGATTTGCAGCGGGCGGAGAGTAGAGGCAGGCAGATTTAGATAGAGGCTGTTACAGTAGTCCAGCTTCGAGAGAACCATGGCTCTGGAGACAGTGAGCTTCTGGGGGAAGGAGAGGAAAGGAAGGATACCTCTGAGGAGGTGCAGTTGATAGTGTGACTTCTTAGAAACGTCAGAAATGTGAGGAGAGAAGGAGAGTGTGGAGTCGAAGATGACCCTGAGGTTTTTTGCCTTGCAGGTAGGAGCAGGAAGAGGGCCAAGTGAGGCCAGCCAGAGAGCTGCAGGGAAGGAGGGAGTGGGTGTGCCAATGAGTAGAATCTCAGTCTTACTGGCATTAAGGCAGAGGTCGTTGGCGGCACACCATTCCTGGATAGCAGAAAGACAGTCAGAGATGAGGCAAGGAGAAGAGGGGGCCAAGGGTAGCCTGAAAATGAGCTGGGTATCATCCGCATAGCACTGAAAGTTGGGGCAGAGATGCGGATTGCAAGAAGTGCCAGATACTGGTTGAAAAGCCAGGGAGAGAGGTTAGAACCCTGGGGGACACCACAGGTAGAGAAAAAGATGTCAGAGAGGAAAGACCCCAGTTGTACCTGGGAGGGTCGATTTGAGAGGAAAGAGGTCTGCCAAGCCCTAGCCTGACCAGTGATACCCAGGTTATCACGGAGACGGTTGAGCAGGATGGTATGGTTGACAGTGTCAAAGGCAGAAGAGAGATCAAGCAAAATGAGAACACATGGAATGTTAGAGTCAAGGTTCGAGAGTAGATCCTCACGGATGTTCAGGAGAGCAGTTTCCGTGCTTCTGGCGGCTCTGAGGCCAGACTGATGGTCATGAAGGCTACCAACAGATTCAGCATGGAGATTAAGCTGGGAGATGGCCAGTTTCTCCAGGAGCTTGCCCATGAAGGGAGTGATAGAGATTGGGCGATAGTTAGCTGGGCAGGAAGGGTCGGAAGAGGGTTTCTTAAGAAGGGGGTGAACAAGGGAGAAGGGAGTGCTTGAGAGGGGATGGGAAGACTCCAGAGGCGAAGGAGTGGTTGCAGAAGTCAGCAAGGGCAGGAGCCAAGGAGTCGATGTGGTTCTTGATAGTTTTGGAGGAACAGGGGTGGACCTGTTTTGACGAGACTTTCCTAGATCGGACTTGTCTCGGAACCTCGTCAGCAGAAAAAAGGGGAAAGGCAGAGGTGGGGAGTTATTGCAAGCACCTGCCCACCTCGCATCACAAATATGCTCCCCCATTATCCTTTCCCTCCAGCTTCCTTTTTCTCCTATACAGGATTCTTTTTGTCCCCCACTTTATTCCTCACTAGCAATTTTCTCTACAATCCTACTCTTACCTGTACATATTGAACAATACCGTCCTCTATTTTTGCTTCATTCCCTTAATCCTCCTGCTTTTTTCTTTCTCAGTTACTGCCAAAGGTTCTTTGTCACCTGCCTTTCTTCACTCAATTATTCTGCTCGCCCTCAGTCTCTTCCTCATGCTTCTGCCCTCCTTCATTGTCCACTCTCTTGTTCCATCAGTGTTAAGGTTGCATGCACCTTCTCTAATTTTCTCCCTCACTATCCTACCCTTATTTTCTCTCCCTTTCCATTCACTGCCCTGTAGCAGGGCCCTGGGGAGCTGAGGAGATATGGAGGTGGTGTGTTAGGGTTTTTTCAAGTGCCACTAGCAGCACCCACACGAAAAGTAACCCCTGCTATGTTTTCAGATCAAAGGTGAACTCCATTAGGTCTATGCTGGTGAGTGACATTTCAGGTGTGGGGTAAGAACACCGGGGACATACACAAAATGGTTTTGCATGCTGTAGGAATTATCCTGTGTTATCACCTCCTGTCATGCTCCTTCCCATTGCCTATGGTATTGCTCAGTGCCTTGAACCCAATCATTTCCAATATTAGCTTCAGACGCGGTTGACCTTTTGATATATATGGGCAACCCGTTGGTATCCTGTCCTGAGGTGACAAAGATATTAAGCGACTATCAGGGCACAAGTGGCCTTAATGTCAACTGGCAGAAGTCAGTCCTTTTCCCCATAAAAGGCGGGGATGTGGCACTGCTGCAGGATTGCCCATAGCAGATATCCAAGACAGACTTCCGTTACCTGGTAATCCAATTGGGCGAACTTCTCTCGAGGTTTCTCGACCTTAACTTATGCCTGATAGTTGACCGTTTCAAATCTGATGTGGTGCCCTGGCAGTCCCTTCCTCTGAGCCTGCTGGGCAAATGGGCCCTTTTCAAAATGATAACCTTGCCCAAGTTCCTTTAAGTACTATAGAACACACCACTCCAGGTGTCTAGGCGGGTGTTTGAAGGGATAGATGGGGTTCTCAGGGAACTTCTGTGGGGGGGCAAGCAAGTTTGTATTGCCATGAAAACTCTTCAGCAGTCAGTCTAGGAGGGGGGGGATGGCCTGCCATGTCTGCAACAGTAATACTGGGTGGCGCATTTAGGAGTCATGAATGACTGGCTGCATGGGTGCCCTGAGTTACCTCACATTGGGCCTCATTAGGACCCTGGCATTAAGGGTTTAACGGCGCTGTAAAAGGTGTCGGCGCCGTTAAACCCTTAACGCCTCATTACGAGTTCCCTTTGCGGGACCCGACCTTAACGCCTGCTTTTAGCAGGCGTTAAAGTAGGGTGCCGCAAAGGGACCTTGGTGCTAAGTACGGTGCCGCAATTTGCGGCACTGTACGTAGCGCCTTCCCCATTCCCATTGAGCCCTATGGGGCAAAAATGGGAATGGGGAAGGGCCCGTGGTGAATGGGGAATTACCGCCCTGCCAACCTTGGAATGGGGCGGTAATTCCGCCATTCACCATGGCGGACCCCGGCATGGACCATGGTGCTAATAGCACCATGGTTTAGCGCCGGGGTCGTAATGAGGCCCATTGCAATCGAGCTTGGATGGATGGGGGGGTGGGGCGGTGCAAGTTCTGTATGGGAAACAGGGGAGTGGAGCGGTGATCCCACTTATGACGAAACACATGCAGCAGGTATGGATTGAGGAACACAGGCATATTGACTAGAAGAGGAGGCCGACTCTGAGTCAATCTATGTGGGGCAAGTCTCACTTCCAGAACTCCCCAAGATGGGTCACTTCAGGCATTGAGAGGGTAATGGAATTATGCATGCATCTGTCGGGCATGGTCCTTGGAGGCTGCCTTCTTCCCTTTGATGCCTTGCAGGAACGATTTGCCCTAGGCGGGGGGAACGCTTGAGATATATGCAGTTATTGCATGCAATGAGAGCCCAGTTCCCCGTTCTGAGTGAAATTCCACACAGCTTCCCATTGGAGATGGACCTATTCGCAGGGCGGATTGAGACGAAAGACAAGTCTACAGTGTTTCTAGTCATTTTGGCTTTTGGGGCTCAGGAACTTTCCCGCCTCAGGGGAAAATGGGAGGGGGACCTTGGCCCCATGGTGTCAAAGGAGTCGGTGGAGGCGCTGATGTTCCCTCCGGAGATAGGTAATCCACCAGGCTTTGCCTCATACAGTATAAGATTCTGTATCAGGTTTATTACTCCAGTATTAAATTATTTGCATGGGGGCGAGCAGACAATGTTCGTTGCTTAAGATGTGGGGGACCGGGATGCATGTTCTTTCGGGCCTTGTGGGAATGTCCGTAGATTCAATTATTGTGGGGGAATATGTACGCAAGTTGTCAACAGTAATGAATGTGGAGGTCCCCAGAGACGTGAAAAGGGCATTACTCAGGGTTTGAGGAGAGGAGGTGTTCACTAAGCACGAGAAGGTCCTTCTGGCTGTTGCCCTGGGACTAATCAAAAAAGTCATCGTCGTACAGTGGAGGCCAACGGAATGCCCTTAGATTACCAGTTGGGCTGCCGAGATGGACATGTGTATGACCTTGGAACAGCGTGTGCGTAATGCAAGGGGGTGTACGACAAGGTTTATGAAGGTTTGGGGTAAAATCGAAGGAGGGTGGTGGTGGGAAAGGGATTTCAAGGATCAGGTGGAGATGTTGGATGCTGCTACGGTTGATTGTCACGCAGGACTTTCACAAAATGCAAAGCAACTTTATTTTTGGTTAACTGCTCAATGCTATTATGCAAAGAAATGTAAGTTATGTTTGTGGGGGTTTTACTCCCCTCTTTTTGTTTCTTGTTTTTGTTTTTTGTATTGGAAAATAATAAAAAATGTTTTATAAAAAAATACATTACCAGCCGTGACAGCAAAATATGGCGGGGAGGCCCAGATGTCTCTACCTAGAGTCAGACCACCAAACACAGAAAACTGAAAAACACAAGTTACATTTTTTTGCATTTCTCCCTAAAGTGTATTATTGTGCAACTATGCCCACTCTAGGCCCCGCCTCCATGACCCGCCCACCTATGGCCCTCTGTCATTTTTGCCCATGGGGCCCTTTGCCTTAAATTTGCCGCTGGCCCTCTCCCATGTAAGATCACTCATCATGTCAGCTTTGTCCTTAATCTGAGTACAAAATACAAAGCTACAGTAGGACCCAGTCAGCCCATTGCAGTACCCTCCCCCCACTCCAACATCTCCATCGCATAATAACCCTCAAGTTGACTTTGCTTTGCCCAAAAATGCCAACAAAACATGCCAGGCTCCTGGCAAAAAATGGTCATGCTCTAATGCCCTTGCCTCATAGATACACTCACACAGAGATACAGCATATATACACATGCACACAAATACTCACCCATACAGCTTCTGTCATTCACACGAGCACCCAGAATATTCACACTGCATTCTAATTCACACACACACTGGCACCCATGTACACCATTCACACTGTATTCATTCATATGCATGCAATTAGACACCCCCTCTCATACAAGCATACACACACTTACACACTCTCTCACATGCGTGCATGCATACAATCCTCGCATACAAACAAAAACACTTTTTTACCCGCTTCCCTCTGGACCTGCTCAGACCCCAATACCCTGTCTACACCTCTGCCTCTCACAGGCTATTTAGTTAAACAAAGCAACGCTAATCATTGGAGGCATGGGCCAACTAAAAGCTGAGCGCAGCAGTTACTGTAATGTAATTTAACAACAATTATAAAGGGCAGACTAAGGCCAACGCCATCTAGGCGCTAAGAAACAGCTTGGGAGGCGAAAGGCCACTCCAGAAACAGAAAAACTTCAACTAAATACAGACTCTAAAGAATTTGAGTTTTCAAGGCTTTCTGGAATAATAAATGATTATCAATACTGTGCAGATGGTTTGGAAGAGAGCTCCACATGCCAGGCGCAAGAATTGAAAAAGCCCGGCCACCCACACGAGTTCTTCAGAAGCGAGGTACTATTAGGAGTTTCTGAGACTCTGAACGTAAACACCAGGAGGGAACATACAGAATGAGCTTGGCCTGCAGATACTCAGCCCTATGCTGATGGACAGCCAAGAGTCTTAAAATCAATACGACTATGCACCAGGAACCAGTGTAGTTGACACAGAAGATTGAGGAAGTGGAACATCTCCGACCCGCTCCCAGTGCCAAACCGGCAACCACATTCTGCAGAAGCTGCAATCTAAGAATCAAAAAAGCTGGTTGGCCTAGATAGATGCCAATGCAGTAATCAATGGTCCTAAGTATTGAAGCTGCCACCACCAAGTGGGGGTGGGGGGGTGCGAAAAGGCAAAGTCCTCCTTAAAATGTTTAACTTAACAAAACCAGAATTGCAAACTGCTAGAAATGTGTAGCTCCCGAGAGCCGGAAACCAGGACTTTAATAGCTAGCTTATTACAGAATTGACAGGGGGAGCACATGGAACAAGCGACACTGGCTAGAAATCGTCAGTCCAAAATG
Source organism: Ambystoma mexicanum (assembly GCF_040938575.1). Taxonomy (NCBI): domain Eukaryota; kingdom Metazoa; phylum Chordata; class Amphibia; order Caudata; family Ambystomatidae; genus Ambystoma; species Ambystoma mexicanum. The sequence continues at coordinate 609,173,756 of NC_090938.1, forward strand.
CTTGCGATTCGTTGTTACCAGTCACCATAATCTCAGTTTGTGCGCCGTTCAGTTTCAGCCAATTTGTGGCCATCTGATCCCCTACTGCTATAAGGCAATTCCGCAATTGAGAGAGCGAATCACTTTTTGGGGAATCTAGCCGAAAGAGAAGCTGGGTATCGTCGTCATAGGTGTGCAACTTTACTCTAAACTCCTGAAACAGGTAAGCCAGTGGGCGCAAGTACAAACTAAAAAGCAGCGGAGAAAAGGGACGAACCCTGAGGAAACCCCACATATTATGTTATGTTATGTTATGTTAATTGGCATTTATATAGCGCCTTATGTATCATTGGTATGATCTGAAAACGCTGGTAGGTTGAACGCACTCAGGAACCGTAGTTCAAGTCAGTAGAGAGAGAGAGTGTTGTATGGTTTGTGGATGCACCGGATATGTGTGCAGCTGGTGTAGTTGTTGAATGATAGCTGCTTCTTAGCGATAGGTGTGATGGTGAGGAAATCAGTTGGATGTGTTCAGTCTGGAGGGTGGACACCCAGGCTGAGTTCTGGCTGTGTTAGGCCTGAGGAGACACATAAGCTAGCCGGTGTGTGCTCAGCTAGTAGTGTTTAATTAGGATGATGGGTAGTTTGTGGGGTCATGTTAGTATGAGAACAGCTGTACCGAATGTGTCATAGTATGGCTGTGTTCTAGTTGAGTGGTGGTGTATAGGAGAGAGTAAGCGTAGTAGTGTGATATGGTGGTCATCAGTAAAGCGCTTGCGACCGAGCACTCCTTCCGTACCATTTATTCTATCCGTTTTATTTACTCTATCCGTTCTATCCATTCTATTTTTTCCATCTACATCATCTGTTCTATCCACTTCATCAGTTCATCCAATTCATACGTTACATCCATTCTGTTTACTAGTCTCGTACATCCATTCCATCCATTCATCCCACCATCGACATCAATTATACCACAAGATGATATTATTCACATTTTCTAAGTTCTTCTAGATTCAACTATACCACAGGATGATATTATTCAACTTTCTAGGCTTAACTATACCACAGGATGATATTATTCACACTTCAAAGCTTAATTATATGAAGATATTAGTTGTACTTAAGTTAAAATATACCACAGTTAGGCACACTTTCTAATTGTAACTGTACCACAGGACGATATTATTCACACTTTGTAAGTTCAACTATATCCCACTTAGGCACACTTTCTAAATGCAACTGTACCAGTTAGGCATACTTTCTAAATTTACTGTAGTACAGGAGGATATTATTCACACTTTCTGGGTTCAACTATACCACAGGATGATATTATTCACACTTTCTAACTATACCACGGTTTAACTATACCACAGTCAAGCACACTTTCTAAATTTAACTATGCTACAGGAAGACATTATTCACACTTTCTAACTAAACCGCAGTTTAAGTATACCACAATTATGCACAATTTCTAAGTTCCACTATACCACAGGAAGATAATGTTCACACCATAGTTTAACTATACGACAGTCAGGCGCACATTCTAAATCCAACTGTATTACAGGATGATATTGTTCACACTTTCTAGGTTCAACTATACCACAGTTAGGCACACTTTGAAAATGTAACTATACCACAGGGAGATATTATTTACACTTTTTAACTAACCGCAGTTTAACTATGCCACAGTTATGCACATTTTCTAAATTGAACTGTAGCACAGGAAGATATTATTCACACTTTCCAAGTTCAACTGTAGCACTTTCTAACTAAACCACAGTTTAACTATACCACAGTTAGGTGCACTTTCTAAGTTCAACTATACCACAGGAAGATAATGTTCACACTTTCTAAGTTCAACTGTAGTACAGGATGATAATATTCACACTTTCTAACTATACCACAGTTCAATTATGCCACAGTTATGCACACTTTCTAAGTTCCACTACACCACAGGAAGATATTATTCACACTTCCCAAGTTCAACTGTAGCACTTTCTAAGTAAACCACAGTTTAACTTAACCACAGTTATGCACACTTTCTGAATTCAACTGTGGCACAGGTGCGCTATTAGACATTTTCTCACTTTCTAGCAATTTAGGTACAGTCAAAGGTAGTTGGGAATATATTCTAGTTGCAGGAATTACAGTAGTAGGGCTTGTAGGTGTGAGTGGTAGGGTTGTCCGGTGCAAAGCAACCGCCTCAGTCCCTCCCCTAGCCACACCCACTAGTCGCTATTAGGGCACGTTCAATGATGTTGGGAACACCTTCTAGATTCAACTCTAACAAAGTGATGATATTAGGCGTACTTTCAACTTTAGCACGGTGACGCTATTGGGCACACTTTCTAAGTTCAACTTTAATACAGTGGGTCGCTGTTAGGGCACACTCAATGGTGTAGGCAATGCCTTCTAGATTCAACTCTAACACAGTGACGCTGTTAGGTACACTTTCTAAGTTCAACTCTAACACAGCGACGATATTAGGCACACTATCTAAGTTCAACTTTAATACAGTGGCGGTAATAGGGTGTGGATAATCGTTGGGCATTAGTATGTGACTGTATGATGTAACACAGTAAAACTTTTTTAATTAATTAAGAGCGGTAGGGCTTTCTGGCGTGAAGTAAATGCTTCAGTCCCCACCCTTGCCACACATACGTTTTTGGTCGGTGCTGGTTGATGGCAGGCTACTGGCTTCTTGCTTCTCCTGCGGATACCTGCAGATACGATCAGGAGCCGTCTCTTTGGAGTGTAGTGAAGTTTGTGACATGACAGAACCCTAGCAGAAGATTGAAAAGGGAATATCGATACTGTCTATTAAGCCTTTACCTCCCACGTAGGGGGTCTATTGATATTATCCCTAGGCCGGTTTATGTCCTCAGGACGTTTGCTGGGGCTGCGGTCACATTAATTACTATTTTCTCACCTCGTAGAATGGTGTATTTACTTACTTTTAAAGTTTTAAAAATATGTTTAAAATTAAGTAAATACACTGCTCTCTGAGGTGAGAAACATGACAGCTTCTTGCTGTCTGAGCCTGGGCTGGGCCTCACCGCAGATTGATGACTACTGCCTCAAAATGGGAGGGCTTTAACCCTCTTAAACCCAAGCCTGGCGCCACCCATGCGTTGGTGGCTGTCTGGGGAACTGCTGACAGTAACAACAGTTTTTACTTAAGACAGCACCCCGGGAAAACTAATATTTGACCCCTACACGTCCCGCCAGAACAAAAAACTCTGCACCCATACCCATATATACACAACACTGCAAGCGACATGGCAAACCGTGGTTTGTCTCCTCCCTATGCTACATTTCATATAGAAAACCTGCAAGACCAAACTTAAAGTTGGCAAACAAAAAAGATTTATAAAAACTGGGATAGAACTGCAAAGGTATTCACAACATACATATAGGCAAAATGTAATATCTTTATAAAAATGCATTTTGAGTGCAGGAAAAGAGCACTTTCGACTACATCTGTTCTCTGCGTTTAATGAAAAAGGTGTAAATGTTAAACATGGCACAACATTATTTTGTGATGGTGCATAAAAGGGCGACTATTTATTTTCTTCCTGATTAATTACCTTGATTACCTGATTATCAAGTAAAGTATTTATCAAAACTTGCATTAGTAAAAGCTAACTCCAATATCCCACCCTACTAATTATTCGGCTCTGCTGGTTCTGCCTTAAGCTTTTTACCTGAGGGCAGGTGCGGGTGCATGTGATAGTTTGCCATCCAGGAGAGCGGAATAGCCTGAGGCTTTTGGATTTTTGTCATAAAATTATGTGGGTAAATCTGTCTCCGAAATTGGGGCCTGCTAATCAGACCCCACTTTCATACTGCTCCATGCTGAAAAGTGTAATGCAAACATGTAACTCGGCAGACACTGTCTACTGGCACCTCTTAGCAGCTGCCTCGCAGTTTGGAAACATGACAGTTGCAAAGTAAACATGTGCATCCATGCCAACAACCTGATGGGACCCAAAGTTCCTGCAGCCAGAGTCTGCCTTTAACTGTGGACATTCCGGATCCTAAATTGTACAACTGTGTGCTCCCAGACCCCCCTGGTGGCAGATGAAGCTCGAAATATAAGTCCTTTCTACTTTTGACATGTTGGATGCTGGGTATCTCCAATTATACTGGCAAACACCTATTTGGTGTCATATAATTCCCAGCTTCATTGCTAGTGACTCCTTCACTGAGAGGGCCCTATGTATATCAAGGTGTGGGAACCAGGTTTCACCCAAAACAACCATTGGGGCCCAGCAAATCCCCCTATTGGCCCTCTCTGGGATGACATTTACCTTCTACAGAAGACAGGAAATCTCCCCAGGGGGTTAGTTGAGAGCCACTGCTTCAAAGAGACGCTCTGCCAGTACAACAGAGAGCACACACCAGGGTAGTAATTAACAGGAACTCTTTGATTCATTGCAGACAGGAGAGAGGGAGGACTTAGAGTAGACAGGCAAGAAGCACTAGTTCACAGAAGGGTCCGATCATTTTGGATTCTCTCAGGACTCCCACATGTCCTGTGCCCCCTCCTGTCTTCCTGCAGACAAAGCACTATGGGTATCTCATCACAAGGCTAAAGATTCTTCACACAGCAGCCATGATTGGGGCCCTTACAGAAAGCTAGAAGGGAACTAATCAGCTGTGGCAGATTGCCTATTCAAGTGGGGGATGCCCTCTTAGTTGTATCATGTTTCGATTACTGAAGAAGGATTTCACCTGGAACTTTGCTGGGTGTACAGTCTGCTCCAAAGTCCTCTTCCATAAGCGTGAAGACAAAGACTTCCAAGAAAAGGGCAAGACTTGTTCCTCAGCCATCCGAGAGGGACATTTGGGTTGACTTGCTGGCAAGACAAGGCATGCTGCAAGTGGGACCAGTGATGTGTATGTACATGCATATATACATTTATTGGCAAAGCTAACAGCAGTAAACTTAACACATGTAGGTCTTTAGCAATTTAAACAGTGGTAAGCCTGTTGCAGAAGTGAGACTAGTGGGTGGGGGCAGTTCTCAAGGGTGTTGCCAAGGGCAGATGGGGGGAAGGAGGGGTAGGTCAGAGGAGATCGAGGATGGGAGGGGGAGACGATGAGGTTAGGTCGAGAGGTTAGAATTTGTTAAAGAGCCATGTTTTCAGTAGTTTCTTGAATTTGTTGAGTGTGGACTTATTAATAATGTTGGGGGGAGTGTGTTCCAAATTCTTGGGGCCGCTGTTGGGAAATTGGATTTACACGTTTTGGTGTTCTTGAAACGAGGCGTGAATAGGTGATGGTGGGCATTGGATCTGAGTGTTCAAGGGGTTGTTTTCTGGTTTAGACAGTGGTTAAGGTAACTTGGTGCAGTTCCAACGATACATTTATGAGCCAGGGTGAGCGTTTTGTGTATTATTCTTGCTTCAATTGGGAACCAGTGGGATTCTCTTCTGTGGTGCGTTATGTGTTCTCTTTTTTATGCCTAAGGCTGCTCTTAGTGTTTTGTTTTGAATAAGCTGCATTTTGTTTGTTTTGTTTAGAGGTGCCTAATAAAAGTATTTTGCAGTAATCGATCCTGGATAGAATAAGGGCTCTGGCAAGAGTGATGCAATTATGTTGTGTGAGAAATGGTCTGCTTAGTGAGATAGGTTTGGCTGTGTATGACGTGGATGACGTAAGGGCATTTATGTTTTTGCTCATGGCGAGGCTAGAGTCTAGATAGACTCCTAGGGTTTTTACTTGTTTGGAGATGGTAATGGGGGTGCCGTCAATGTTTATTGTTGTGTATTGTGGGGGAAGCTTTGCTAGTTGAGTGGGAGAGCCTACAATAAGAATCTCCATTTTTTTTTAACCATTTAGGCATAGACTGTTTGCTGCCATCCAGTTCTGGATGATGGAGTACATTTTGTTTACCTGGATGGTGTCTTGTTCTAGGTTCCCTGATATGAGGATAAGTATTTGGGTGTCATCAGCAAAGTTTGTGTGAATTCGGGCATATTCGTGACAGGATCTGCTGTGGGCAGGACCGTAGAATTTGAGGGGGTGGCTATTATTTCTTTTTGTGACTTAATTTTATTTTACAGGGTGGTTATTTTAGAAGTTAAAGCATCCTGGATGGTAGTGCACCATGCTTTGTTCACTGTAACTGTACTTGGGGGGTGGATCGGGGTTTCTAATTCTTTTATGATGGCAAATAATTCTTTGCTACTTGAGGAGGCATTGGTGATACGCGAGTTAAGGGCATTGGCTTCCTGGGTGTACATTTCTTGTTTGTATAGTTTAGAAAGTGGCTGCATTTCTTTTTTGTTATCGCTGGTGGGGTTTTTTCTATGGAGGTGTTCGTGTGCTCTTTTGTTTCTTCTGAGTTTTCGAAGGTCATCATTAAATCATGTTTTGCTTCTTTTGGGTTGCTTTGATTTGGGGCTATTTCATTAATGGCTGTTTTTAGGCACTTGTGATAATGCATAGCAATGGCTTCCGGTTTATGGTCTATTGGTTGAGTAGAGTTCATTAATTTGTTCAATATTGGTGTTAGGTTCTCCTGGGTTCGTTTCCTGGAGTCGCACATTAGGGTGGGTAGTGTGATGGCTGCAGGAGGGGAAGGGTCCTTAGGTGTGGTGATATTGAATTTAATGAGCCGGTGGTCAGTCCAGGTCATTTCTATAGAGTATTCTATCAGGATTGTGGAGTTCAGCATTAGAATCCAGTCTAGGATCCGGCCTTTAGAATGTGTGGGAGTGTGGACCATTTGTTTGAATTACATTTCTCGGAAGGCATTGTGGAACGCTGTGGCTTTGTGGTCAGATTGGTCATTAAAACCAAGGTTGATATCTCCTAGGAGTATGAATTTTGTATTGGGTTTGAGTATGGGAGCGATGAGCAGTGTAAGATCTATGTCGGGGTGAGTAGAAGAGCTGGGGGCTCTGTACACTAGTAGAAGATTGAACATGGTTTTAGGATCGGTGGTTAGCTTGAGGTTGAGGAGTTCGTACCCTGCTAGACTTTCTGTGTTGCATTCTCTAAACTGGAGGGTGGAATTTGCTATGCTAGAAACTCCACCTCCAATGGACTCTTGGTGATCAGATCTGAACAGTGTGTAGTCAGGTGGTAGTGCTAATGAAATTGATGGGCCTGAGGCTGTATGAAGCCAGGTTTCTGTTAGCGCTATGAAATCCAAATTGTATTCCAAGATAAGGTCATGTATATCAATGGCATGTGCGTTTAGTGATCTGACATTGAGTAGGGCTCCCTTTAGGGGCTTTATGTCTGGCTGGAGGTGGCTACTGTGGGTGGATGGCTAGGGTGTCGAGCTGAGGGTTTTTTGCTGGTTGCATTTAGTTTTGATGTTGTGATAGCCATGTTGTAGATTGGGATGAAGACGTGGTATAGTGAATGGGCCCAGGTGCGAGTCGGGTTCTTGGTGGCTAGCTGGTGTTGTAAGGGTGAGTGTATTTGAGGTATTTTTTGTGATGTGGGAAGAGAGTCTTATTTTTCTAACTTTGCCTAGTATGGGTCTCATGGCTGTGGTTGCCATGTAGGTTCTGGAAGATAGTCTAAAGAGTCTGACTACACCTGTTGAGGGCAAGGTGGTAGGAGTTTTGTATGCAGTGAATTGTGTTATGTTGAAGGCTGGAGTGTTGGGTAGGAAAGGCATAGCACATGGTAGTGGGTGGTGCCTAGCGCAATAGAGGCGTGCCAAGCCTAATCCTTGCTGTATGGATGCTTCTCTTGAGCAGTGGGAGTTGCCTGGATTAGTCAAGGGGAGATGGGAGTATATGGCATTCTGCTGGTGCTGTAGTGTCTCTGAAGTGCTATTATCAGTCGGGGTTTGTTGTGGATTAAACGGTAACCCTACAAAATATCCCCACCAAAAATATCACTATACATCTCGCCATAGGCGATATTTTTGGGGAGGCTATTTGTTGGGAGCAGGGGTTAAAGGGGGTGTCCCGCACACATTTTAAAATAATGCAGGGGTTTCAGGGGTGTCCCCCGAAGGGTCCATGGGTCAATATTGCTGCAAAAATATGGCGATATTTTTGTATCGCAATATTTTTGTGGGGATATTAACACATGGAACCGATTAAACATTGAGCAAGGGAGTAGGTATAATATAGTGTTATACTTAGTAGTATGACTAGTAGTTTAGGTAATCTATGCTGTGTGGGTGATCTGTTTACTTTTGGCATGTGGCATTTGGATAGGGCTTGTGCGAGGGTATAATCAGTGTATTGGGTGTACGGTGGGGGCATAGTCAAGCCTGATTAATAGAGAAGTCTATTTGCTGAAATGCTCAGAAGTAGGGTTAGAAATCGTTCTGGGTGGTGGAATCCTGTTGTGTTAAAAGGTGTAGCAGGACGTCCTCGTAGTGGGTGGGCAATAGGCTAGACCTTAGTGAGAGCAATGTGACAATGAGATCAGGGTAGGCATTGGTTAATGTTTAAGGTCAAGTCGCAGTGATGTATACTTAGTGCAGGGGTGCTGTGATAGGGCGCAGCCTATGTGTGTGCGATTCTTTACCATGGATCTATGTTTCCACAAATGCTAACAAACGTTCGGGCACTCTGAGATGTGGTGCTTTTGTGCAGCGAGCATCTCTATAAAGGCGGAGTGCATGCAGAGAAGCTGTTATGAGAACGCTAGATTAGCACAGTAAGTGAAGGTACGGTTGGGCACATTAAGTGGTGCATCATTGCGGGAGAGGTATCTCTATAAGGCATTTAATAGGCTGTCTGGTGCATACAACATTTGAGGCATATTCAATGTGAAATAGGCAGGGTGGCACATATGACTACGCGATACTATCGATTAGGACTAGATGATATCATGATAGTAGTTGTACAAGTAACGATGTGGAACATATAGTAGTGGCGCGTTTGGCCAGCAGTATAAACATGGAGAAAAAAGTATTTTGAGCGCAGTCTATACGATGAGTCAATCAGTGCGCTCTCATGAATAGTCTCAATGGGAGAGGGCACTTACCATGGAACGATCAGGTTACTGTAGTTTGATGCTTGGGGCGATTGTACAGTGTGTCGGGTTGACAACAAGTGGAGCAGGGGTTCTGGTGAGGGCGATGGGCAGTACGAGACAGGCCCAGGACAGGTGCCTTTGGTGTCTGCCTTTCCCGGTTCATGCACAGCTGATGTTGAGGCCCCGATCAATGAAGTGCGGCGGCCATCTTGAGTTGCGCTTTCCATAACAAAAAGGTAGAACGCTGCTGCAAAATTTCTCAATAAGCAGCTTGGATGAGAACGCAGTATGTGTGCGAGGTATACACAAGCAAAAACTGCAGGTCCTACTGAAAATGGAATTGCTTCACGGCCGGGGTGCGGCGAGCACTGCGCATGCTGGAAAAGCCCTGCTAGGCGGCGTGGCCGAGGCGGTGTCGGGGTGCGCGGCTCCTGCGGCGCACCAGATGGTGAGTTCCTGCCACGGTTCACAATGCGGGAATGTGCGCATTCATGTATTTCACATCACAAGGTTGTGCGTCTCTCTTTTTACTCGTGGCAACTTCTAGTAATTTCACTCCCCATGGTCCCACTAAGAATCAAAGATTGAAGATGATTTTTGCCCTTTTCTGTGATTCACTTGTATATGTTTTTGTATTTATTTTATTTATAAAGCGCACCAGGCCCAAGGGCATTGTGTTGGTGTGACTGCATAATTAAATTAGGAGGCTTGCATGTCTTTACCCCACAGGGCCAGGGCAGATCGCTAAAAGGTCAGTGTCCTGCATCCATAATGGTACTACAGTTTTATTTCTTTGTGCTGTGTATGTGTTAAAATGGTACCAAAGAGTTGATGGGATAGAGGGGACGATGGACGCAAATGACCCCCGTATGGAACCACGCGCACTGCAGGCCGCTTCTGATGCGCTACCACGTCTAAAGTGTTCTGCAAAATCATTTTGTAAAGTTGCCCCTTCTATGTAAGGGCTTTGCACGGCCAATACAACACAATATGAGGCAGCCAGGCAGCCCCTTGCCTTTTGGAACACGACTGGCCACTGGCGCAGCAGCTCCCGGGGAAACAGCACAACCCCACGTGGATTTCTATTAGACCTAATCTTATTTTTAATCCTAATGGAGAATGGCTTGGATGGTGATTGGAGCGTGGAGGCCAAAGCAATTAACGCGTCTCTGCATGGACTTCCGCAGCCACCTGGGGGCTAAGCTCCATGGAAGGTGTCTGGCTGAGGAAGATCAGAGGTAAATGGTCAGGCGAGGAATGTGGCTGGCACCTGGGGTTTACATCAAAGGAGTCAAGCTAGGACTTTTAAATCGTTCCTTTGCACCCCTCTTCCTTAAACATGGTGGTGACGCATCTCCTGACAGGAACCGTTCGCAAATAAAATTAGAAGGCCTCCACCCAGTGGCGTATCAAAAATGGGGTAGGGGAGGGTACCTTGTCCCCCCACCCAGTGGCTCTTTTCAGAGCCAGAATGCGACATTGGCAGGACAATGAGGGCGCTGAGCAGGAGTTCCTGCTCAGCACCTTCATTGTGGACACCTCCTGTTGGACCCCCTAATTGTACGAGCTTTGGGCAGTAGAGCGGCTCTCCCCGGGGCCTGACGCGTTGCTCTGTGTCAACAGAGCATTATTACACCGAGATCCATTAGGCACCGATGGGAGGGAGGCGGGACTATTAGCAGGGACGGTTGTCCTTTTAGAACTGTGAACTATGGTGATCAGAAGTGAGACGGTGCATAATGTTGCAAGCTTTATGAAATAATGACTATTGCTTTAAAACCCAAGGGGGTGTGTTAGGCTCACATTAATCTGCATGATGCTATTGTCATTTTTCATGCAGGATGGGGACAATAGAACTAAAGCCATACTTTAATTGCTCAACATATTTCTATGATAATTTATGTAGTGTAAAGTTTGTTCATTATGAAACGCTAGTTTATTATGTAAACCTTACCTCCCACCCTACACCATAAGATCAAGCACTGCCCTCCTCTTAGTGATCCCTCCCACCAACTCTGTCAGGTTCGGAGGATCCGCTTTCTCTGCCTTGCCCCGATTCTGTGGAACTTGCTTCCCCCACATATTCGACTCACCCAAGACTATATGACATTCCGCAAAGTACTAAAAACATGGCTGTTTCCATAACACCAACCTCAACCTTAAAAGCGACTGAATTTCCAACAACTCATTGACTATATACACATTAGGACTCCCAACCATGTCATCAATGAATCCGACCATTAATTCAGCTATAGACAACTCTATCCCTGAATCCAGAATAATATCTCCTTGGATCAAAACCCCTCCGATCTCCCTGTTCGACAACTTGTCTAGGCCCGTGAGTTCGCTGTGTGACCTGTGTGTCGCTGTGTACCCCTGCCACCTGCTCCAGTGATGTATCCCTCTGTATTCCCCCCTCTAGTCCCCGTGATGCTACTGTATACCCTGCCTCCCTGTTCCCCTTGATGTCGCTATGTATCCCTCTACCCCCACCGTCCTTTCGCTGTAGGCCCAGCCCTCTGGCTCCCTGTGCCTCTTATGCCCCTGTGTCACTGTGTACCCTTGCCCCCGATCCAGTGATGCAGCTATATATCCCCGTGTTGCAGCTAAATATCCCTGTGTTGCAGCTATATATCCCTGTGTTGCAGCGATATATCCCCTTGTTGCAGCTATATAGCCCTGTGATGCTGCTATATATCCCTCACTATTACCTGCCACTCTAGTCCCAGTGATGTCGATGTGTACCCCACCATGCCCGTGTGTCGGTGTGTACCCCTCCCCTCCAGCCCCTCCAGTCCCCTCGATGTCATTGTATGCCCCACTGCGCCTGTGTATCGTTGTGTGCCTTACCTCCCTGTTCCCCATGATGTTGCTATGCATCCCCTTACCCCCGTTGTCTCTATAAACGTAACCCTCCATCTCTCTGTCCCCCTCTTGTGCCCTTCCACTAAGCATATGCGCTCTGATATCACCATGTATCCCTCTACCCCCCGTACTGTCACTGTAAGCCCAGCCCTCTGTCTCCCTGTGCCCCCCATGCCTGTGTGTCACTGTGTACCCTGCCCTCCGGTTCCTGTGAGGCTGCTATATATCCCTCAGTATTACCCGCCCCTCTAGTCCAGATGATCCCACTGTGTACCACACTATACCAGCGTGTCGCTGTGTACCCCCCTCCAGCCCCTGTGATGTGTCTGCATGCCCAACTGTACCTGTTTATCGCTGTGTGCCCTGCCACCGTCTTACCCATGATGTCGCTATTTATCCCTCTACCCCACCATCCAGTTACTGTAAGCTCAACCCTCTGGCCCTCATTACAACACCGGCGCTAAACCATGGCGCTATTAGCACCATGGTTGGTGCCAGTGTTGTAACGGGTCCGCCATGGTTCAATGGTGAATTACCACCCCATTCCAAGGTTGGCGGGGCCATGGCCCTTCCCCATTCCCGTTTTCGCCCCATTGGGCTCAATGGGACTGGGGAAGGCGCTAAGTATGGTACCGCAAATTGCGGTACCATACTAAGCACCAAGGTCCCTTTCTGGGTCACTACTTTAACGGCTGGTGTAGACCAGCCGTTAAGGTCGGGTCCCGCAAAGGGACCTCGTAGTAAGGCGCTAATGGGTTAACGGCGCCGCAGCCTTTTACGGCGCCGTTAACCCATTAGCGCCAGGGTCGTAATGAGGCCCTCTGTCTCTCTGTTCCCCTTTGTGCCCATCCACAAAGCATATACGCTCTGTGGATGAACTATCTTATCACACCATACCATATCACTATGCTTACTCTCTACTCTACTCCATCACACAATTAGAGTACAGCTATACCCCTTGATAAATTCGGCCTAGCTGCTCATATACGAACACTACCCCATAGACTCCTCATCACTCTAATAAAACGCAGCTATATCCCATGACATACTGGCCTAGCTGCTCACATAAGCGACCTACAGGCCTAACGCAGCCAAAACCCAGTCTGGATGTCCACCCACCAGACTGCACGCATTCAACTGATATCTCCACCACCACACTTAATGCTAGGATGCAGCTCCCACCAGGCAATTACATCAGCTGCACACATAACTGGTGTTCCCACGCACTGTACGACACTACCCCTCTCTACTCTCTCCACTGACCTGAACTGCGGCCCCCGAGGGCGTTCAACCCACCAGCACTTTGAGGTCATACCAATGATATATAGAGCGCTATGTAAATGCCAAATAACATAACATAACAATGTGGTTTGCTTCCAAGATATTGCTATAAGTAAAGTATTATTTCAACGTAAGAAATGCAAAGCAAAACCTTAATAAATATCTAAATCAACTAGACCTGGGAAGATATGTAGAGTTGCCTAAATTGCCCACATCCCAGTTTCAACATTTAACTAAAGTGTGTGATCCTGGGCAAATCAGTAAAATCGCACTGTATCTTATCTGCAGCTCTGTAAGTGATTCACTTCAAAGTTTGTGTTAATATGTTATGCTATTATTTAAAAAAGCCTAACTATGGAGTTGCTCCATATATAACAATAGTGCAATTTAGGCATTTTGCAGCACAACTTTATTTGCCAATTGGCTTACTAATGGCAAAGTATTCTAAAGTCACTTCCAGGGTGCCTCCAAGTATCAAAGACTGATGATGCCCCTTGCAGTGCCCTTTTTCGGATAAGGCCTTTTTATCGGTTTAATCCATATACAAATTAGGAGGTGTGCATGTATTTTGCCCCACAGAGCCTGGACAGGCAGGCTCTAATAGATGGGGTTCTTGCATCTGTAACGGTCCTGCAGTTTTATTTGTGTTGTTATGTGTACGTGTTAAAATGCCATCTGCCACTAATGTTACCAAAAATGTTGATTATGGGGGTGCGAATGATACCGTATGGAATTGCGCTTCTGATGTGCTACCACATAAAAGTGCCATGCAGCACTATTTTGTAAAGTTGGCTACCCTAATAATGAGGGTGCTGCCATTCGAGCAGGAGCACATGGCAAACAGGTGTCCACGTCCTACCCTGTCCTGGCCCACTGCAGCAGCTGCAGCCACCAGAAGTGCGGGACACGGACACCAGACAGTGCTGTGTGCTCTGCCTTCAGCTCCAGCCCTGGGCGCATTCACTAGACTGACTTCAGAAAGAAGTCAGGTCATTTCCTTCTGGAGTCGGAGTGCATCCGACTCCAGAAAGAAATAATCCGACTTCTTTCTGAAGTCGGACTAGTGAATGCGCTCAGGGACTTAAGAAAGTAACCTTCTGGTTGCAGTGTGCGCGCCCCCTGCATCATATAGGGTGCAGGAACGAGCGTGTGGCAGTTCAGCATTCACTTTCCACGGTGCATTTGGGGAGAAAAGTAGCAGGACTTATTTCGCGGCTCGTCCACCATAACCCCCCACTCCTGCAATGCTGGATACTCCGCTGCCTCCACTTTTTGGGTGCCTCACTTCTTCTTGAATTAACCCCCAAAATATGTCGTTTAATTTCCTGGATGCCTGAGATGTGGCAATCTGCCCGGGACCACTGCGGGCCCCCTCCCACTGGCTGGGGAGTGGGGCGTGAGCTGGGAGCGCAGATACAGCACTCCCTGGGATTCTGCTGAGTGAGGACCCAGGTTTAGCGTGCAGGGCAGTATAAGCCCTAACGGTGTGCGATGGGCTCTTCGCTGGCCTGGCTTGCAGCATGGCGGAGGAGTGCATGCAGCTGCAGGGTGTAGGCAGGTCCGATCTGTATCCCAGATCGATGGAGGGTTCGATGCAGTGCATTTAGTGGTATGAATACTTGAGCACGGCGCGGCCTGGCAGGAGGTCACACCGAAATTAAGAGGCAACACTTCCCTGGCCTGAATGCTGCCTGTTACGCCACACTCCTTTTTGGCAACGGCCCTGGCTCGATTTTGTGAACAGGGCTGTGGCCTAACAGTAGGCATTTAGCCCAGTTATGTGGTGCCGCTCAGTGTTTCATTGCGGTGCAGACCCACTGCCAGGCACCCCTTTGCATCAATCATCACCCTCATACCCTGGGTGTGAGGGTGATGTCCCTGCATTAATGTTGAAAGGGAGGGCCGGGCGGAAGTCTGCTCCACAAAGGAGGAAAAGGCTAGTCTTTTTTTTTCTAAAGCCTAACTCTCTCGCGTATACACCAGAGCTTCAGGCTTTAGGAAAAATGTCCTTGCTTCTAGTGAGCTGGGGTTACCAGGGGACTTTAGGGAGTCCCCGTGCCTCAAGTGGCACATCAAAATGAGCCGGGGCTCATTACTGGGCCGTGGCCTAGCTGCAGGGGTAGCCTGCCAGCTCTTTAAGCCATGCCCCCTTAATGAGCCCCAGCTTAATGTGCTACTGGCACCCCACCCCGCCAGGAATCCCTTTGAAGAGATCAACACCCTCTCCCACCTCAGGGAGAAAGGGTGCTGATCTCTGCATCTATTAACTAACAAGATGCTTGACAGGGGACAGCTCCACATGTTTTCAGCCTTAATGGTGGCGCTGACCATCGGCAGGCATTCCTTTAAGGAACGGGTGATCGCTGCATCTCTTAGCTAAGGGGATGCCTGGGAAGGCACAGCTGCACCATTAAGGCTGAAAAGGTGAGGCCCTTGGAAGCAGAGGCCTTCTTTCCTATAGCCTGAAGCTCAGCAGGGCGCTTCGACTTTGGAAAAAAAGGCCTCGTCTTCCAGCAGCCTCACCTTTTCTTCCATAATGGTGCACCGGCACACAGGCATCTCTTGGTTAAAGGAATGTCTGTCAGGTGCCAGTGCCACCCTTATGGAGAAAAGGATTTTTTTTCTATAGCCTGAAACTCTCACACATGAGCAAGAGCATCAGGTTTTAGAAAAAAAAGCCTTGTCCTCTAGTGGCCGGGCTGCCAGGGGACATTAAGGAGCCCCGGCAGAGCCCTGCCTCAGAACCATATTTTTGATCCTGCCAGGTTCCACCCCACCTAGCCCGGGCCCACCTAAAGCCCAGGGAAGCCCTGCCAGTGCCCCTTCTCAAGCACAATTTAAGGAGACATTTAAGAGACTGCCGGGGCTTTTCCCCGGCTAGCCCCAGCTCACTTAAAACCCTTGTTCGATGTCACTGCAGATTTGGACAGGTATGTGCTGATGGAGTGCGCAAGTCACGCACAGATGGCTCTGTGCTCTGCTTCGGGAGTGCGTGAGGTATGCATTGATGTCTCTGTGCACTGCTTTGGGAGTGTCCGAGGCATGGACTGATGGCTCTGCACTCTGCTTTTGGAGTACGCAAGGTACCACTGATTACTCTGTGCTCTGCATTGGCAGTGTGCAAGGTATGCACGAATGGCACTGTGCTACACTTTGGGAGTGTGCAAAAGTATGCACTGATGGCTCTGCTTTTGGAGTGTGCGAGGTATGCACCAATGGCTCTGTGATCCAATTTTAGAAGTGCACGAAGTATGCACTGATGTCTCTGCGCTCTGCTTTTGGAGTGTGCGAGGTATGCGTGACACTTCCGGTGTGCTAAAGGTATGCACGGATGGCTCTGTGCTCCGCTTTTGGAGTGTGCGAGGTATGCGTGACACTTCCGGTGTGCTAAAGGTATGCACGGATGGCTCTGTGCTCCGCTTTCGAGAGTGCTCAAGGTGGGCACTGTTGGCTCTGCGCTCCACTTCGGGAGTGCTCAAGGTATTCATGGATGCCTCTGTGCTCCTCTTTGGGGGTGCTCGAGGTGTGCACTGTTGGCTCTGCGCTCCACTTCGGGTGTGCTCAACGTATACACTGATGTTCTCTCCGCGCTACTTCGGGAGTACATGAAGTATGCACTGATGGCGCTGCGCTACACTTCGAGAGTGTGTGAGGTATGCACCGATGGTATACACAAAAGGCTGGGAGCGCCTCTGCTGAGAACGAACACGGCTAAATAACCTGTCCTCTGGGTAGGTTCCCACCCGGGGGGGGGGGGGGGGGGTCTACAACCACGTTTTAGCTCAATGTGCCTTTGACAGAAGAGAAATACCCATTTGCATATCAGTCTTTCTCTCACCCAGAAGTGCTGTCCAGCACCAAAATGCTAGGCAATTCTCCTCTGAACAAGAGTACCAACTGCAACTCTGCGTGCCCCTTCGGGAGTGCTTGAGATATTCACTGATGGCTCTGCATGCCATTTCGGTAGTGCTCGAGGTATGCACTGAGGGCTCTGCACTCCACTTTAGTGGTGCTAGAGGTATTCACTGATGGCTCTACGAGCCACTTCAGTGGTGCTCGAGGTATCCACTGATGGCTCTGCGCGCCACTTCGGCAGTATACGTGCAGCTAAGAGCCTCCTGAGATGGCATTTAAGTGGGTACCTGGAAGCACCTAATTCTAAAGAATACAGGGATCTGGGTGAGTTACTTGAGTGCAGGATGGGCCGTCCTTGCCCAAAGGAGCATCTGCAAAAAAGATCCACGTGGAAAGATGTCTCCCTTCTTCCTTCTATGATGCAGATCTCAGGGTCACATAGAACAACGCGCAAGACACTCTGGAGGCAGGACCCCATTCTCTGTCAGAGAAAAGAACCAGACACAATATACAAGATGCTATGACAGAGACAAAAGAAAGAACATGCAGCTCTCCAGACACACTCAACCTTCTTTCTCGTCTGCAATGGATCAGACATCTGTAATTGAAGGGAAGAGAAGAATTAGAGGAAAAGCCTAGGGTACCTGGTAAAGGAAGACCTTGTAGAGAAGGAGCCAAGTACTCCCACCTCAACCACTTTGCCCATATTGCCTATATTTTGGGAACCAGAGTGTGAGACACGTGCGGTACCAGTGAAAATACTGATACCAAGGAGAATCCTGGAGGCAAGGTTCCCATTGAGAAAGCCATACCTGCATACAAGACAGTATGATGGCCATTTCAATGAAATCCCGGAAGAAGCAGGACCATTGAATGGCAAAGAAGAATGGTGATGTCATACAGAGTCGAACTGACGCACATAGAAGAGATGCAGAGATTAGAGAATGCAGATATTCTATAAGGCATCAAGAAAGTATCAAAGATAAGTGGCATCTTGGGATCAAGATGAAGAAACGCATGCTGTAGGAATGAAGAAGATGTCAAGTCATTTTACACGTGTACATATGCAAAGAAACACAAGCAGATGAAGTATTCTTGAGGCTAGCTAAGTAGTGAATAGATTGCGACATGCGCCAACATATACATATATATATAATTGAGTAAAGAATTAATGTTTCCACTACGTATTATAGAAGAGCTGGGCTAAAAAAGGAAGGCCTCTTTTCCAGTGTGTCACAATTGAAAAACAAGTGAATTAGAAGGAGTGAAACTCAGAAAGGCGAGACTGTGTGAGCTAAGAAGCCAAGGCCATATCAGGCTGGGGTGAGCAGACATTGGATACAAATCGTGTGAAAGAACGAAGCACCTGTTCAGGAGGCATGGAAAACAAGGAAGACATCAGAGGTCTATTAGAAAATAGTATTTTAATGCACCAAAAGCTCGATTTTGTGGTCTTCAGTCACGTGTAAGGATGACTTAGTTGCCCCACCTGATGTTAAGAAACCTATCACTGTTCTTCACTCTCTTAGACGAATATGGATCGTATACTTAGAGGTTCCTTAAGAACCAACCACTTTCTTCACTAGGTTTTTGTAGTTTGCTATAAAAGAACGCTTTTTTTAAGATGCATTGAGAGATCTTACGCTGAGACGTCCATTGATGACCGTCATACTCCCTGTTTTAGATAATTGATATTAAAACAGTTATCCTTCTGCCAACTACCTGAGTCGTTTCGATTATTGATGTTTGAGTAACTTCTGCATCCCCATCCATCTCAAGGGTATTGCTACCTCATCTTAAAGGGCTGGAAGCATCCAGTTCAACCTGCCTAAGGTACTTGCCTTACTCAATAAGAACACAGGCTTCCCTCCTCAAGGTCCAGGAGTACACGCCTGCACAACATGAAAGGCCATTTATTCAGCTAACCAAATTGAGTCAATTCTCTATTGAAATCCACAGGGAAAAAGGGTCATTCTCTCGGACTGGAAGCAGCCTTAATAGATGAATGTGCGGCGCTTCCTGTCGAGGCCAGGGAAAGAAGAGGTGATGAAGATGAGGTGCGTATCGATGTATTTGCGTCTAGCTGGCCAGGCAAATCGATCATCGGTGTCCACAGAAGATTCTATCCCGAAAGATACACTCCATACATGGGTTGACCCGCCACTGGGCCACTGGAAAAAGCATTTGATGGTTCTACTTTGGTTTAAGGGCAAGTCATTATGCCAATTGCACTGCCCAGCCTCTGGTGATGACTTTCCTCACATTTAGGGAAGTGCTATTGCAGGATTCGGAGTGTGCAGTCTCGGTGCAAGGAATGGAAAAACAGGTGGAATTAAATTCGTACGTGGCCCTTGATGGAGCGAGAGGAACCTCGCTCTCCTCAAGAGTCACCACTGCAGCAACAAGACAGATCCATATCAGGCACTGGAGTCCCAAGGCTTCACAGAAACCAACTCAAGATCCCATTTGAAGCATCTATATTGTTAGAAGGTCAATTTAAGGTCATTACAGACTGGAAACATGATGAGACAGTAAGAAAGTAGGAGACCTCCTCAGCTCCCCAAAAGCTGCTGGCCTTTCATCCACCTCTTGATTACCAATTCCAGGATCCCGATACATGCTTAGGCAACCCAGTGCCCTAGGCTGGGCAAAGGTCACTCCCCTCCAGAGGCGTAGACAGGATAGAGCCTGGGCGTGCAAGGCCCACCCAAAATCTGAAATTGCCCACTCAGCTGCGCTGTGTGGCCATTTACCGATGCTTATATCACTGTGGTGGGCCCAACTACATTAGCTTCAGGCCCCACTTGTTAGACAATCCTGTCTATGCCTCTGCTCCACGCCAACCTAGAAAAATGTTCTGTCCTGACTGACTACTCCAAGGTGAATGCAGAGCTTCTGGTTGGCAGTCTATGCCCATCTCTGCCGAAGCTCTACCTCTCACAGATGGCTACAGAATGTGAAAAGGATGGGATATACGATAGTTTACCTCCACGTCCCCAGATACGGGCGTTCCTTTGATGGCTGGGTCGAAAATTGAACCAAAAAAAGGTGTCTCCAATAAGAAATACAGTCCCTGCTAGATAAGAATGCAGTTATGCAAGTTACTCTGAAAGAAAGATAGAAGGTAATAATGTATTTGGTGTTGTTTCTGGCTCCCAAGTGATCAGGGGGCTTTCATCTGGTGTTAAATCTGCAGAAGGTGAATCACTCTGACCAGAATATCCACTTCAAGATGGAAACTCTTCAGTGAATCATTCTCACGATGGATCTCATTGCGTCACTGGAACAGATGGGTGAATATTTTCATATCCCAAAAATATCTGAAGTTTGTGATTGTGGAGGATCATTATCTGTTCTTCTGTTCAGGCTTAAATAATATCAAGAGACTTTACCAAGGTTCTAGCTTTGATAGATGTCTTGCGTCATTAGAGGGGGATTACAATGTACCCCACTTGGACAGCTGTTTAGTTCAGGCGCAGTCATGGAGGAAAGAACAGTATTTGATGAATGAGATCAGGTAGATCCTGAGCCACCATGACTTGTTGATCAACAGAATAACCTTTGCCCCCGTTTCCATACAAGCATCGAACAGTTATTGGAACAAGTTTCTGCACAAAGTAGCAGTTTATGTTTCTAGTGGAGGGGCAGGCCTTGGAAGGCCTTGGCTCCTGCTGTCATCCCTGCCCCAGTCAGAGCAAGCCTCTTACAGGCAATGGTTGAAAATTCAGGGGCACGTGGCAGCCGAACAGGATGCAGCCTTTGTGGTTGACGCCGCTCTTCAACGAGGAGCAGTTCCTCACTGTTTGAATGAAGGATGTGTGGTATCTCTGCCGAAAAAAGCCTATGTTGGATTCTTCCAAACCTGAGAATTATCAACAATCTCCAACCTCGCCTTCATTGGGGAGGTAACCTGTCAAGCATCAGAATATCTGGAGAGGGAAGGTCTTCTGTCTGATTCCGGTCTGGCCGTTGGCCTACAGGAAGCACTGAGCCTCTATTCACCTAATATGTTGGAAACTCCTTGAACTGACCGATCTGGGAGGCTGGCAGCCCTTACATTTTTGGATGTTTAGGCAGCTTTGGACGACCATGAAATCCTCATCCACTGCCTGGGTAATGTCATGGCAATTAAAGGCTTAACTTTAGAATGGATCTGTTCCTTTCTGAAGGAGGCAAACCAAATGGTTCATTTAGACAATTTTATCTTGCCAGCCTAAATGGTTTCCTGTGGGTTATCCAAGGGGTCCTCTCTTTGCCCTTTATTATTCAACATCTATATGTTCCGATTGATCCAGGTGGCAGAGGGGTTTATTATTTATTATATTTATTATTTTTTGAATTTATAAAGCGCACAAAGCAGCCCTGGGGCATCATGGTGCTGTTACAGCAGTGCTCGCTTAGTTACAAAGCAAAAGGACAAGGGCACCTGTCTGTGGTTCTTGGCTACATTGAACCTTTCTTTATACAGGTGAGCAGTACAGAAACAGACAAACAAAGGAGGCTGGGAAAAAAGAAAACAGATAGAGGCGGTAGGAAACCTCCTCACTGATGCAGGGTGGGTGGGCTAGAGTACTAGTGGGCTAATTGAAGAACTTAGTTTGGAGCTAGATAGGATGTTTCGTTGTGCAAGGATGTGGGGAGGGCATTCCAGCGCTTGGGGCAAGGAATGTGAAGCAGATACCTCTTGTTTTAGCTCTTTTGATGGTGGGGATTTTAAGCTGGTTGGAGTGGTGAGTCCTGATAGGTCTGGAAGATGTTGCTCTGGTAATTCTTTCTGCCAGATATGAGGGGGCTGTGAGTGAGAGCCATTTGTGGGTTGCGAACATGGTTTTGAATAGTTTCCTTTCTTTGACTGGAAGCCAATGCGCTTTTTGTCTGGCACTGGTGATGTGCTCCCTTTAAGAGCCACCCTTAGCGCATTATTCTGGATGACCTGAAGGTGGTTCAGATTTTTGGAAGAGGTGCCTACAAATAGGACGTTACAATAGTCTAATTTGGCTCCAACGGTGGCTCTGGCTATGGAGAGGCAGTTTGCTTCGGATAAGTATGGTTTGATCGAATGTATACGTTTAGTTGTGGAGGAAGCTGATGGCGCAATGGCGCTGACTTGGCGTGTCATTGAGAGCGTGGAGACAAGGTCTACTGTGTCGATTGTATGCTGATGATACAGAGGTTCTGCTCAGTCTGCATGATGACTCTGGAGAGGCAGGGACTGTGACCGAATGCCTTGGAGCCGTGCATCGTTGCATGCAGGACAACTGGCTTCACCCAAATGGCAATAAGAATAAAGTGCTGCTCCTTGGCTGCCTCACTCAGGCATCTCTCCTTTTTCAATGGGCTTAACATTTAAGCCAGTCACCCTCCTAGGGTGAGTCTGCCAGGAATCTGGGTGTCCTATTTGGCAGTGAGTTATTCTTCTCCACCAAGGTACATTCAGTCAGTTCATTTACATCTCTATAACATCAGTAGAATATGTCCTCTATGAAGCTTTCCCCAATGTGTGCTTCTAGGCTAGGGGGTGGCAATGCCCAGATTGCAATATTGTATCAGAGTGTACCGTGTCATTAGTACTAACCAATAACTAAGTTACAGTCTGCACAAAATCGGGCCAATTGGACTATCTTTCTTTTAAGGAAATCTTACCATATTTCACTAGCTCATCATTTGCTAGGTTGTTTGATAATCAACACACTTATTCAATTTCGGATTTTGTCATTGATATAGAAGGCTCTTAATAGACCCCTCAATATCTGGCAAAGTTGTTTTAAAGGCATGTTCCTGGCCATTCACTGTGCTCTTGCAAATAAGCCAAACTAAAGGAATACAGATTTCAGAAACTCAGATGGAGGAAACGGGTAATTACTTAGGTAATACGACCTGAGGAGAGGGGTATTACCGGTTGGGTAATGCCCATGGGGCCATAGTTAGAAGCCTGAGCAAAGCAAGGGTTTTAACAGAGACCCAGGGGCATTACCCGAATGGTAATGCACCCCTCAAAGGGTCATATTGCCATTAGTACCCTGGCACGTCGTACCGGGGTACTAATAGCAATTTTTCTCAAGTTGAGAAACGGTGCTGCGACTGTTTATCGACTTGAGAAAAACAAGTAAAAAAATGGCCGCCATGGATCAGGAAGAAGGGACTACACGTAGTGCCTTCTCTCTTTCCATGGTGGCCATTCTGGTATGCCGCGGCAGAGAAGCAGATGCTTCAGAGCCTTCTCAGTGAGGTAAGGCCTGGGCGAGGGCCAATGAGCTTCCTTGTAACAAGGTCATTTACCCTGGCTGGTTACTAATGGTTAAAAATGTACACTTAATAAAACCTGTTTACTACTGCAGTGTCCAGAAACTGGACTCTGCAGAGAGTTTACTATAGCAGTGCAGCAGTCCAGGAGCTAAGGGTGTCTATGTTCTTCCTGAATTCCCATAAGAAATCATTGTAGGCTCCGCCCACTTCAGCGGTTTTGAAGGCTTACGATCAACATGGAACAACTTTTCAGAGACAGTGTTCCATAAATAGTCTCGCTCCAATGTCATATTTAATGGCTCATATATTCTGCAATTCATACACAATGATGTTTCCGGTAAGTGTGGCCACGTTTCGTTCACAATGGTCAGCTATTAAGGTCTTCAGGGAGCCTTTGGGATGTGCTTTAGTTGGAGCCAATATTGTGGCTAGATTCCTTTGTGTTTGTCCCATTGTTGAGCATGTCACCCGCCTCCCCGGTGAGGATACACGTTCTAGCATACGATTTGCCGCCAGTGTTGAGGGTTCTGCAGTCACATTCTTTGGATCTCTAATACAGTAGTTGTAAATTGTGTCTTGATGAAGGGGATTATCTTCATGGCTGTCAATTCTCATCAACACTTGGGTGGAATGGGTTCCGTGTTGTATAGGGAGCTCTGCCATTGGTGAGACCAGATGCTGATCTTGCCTTTCGGCTTGATGTTTGTCCTCTTCTCATAGGAATCTGGAGATTCTGCTTCCTTCTTTCCTGCTTAGGTCTTCCTCATCTGCTGTTGCATACTTTGGATATGAGAAGAGCTCTCTTGATCAGTTTAGAGTTGATAGCCTCTTTCAGAAATTGAATAGTCTATCAAATTCACTTTTAGTTTATCTCGACGGGTTAGAAAGTCTTCTCCCATGACACTGGGTAGATGGATTATGTTCACCATTGTGTTGGCCTATTGCAAAGTGGTGGTTCCTGGAGTGCATTGCCCTTGCCCGAAAGGTTCAAGCGTTTTGGGATGAAATCCTTCAGTGCATGGACCTGGCTTTGGGTCTCTCCCTCCCCCACACACCGCTGATCTGTGTGCTGGGTCTGTTACCTCCCACTTTTCATTTCAATGCTAGTAAGTTCATTTGGGTGTGTAGGGCTCACTTGATGGTTGAAAAGCACATTCTGAGGTTGTGTAAGAGTGATGTGCGTCCTACTGTGGATGATTGGCTGCATAGTTTGAAGCTTCTCTCCAATAGAGAGAGAGAGTCTTTCCGATTCAAACAACTACTGAGTATATATGATGTTATTTGGGGCAGTTTTAACAATGTGTATGTTTTATGTGTTCTTCCCCCTCCCCCTTGTTTCCTTCCTTTTATTTCTTTCTTTTCCTCTCTCCTCCCTTTCTCTCTTTCTCTTTTTAAGGTGATGTTGCTTTGCTGTTTCTTCATGCGGTTTATGTTTTTGTTGAATAATTTTGTATTGTAATAACTTGTTTCCTTTGATTAAACACCAATAAACATATATCTTTTTTTTTAAGTCGTCTCCCGTGACACTGGGTAGATGGATTAAGTCCATCATTGTGTGGGACTATTGCAAAGTGGCGCATCCCCTTCCGTCTGGGATTCAAGGGTGGAGAAGAGTTGCGACCTCATGAGCTGAAGTCAGGGAAGTTCAATGGCAGAGATGTGTAAGATGGCGAGCTGGGCAGTCTTTGTGCAGCTTTAGTGCCTTGTTGCGGGCGATCGGGATTCTGCCAGGTGTGGCAGGGGTGTACCGCTACAGGCAGGCAGAGTTTATGAATAGTCACTGGCGGTGCCGCAGCTGGGATTAGGTGTTATTGTTTTTGGTTTAAAGTCTATAAACTTGGGCATGGCTCAGTGTTTAAGGACTGGGGTGAGGGAGGGCAACTTAGACATAATGCCCAGATTACTTGCCAGTAATCCTCATTATGCCTACTCATGCTCGATCTCACGCATGCACCCCCTTGTTGCCTGAGACTGTGTGAGTGAGATAGTGGGAGGATTCTAGGGATAAGTTGGACTTGTGTTTCTGGGAGGGGTGGGCATTTAACCTTTATTTTGAAGAGGTTTCATGTTGGGAGGTCTCATCACCTCATATATTTTGGTTGGTTATGAGTGAGAGTAGCACATGGAGTAATGACGATTACTAGTAAGTAATCAGGCACTACACCTTATGCCGTCCCTCTCCCATGGAAAGAGGCAAAATGACTCTGCATTGGCAGCAGAAGGATGCTTACGGGTCTAGCCGGGGGGGAACCTGATTATTTGTTTCCTTAGTAGGAGACGGGTCTGTTTACCCTTGGAGTGAAAGCACATGAGGATTGTGAGTTTCCTAACAAGGACCACCACCCACATCCATCATCCCCCCTCCCCCCCCCAGATAATTGCTTTGGAGTTAATGTTGAGCTTCATGTCCTCATCTGCCCCACAGTGTGCGTGCACCAGTCAGAGCTATGCAATGTATTTATTGATTGATTGATTGATTGATTTAACATTTATAGGAGCGCCCTTGGCCCGTGGGCGTCTAGGCGCTAGTTACCGACATTGCTAGAGACAAGTAGTGATAGTGCAAAGAATACCAGATCGTTTGTGACGGTGCGGGCACTAGTTGAACAGATAAGTCTTCAGTTTTCTTCGGCATAGGCTGTACGGTGGCTCAGCTCTCAAGGAGGGAGGGGGTGTGTTGCAGAGTGCGTTGGCCCGTAACAGGGAAGCTGGGGCCCCCTGCTCTGGAATCAATGATTCGCTTGCTTTTGCTCGAAAGATTGGACTTTCTGCAGCCATGAATGGAGCAGAAAGATTAGTTTAGTGCTACTATCACCAATGGAACATGTGCTTGCGCTTTGGCGAAATTTCACCGGACAACCCAGTGCGACTGCCTTGCATGGTGGTAGCAGCGTTCTATTGGTGCCTCACAATGCATGCGATACGTGGCACTTTGTGCTTGGGCTGGCGAAAGGCTTTTACGTTTTGTAAACCTTTTTGGTATTATCATTATTATTGGGGTAATTATTGATCGCGGACCTAGCTTCAGGAAGCAATGGAGCACTTTACAATCATAGGAAGAAGAACACAGTGAGGGAAGCAGAGATGGAGGGAGCAGGGAGCTAACAGGGGAGGGTGGCCAATTGGCAGCAAGGGATCCACCAGCAACCTGGGGAGGAAATACTGAATTTCAGCAGTGTGTTAAGGATGCAGGTCTACTGCTTGCTGGCATAATTCGCTATACACATAATGCACCCTGTCCATGAAACATAGAAATGCCTGTGTGAATTTGGGGTCTCTGTCACTGGACTTCTGACCGTTTGTGAGGGTGACTTGCAGTGAGGGTGGGACCTTGGAAGGTAGGCACGTAAAAGCCAATGTGACTATGAATACCCTCAACACCAATTAGCGTCTGCGCTATGCACAGGTTAGTCGCCATTCACTGCACCAAAGTGGATGCCAGGAAGGCTAGGACAGAGAATTTTGCACTTAGGCGCGCGCGGTGTGCAAAGTCTCACACTCATCGTTTGTGGAGTAAAGGTCAGCCCCATAGTAGCTCATGCAGAGCGGGCCTCAGACCTTTCCCATGCCCAGTTGTTGAGTACCCTCCCCATGCGAGTCCCATCAGGGTGTCCAGGCTCGGCTTCTCAGCGTCTCCCAGGAAAATCACTGGAATCCCCCTCTGCCCAGTGTCACTCCACACAGCGTGAAACTCTCTCTGTCTCTCTAATCCCACTTCGAGTTAGTTCAGAGGCACTTTCCATTCAAGCAAGTATTGCCAAATCAACAGTTTGGGCTTTTATGTAGGCATGGCATCAACATTTTCCAGGCACTGCCTTAGTGGCAGCAACTGGCCATAAAAGGGCAACAGCTGGCAAATGGTTTTAGCACCTGTGCATATTGTGAAAGTGCCTGTCAAATATCTAACTTCTATACAATGGAGGAAAGTGTTGGACTTGCAAATTCTTGCTTTTGACAGGAATTCCATGCAAGGAACAGATGCAAGAACACAAATACTGCTTATAAATCAAGTGGCTGCAGGCAAAGTTGATTAAAGAATTTTTATTACAAAGGGAGCTGGTTTATATGTGCAACTTCAGAAGGCTTCTTAGAAAGCACAGGAATGGCTCAAAGAAAGCCCAGAGGTGGGAGGGGGGGGAGTTTGCATGGGGAGGGGCAGGTAGCAGGTGAGAAGGGTCCTAGGGACTAAGATGGATGTGGGCTGTCAAAGAGAGTGTAAATAACCAAACATCACCCAAGGGCTGTATTCCTCTCCTCACATCCCATCTATCTCCTATGTTTATTTCCCATGACAGTCTTTGGCTCAACGCACCAATTAATAGCCAAAACTAAAACAAACTAGATACAATCATGCAGTAAAATGCTCTGTGTCCCACCCTAGAATCCAGACAGTTACACAGCACCTGCCAACTGCCAGCCCGCCCCTCCCCCAAACTAACACCCAAACCATCCCCAACCTATACCCAGGTCTGTTGTGAAAGCACGACACCAGAAAAACATGGGATTAACCATTTAGTAGCCAAGCACATTGGGAGCAACCTAGAAAGACACCAGGGACTTCTCCCTGCACACCACTTCGAATGTATTTGTAAACCATTTTTATATGAAAAGTGTCCAGAAGTCCTGTTATCTACAGAA
This sequence comes from Ambystoma mexicanum, assembly GCF_040938575.1. Lineage (NCBI taxonomy): Eukaryota > Metazoa > Chordata > Amphibia > Caudata > Ambystomatidae > Ambystoma > Ambystoma mexicanum. The sequence goes on from NC_090938.1 coordinate 609,201,581, forward strand.
TGTCTGTACAGTGCTCCCATGTGTGTCTTGGGCTGGTGCGGCCTCGATTAGTGGAATCCCACCATTTAGTTATGGATTGAGCAATAATTCTATCTGCCGCACGGCAAGGACCTTTTGGGGAACCATGAAATTAATGAGTAGGAACAGGTCAAGCAAGCTGTTGGGTTTCTGTAGTGGCTTGGTAGGAGAGGAACCATGGCCTGGAGGGTTGCCCAGAGCAATTGCCAGTGGTAGCAGATTCATTCAAAAACTTCCAGCCATCACCTCTTTGTTTTGCGTTGGGTGGAGTTCATCCGCCCCAGGAAGATCAATCGGTGCTATTGGTTTTCATCCGCACTCCGATGTGGAACCCATGACTTGCAGGTTGCGCGCAGCTCTATCCGCAGCGGACGCGCAACCCCGGAGAGCTCTTACCGCCAGCTGCATTATGCCAGGCTTTGCAAGTTCTCCCACAGCCTCTCCGCGTCAGGGTGAAAATTGCCAACGTTGCGGATTTTATAGAAGCCCTCGTGATTGATAACACCTTATTTTAAGTGAGCGCTCAGCACAGCTGCGCGACGCATGCGGCCTGTGCTGGGCGCCATGGGACCTTATTATGATGTAGGACAAGCAGCGCCCAACGACACATCCAGCACCGGGCACCGGCAGCAGCAACGGACAATTCCTGTTTGTCTTCGGAACATCCATGGGAGGCTAAATTTAGAAAGCAACTCAGCAACATTTGGGAAAGCCTACTTGCGCTTGGGCGCCGCACTGTTACTATGCAGAAGAGGCGTGAGGAAGATTCTGCTTCAGCGCTTTTTCTGACTGAAAATGTGGAGCTCGCTAGTTTGAAAGCAGGCATTTCACTTCCGATATTCAGATTACAGACTTGATTAACAAAGATTTGCACCAGAGCAAATGAGATGACCAGGATCATCTGAGTAGTGTGTTACGGCCTCTCTTGGGTAACTTCATCAGATGGCGACAGGAGTCAAGGGAAGGCAGCTACTCGTTCCGATGTTGGTTGTGTAGTCTTTATTACTCCAACTGTTCAGGGGCAAGCTGGGAGCCCCAGAGAAACTGATGCCCACTACCCAGGCTGCTGTCTCCTCCAGCTCTCTCAGTCCACTGACGCTCTTGGAACCTATATCCCAGACGATGCACCTATGGTTCCATAAGTGACCTCAGCAATTACATCACAGCACGTCCACTCACCATTACACACATCCCCCCTCAAGGAAATGAACACAGAGGTCGAAGGGTGACACCCTCACTAAAATTTGATACTGCACCAGCGGCCAAAATGGAAATGACATCCACACACACGTTCCATGTAAGAGATTGCACATTCTAGCTAAGAGCTCAACTTATAAACACTCCCACGTGAACACCCCGAATATACCACGCTCCTCGTGTGCGAAAAGCTCCACAACCTCACAAAATCCTGTATGCACTACGCTCCATAAAAATCACCTCTCCCCCTGAGGGAGCGACAAAAAAAACACCATACACACAAAGATGAGCAAGACATGACAGAAAAACAGCCACAGCAGATCTAGAGCACCACTTATAACAAACTGCAGGACATTTGTCGGGTCCTACAAATGTAACCGTTTGATGTCACCACCAATGACTAACTGTCTAACCAAGCCGCCAGGACAAAAACACCACAACAGGTTGGCAATAACACCATCAACATCCCACACATCTACAGACACAAGCACCATGACAGGTGTGGGAAGAACACAATCAATATCCGACATCCTCACACCTGCCGCAGCACAGATGTCAACCAGCAAGCACAATCCGTTGCCCAATGCATGCAAAGGATATGTTGGCATGGAAACCGGAACCACACAGAAGCACACCAGCCAGAACCCAAAGGTCACCAACCACAAAATGCACCTACAAACATGTCTACAAAATGAACGTACACTAGCAACACACTACACCCTGGGACCGGTGCAGAGACCCAGCGCCTGGAAGTCACAGCAGAGCTACAACTACAGCCGTCACCGAAATTCCCAGCGTACAAATAGGCTTGCCAAAACACCAGAAGGTTGTCAAGAACAGTACATGTCCCCAAGACACATCAAGCTGTAACAATACTCAAGCAAAACACTGAACCCTAAAACCATTCCAGAGATCCTAGAGCCTGAAGCCGCAGCATAGCCACAACCACAGTAGCCACTCAAGACACAGGGCACTAATAGGTTTGGCAAATCAACACTACGTTGCTAAATACAACACATTCCCCTAATACACGTCAAACTATCCCCCGGCACAACACATTGCTGAGGGTTGGTGTAGCCAGGATAAACCACCACACAACTGTCACATCCAATAAGGGAGACAGATAGTTCCTTGACTAGAAACACAACTTGTAATCACGATGCGCACGTACAAATTTAGAGTAGTGTCGTCACGCATACCCTACACACACCAATTTAACCACAGTGACGTCAAACTGCACAATTTCCAAACTTGCAGGTTGACCCAAATACTACTTTTCACTTGAAAGTGATTAATGCCACAACCACAACGTGGAAAACTCCATCAGCATAACATTACCCAATGTCCAAAGACATAGTGGGATCCACCATCCACAACGTTATTAACTACTAACACTCACACACAATACCAGTTGGTAAATACAATTAAGTAGTAGGCAGCCTCTTTGACTGGCTACTACTAAAAACACATCAAAGGTGGCGGAACCGGCAGGCCACCACACCCAAGGATGCACTGTTTGGCCCCCCTTATGGTAGAACACCACTTACAAAAAGCCAAGCCCCCGTTGGTGCTGCTTACATCAGCAAATGGCACAGTTAGGAACACGTAGGTCACCAACCCCAATTCATGCACCCATCGTCAAGTAGATCAACTGTACCACATTCAAGATAAAGACGCCCCCTCATCACTCCAATTACACACAACCACTTGGAAAGTGAAGGAACCCGCCGGTCACCACTCACAATGCATGCTCCTTTTACACACACCAAAGCAAAACTCATTAGCTTCCATGTGCTACAATGCACCCTTGGTGAAAGCTAGGGTGACCAGACGTCCCAGTTTTACCGGGACCATCCCAGTATTTTAACCTTAGTCCCAGCATCCCAGACTATTTTAACTGTTAAAACCATGTGCTGGGATTTGAGGGATGGTTGTCTAATGTCCCGGTTTTTGCTGGTAATCCTTGAATAAATACCACAATCGAGCTTGGCACTGCTCTTCATGATTAGCTTTTGATAAGCACGTACTTTGCGTGGAAAAGGCCGCCGACATAGACGTAGCACTACTGTTTCATTAGAGTCCAATGTGTATTTTAGTCCTTTTGTCTTTATGTCCACTGAAACTGTAGTCCTACTTCTATTTTGGTGGCCCGTCCAGATTTATTATTATACAAATCTGGTCACCCGAGTGAAAGCCAAATTAAGCCAAACATTTTATCTTTAAGGCGCCTTATGCGCCCCTCCCCCCAACCCGCTGAAATGCTATTCACCAATACATCACATTGAAGTGATCTAACACTTCACATCATATGGCAGGTTCTCCCATTTTCATCGCCCCAATCTTTTGCAGAGGAAACATGACTTAAATAATAAACATCTATATTCAGAACACAAGCAGAGAAAATGGCATTTTAATCCACACTCATGCTTTTCAAATCACGCATTACAAAAGGACAGTAATGAAGTTTACGTTTTATTCTGAATCACTTCACTAAACGATCATCTGATTGCCCACTGCAAAAACCAATACACAAATGATCATAAAACAGTGCGAGACACGGTATTGTACAAAATGACCTACTTCCAAAAGTTTGACCCCCAATTTTCCACCTATATATATATATATGTGAGTGGGTAAAGTGAATAAAAAATGTATAGGGGTAAGGTGGGGGGCTGTGGGAGGTCTCCCCCACATATATATTTGCGGAAATTGAGGGGAAAAAAATGACTTTTGGGAGTCAAACTTTTCGGTTCGGTAAAATCACGTAGATCCGCGAGACACAACGGCATTGCGTCCTTTAGGTTGCTGCTACTTAAAGCTCGGATCAAAAAGAACAATTAATGTCACCAGACTTGAAGTCCAACCCTCCATTTACTCTTAACCAGCACAGAACGGCTGTTGTTGACTCCCTTTCACCAATCGGAAACTCAGAGGGGCTTCTCTCTCCCAGCGTTTCTTCCAAATTCCACACAAACAGCGTGGAGACGTCATCACGCTCACAGTTTTATGCTCTAACACCAGGATGCACAACATACAGCCCAAATGCGGCGCTCCAACCCGTGAGGTGTGGCCCGCCAAAAGTCTTTACTTTGCAATGAGACACAGCCACTCCAAGCAGTCTGCATTTCACTACATAAGTAAACAAACAGTTTGTTAGAGCGCAAGCGGTGGAGACGTCATTTGTAATGGACATTTTAACAGCACATTGTGGAGACGTCATTTGTGATGGACATTTTAACAGCACATTGGCCACCTTTCTTCACGAGCTGTGCATATTTTAGCATTTTTCCTGTTTGATTTTTTTCCACGTTCCTTCAAGAGGAATTAAGCAGACTAGCAGACACACTTTAATTTTATGCCAGTCGGTGGCGTCGCACTTGCATTGTGACAACTGAAATTAGAGTCAGTGTAAGTGTAACAAAAGCTTTCAGATTCAACAGTTGATTAGCAATGTAACAGGTGAGGCAAATTATATTTCATATTAATGCCATGGTGTTACTTTTAAGTTAATTTGCGCGAGCATGCTGCAGAGGGAAATGTGATTGGCGGTAGTTTGGTAAAATGAAAAAAAAAGGGAACCACAGCAAGTGCCTCTGTAGTCTTTTATGGCAGATGTCCACAATGGCTCTTCTGGCAGTTCCAGGAACAGAAGCAGATTTATAAAGATGATCAAGACTTTATACCCTCTGTACATTTCATCAGATGGGGCATTAAACCAAGCTGTATAATAAGGCTTGACAAATGTTGGTCCAGTCCTGCTTTTGTCTTTGCATTCTGGGGCTTGTGGTCCTGGATTTCTAACTGAGAAATCCAGGAATGCAAGTACCAGAATGAACTAAGCCAACCAGGACTGGGATAGAATATGTGGAATGGAGGTGTTGGGAAATGGGGGGTGACCAGCGAGCTTTTTCTGTTGAATTGTCCTTGATTCACCCGCATGCTCATGTCGTATGATCACTCGTCAACCGTTCCACACCACACAACAGTAGTCTGGCCCACTGTACGCAGCTTCGAAGGTACATTCGGTCCTCAGTGAAAACCAGTTGTGCAACCCTCGCCACTCCCGTTTCTTAGAGGCAGCCGTTCATGGCCAGTGGTCAGGCAGTATGATGATGTCAAAGAACACGCAGGAAGCACGTTCTGAATAAAGAACCTTAATTGTTTACGCGCTGCGCATTTGGCGCTCATCTGAAGAGCGAGCTCCTGTTGGAGTCCTGTTAGATGCACCTTCCCGCACTGCTCTCCACAGCTGCAGGCAAGAACCCGCTCTCATCGTCGTTGGCATGATGTCCAGTCTGGTCTCCCTCCAGTAGCTTGATGTGTATCACTGAACCGCAACTCACTCCTGGCAACACCGTAAGCGGCCCACATGGAAACCTTTGCCTACCCTGTCTCACGGCAGACACAGCAGCTAATTAACTCATCCTTCACTTCACTGGAAGGGTAACAACTTCTTCCAGTGCTGTACCCCCATAAACAGCACATCCTTGTTGTCTTACCAGGCATCTTAAGCAGCAGGTGTCAAGAGGCTGTTTGCATGGCCCTGATTGGTGGGTCTCTTCTTCTGGAGGCGGTTCTCTGGACTCACTCACCACTGCCCCCACAGTGGTCACAGGGTTCAGACCGCTCATCACCAAATGTTACGTTCTGCCTTGTGGCTGTGCCTGTGTAACTTCATCAGATGGAGACAGGAGTCAAGGAAGGGAAGACAGCTACTCGTTCCGGTGTTGGTTGTGTAGTCTTTATTACTCCAACTGTCCAGATACAAGCTGGGACCTCCAGAGAAACCGGTGCCCCCTACCCAGGCTGCTGTTCACTCCAGCTCTCTCAGTCAGACATTCTTGGAACCTGTATCTCAGAAGATGCACCTACGGTTCCATACGTGACCTCAGCCATTTCATCGCAGCACATCCACTCATGACTACAGATCGTACCATCAGCCTTACCTTCAATTTACAAAGCCTAAAAGTTCCGCAAGTTTATAGATGTCCGTGAGCATCTGACAATCACACCATCAGCCTTACCAAAGCCTAAAAGTGTAGCAAATCTGAAGATGTCCGCAAGCATCTCAGAATCACACCATGCACATTACATCGACTCACAAAGCCTAAAAACCTGATAAATCTATAGATGTCCTCAAGCATCTGAGTATTGCATCATCAACGTTACATCTGATTCACAAAACCTAAAAGTGCAGTACACCTAGAGATGTCCTCATGCATCTGAGTATTGCACCATCAATGTTACCTCTGATTCACAAAACCTAAAAGTGTAGTAAATCTAAAGATTTCAGCGAGCATCTGAGAATCGCAACATCTGCTTTACCTCCATCTCACAAAGCTTATAAGTGAAGTAAACCTAGAGATGCCGGGAGCATCTCAGATTTGCACCTCCAACCTTAAATCCAATTCACAAAGCCTAAAAATGTAGTAAATATAAAGATGTCCGCGAGCATCTCAGAATCACACCATGCACCTTACATGGACTCACAAAGCCTAAAAATGTGGTAATTCTATAGATATCCTCAAGCAACTGAGTATTGCAACCTTACATCTGATTCACAAAGCCTGAAAGTGTAGTAAATCTGAAGATGTCCCTGAGCAACTAAGAATCGCACCTTCAACCTTACATCTGATTCACAAAGCCTAAAAGTGCAGTAAATCTAAAGATGTCCCTGAGCAACTAAGAATCGCACCTTCAACCGTATACCCGATTCACAAAGTCTAAAAGTGCAGTAAATCTAAAGATGTCCCTGAGCAACTAAGAATTGCACCTTCAACCTTACATCTGATTCACAAAGCCTAAAAGTGCAGTAAATCTGAAGATGTCCCTGAGCAACTAAGAATTGCACCTTCAACCTTACATCTGATTCACAAAGCCTAAAAGTGCAGTAAATCTAAAGATGTCCCTGAGCAACTAAGAATCGCACCTTCAACCGTATACCCGATTCACAAAGTCTAAAAGTGTAGTAAATCTGAAGATGTCCCTGAGCAACTAGGAATCGCACCTTCAACCTTACATCTGATTCACAAAGCCTAAAAGTGCAGTAAATCTGAAGATGTCCCTGAGCAACTAAGAATCGCACCTTCAACCGTATACCCGATTCACAAAGTCTAAAAGTGTAGTAAACGTTGAGCTGTTGAGAGCATCTCTCTGGTGCACTCGAGCGAATCTTTGTGACTTGCATCTACCCGTTAGCATTTCAGAGATGCCTTTGGCATCTCCAGATTTGCGCCCGGTGTAGGCTTAGTGAATCGGGTATAAGAAAGCAGGTTCAATTCAGAAATGCCACCACCATCTCCACATTTGCTCCAGTAGAAAGGTTTGTGAATCAGGCCTTGGATTTTTAGTAGATAGAGAAGCTCTGGCCATCAATAGAGTTTGACTTGATCTTTATATAGTACTAACATGCTGCCTTGCAGCTGCTTTCGAGGACTGAGACACAGCAGCATGCACACCGTGACAGTACCCAAGCGCAGGATAATAAACGTAACATAACCTAGCGTACTGTAACCACATAGCATAAGTAAGCATTAGAGACAGATGGGTGTTGGGGGGGGGGGGGTTTCGGGATCATGTGCTCATGGCCTTCTAGTGATCATGGCCCCCACCCCAGATGCTTAAAACGCTATTAGCACAATGATTTGAGATTCTTTATTTTATCTTCACGCACAAAGGCTAAAAAAATTGCAACAAATAAAGAAACCCAGGCCAAGATGGCCACCAAGGAAAAGGTGCTCGCAGGGCACTCTTTGATGATGTTTGCCTAAAAACAAGGAAGGACTGGGGCCTCTGAAGCATGTGTTGGTAGCGGACCAGGAGGAGGAGGACAGGGCAAGTTAGGCAGCACAGGAGGTAAGAGTATGGCCGCGTGGCATACTGCAAAAAATAGCCACACCAGGCTAAATCAGAATGCTCGGCATGGTTTATGTGGTTGTAGACCACATTCTGAACATTCTGATTGACCGCTCTGTCTACAACCACCACTGTGCGCTTCAACAGCATAGTGTTGCATAACGACACTTCTCCACTAATCGGAATGCCACAGGCTCGAGTTTTCAACAAAGATCATTTAAAAACATTTCCACCGCCCCTCATCTGGGATCAAAAATCATTTGTTTTGGCTTTCTGGGATGTCATCCGGAGATCAAATGACCTTTGATGCCACAAACACCACGCTTATGATTTTGTTGAAACAAGGCTACTGTTCCTGGTTTATCTAACTTCAACACAAAGTTGTGTGACATTGTATGTTGTTCTAGTTCACAAATCCACAAACTGCTGGAGTGCATTAAAGCAGGCGAAACCCAGAAAGTAGACTTCACCGGCCATCACAGTTTCTCAGCAGTCCAAGGCCGCTCTTGTTCATGGCCTATTTTTTCCTGCTGACTGGGGGCATTCGCCTATTAGTCAGAAGTCTCTGGTGGGAATAGGATAGTTTAAAAATAGGTCTACCTTAGGAGCCGAATCCGTGAAGTCCTTCAGACTCACATGGTAACAGGGTAGTTCTTTGGATCCAAACCATTTTGAAACAGTCAAATGGAAATAGGGTTCTTTAGTATTTGGTCGAGTTTTTTCGTAGAATCAGAATTCGTTCATTTTTTAAAGAAAATTCCGTTTGACTGCAAATATATGCGGGAGGAGCCCCGCGCAGCCCACCCCCGACTACCCCTATATTTACTATCACAATTACCCACCCCCCCACATATATCGGCAGCCAAATTCGGCCCAAAAAATCAGACTATTTCGAAATCTGCGAATTCTGTACTGCGGCCATTCCTGGAATTATTGCGTCGAAGAAACCACACATAATTTAGAATGATAAAGATACAAAAAAGGGTAGCTGGCGCCCCTCTCCAGACAGAACATGGCGTGATAACCTGTTCTGAGGTTTATTCCCACGTTGAGAGTCTGCAGCCATCGCTTTTGCTCACTGTACTTTTCACAAAGGAGGAATAACCATTTGCGTATCAGTCTTTGTCCTGCCAACAAGGGCAGTCCAGCACCGAAATGCCTGGCAAACCTCCTTTCAACAAGAGTACGAACAGCAACCCCAGACATGTGTTTCAGCCTTGTTGGAACTCATCAGGTGGAGCTATGCCTCTCTGAGCGCAGTAAGCAAGGGGTCACTGTATTTGGAATTCTAATGGGTTGCCATTTTGGTGAAAGGTGGGGTCTCCATTTATTTTTGATTTGATGGAAGCTGTTCACTGTACCTCTTGGGCTTAGCGGTTGGGTCGTTCGAGAACTTAACTTAGATGGGCAGTACATTTTCAAAGGGCTTCATGGACAGTTTTCAGAAAGAGTCGCTGCGTAATTTCAGGCCATCTTCTGTCCCGATACATACTCCATGAGGCCAAGTACCCTTCAGAGCTGGAGAGCTTCCCAATCAGATACAGGCCTCTGAGGGCCTGCGATGGCTGGGGCAGAGTCATTCAGCAAGGCGGGCACACTAGCACCCCATCCCCCATTGCCTTCACGTGGAGAGCTTTGCATCATGCTGAAGCTTGGGGTTCCTTGATGTTCCGCCAGGTCTTTGAACGGTTCACTCATTCTGTTGGCCTCTTGCAATCGAACCAGCATCTTTCGAGGAAGGGAGGGCTCCGGCCACTCTAAACTGTGTGTAAAAAAGGGTTGGGAACGGCAAATGGACCTCAACTGTTCATGCTGCGCAGGTGGAGGAGAACTTGTCAATCGTGTCCACCATCATTGGGAGTTTGGCGATGTGACATCACAACGCTAGCGTCTGATCCCAGCACACCTGGAGTTATCACAGGGAGGGGTGGCATTAATGTGGCTGGTCCATATGGCTCCCATTGGAAGATTGGAGGCTATAGCCTGCCTATATCCCACCTGGATCCAAAGGAACGTTGGGCGCAGATTCTTCTGGGCCACAAAAAAAAACGTATGATCACGATCATTCAATTCTGGAACAATATCATGTCAATGACATAAGATAAAGATTCCAAAAGAAGACAGCAATTGATGTGGACTGATACTATAAGAACCAGAATGATTCAAATACATTTTATTTATTTATTTATTTATTTATTTATTTTATTTATTTATATAGCGCAGACCAGGCCCAAAGGCAACCGGGCGCATATCTTGGCAGAGAGTTACAGGTATAGCATATCATCACATTGGTACCAACAGATTGTGAACAAAATATACAAAATATACAATTGTCGTTACAAATCAGAGCAATAAGCAGAACAGTAGTGGCGGAACAAAGCAGAGTCAGAGGGCGGTTGTTAGTGAGATGTAACTAACCAAAGCTTGGCTTTGTGTTTGAATAGGTTAAATGACGGTAAGGTTCTGATAGTGAGTGGTACAGTGTTCCAAAGCTTGGCTGCCAGGACAGGGAAGCTGGCACCCCCAGCTGTATGAAGCTTGAATCTAGGGATTGCAAGACCGTGGGACTGTGCAGATCTAAGTACTCGCGTTGGTATATGTTGAGTGAATCGAGAGGCTAGATATGAAGGGGCCTGGTGGTTAACACATTTGTATGTAAGAGTAAGTGCTTTCAGTGAGATCCTTTGGGCGACTGAGAGCCAGTTGAGGTTCTTCCTGGTTTCTGAAATGTGGGCAGATCGGGGGATATTAAGAGCCGCTCTAATGGCATTATTTTGGGTAGTCTGAAGTTTGTTAAGATTACCCTGGTTAGTGCCTTGGTACAATGCATTACAATAGTCCAGTTTGGACATAACCAAGGTCCTGGCCAGGGTAATGCAATTCTGAGCGGTAAGGAATGGGCGACAGGCTGAGATCAATTTGCAGGTGTAGGCAGACGCAGCAGCCACTGCATTAGTTTGTCGGATGAGAGTCAAGGAAGCGTCCAAGTAGATACCCAAAGTTTTGATATCTTTAGATACTTTAATTAGATTACCGTCAATGCTAAAGGAGCCGAACAGGGGACTTAGTTTGTTAAGTCTCTGTTGCGTGCCTAGGATGAGAAGCTCAGTTTTGTCATCGTTGAGGCACAGCTCGTGCTGGGCCATCCATGCTTGAATGACAAGGTAAATGTCATTGAGGGCTTTGGAGTCGACAATGTAGTCACCAGTAATGGGTATGAGTATCTGGGTGTCATCGGCGTAGTTCGTGTAGGTGACACCCAGATAGTCAAGCACATCAAATAATGGTTTGGTGAAGACATTATAGAGAGTAGGGGAGACACAGGACCCTTGCGGGACTTCACAAGGGACTGGTGTAGGGTCGGCCGATGCGGTAGGTGAGAAAACTCTCATGTGCCTGTTGTCGAGGAATGACCTGATCCAGTTGGATGCGTTGTCAGAGAAGTGGGCAGCGGACTTCAGGTGCCGACATAGTATTTGGTGGTTGACCAAGTCGAAAGCAGCGGATAAGTCCAGTAGTAGTAGAAGGGCCAGTTTACCGTTGTCTTTAAAGTCCTCAATTTGAGTTTTGAGGTCAAGAAGAGCTGTTTCAGTCCCGTGCTTGGGTCTGAAGCCAGACTGTCTTGAGCCGAGGAGGTTATTAGTTTCTAAGTAGTTCTGAATCTGCAGGTATGCTGCTCTGTCAAGTATTTTGAGTAGGAACGGTATTTTATTGCACCATTGGCTGTCTTTAGTGCAGGTATCAGGAACGGGGGAGGGGGCTTCCAATTCTTTAAGGATTTTAAATAACTCCTTAGTGTTGGATTCTGCTTGTGTGATACGTTGGTTGTAAGTCATCTTTTTGGCTTGTAAGATCGCTTCCTTGTAGTTGTGGGTAGCGATGATGAGGCGTTCTTTGTTGGGGTCACATGGGTGGCTCTTCCAGAGTGATTCAGCCTTGCGTTTTTCTTTGCGTAAGGCTCGTAGCTGCGGGGTGAACCAGGAATTCAAATGGGCTTGTTGTTTAGCTTTCCGTAATTTAAGCGGTGCTATGTTATCAATGGCTTTGAGCAGTGTTTGATTGAAGATGTCTACTAAGACTGTAGGGTCGTTGTGTTGGGACACACATTTGTTCAGGATAGGAAGGATGAGTGGGAGAAGTTTATCCCTGATGATGTCTTTTTTGTTCCTTGTGGGAGTGGCTGGAGCTATCGTGGGAGTGGTGAGAGGGTTGGTCGCTGGTAGGTGGAGGATGATGATGTGGTGGTCGGACCAGGCACAAGCGTGGTTGGAACTTATGGTAGTGTTGCAATTGAGATCAGAAATCCAATCGAGCGTTCTACCTCTAATATGGGTAGGTTTGTCAATGCGCTGTTGAAATCCTAAATTAGCTAATGTGATAGCGACCTCAGAGGCCAAATGATCCTTAGTGTCATGTAGGCCAAGGTTGAGGTCACCTAGAAGCAATACCTGAGAGTTGGGTTTCGTATTGACAGTCAGAATGGCTGTGATCTCATCTATGAAGGAGCCAAGTGGTCCTGGAGGTCTATAGATAAGGTGGAGGGTAGCAGTGTTAGTTGGAGATAAGGTGAGTTTAACGGAGAGGGATTCTGCACAACTGAGCTCTGTGTTGGGGAGGATTCTAAGTGTGATGTTATTTCTATGTATGAATGCGACTCCACCTCCTTTGGATGTTGATTGTCGGTCAGCTCTAAGGATAGAGTAACCGTTGGGGATAGCGAGGGAAAGAAGTGGGCCAGAGGCTGCGTGTAACCAGGTTTCGGTAATGGCCACAAAATCGAGGTTATGAGTGGTGATGAGGTCAGAGATGTCCAGTGCGTGGGCCGTAATAGATCTGGCGTTAATGAGGGCACCCTTGAGTTCTTTGGCAGAGATGGTGCTGTGGGATGATGGTAACTTCTGTGAAGTAGTGACGTGTGTGTGCTGAATGCAGTGGGCACGAGGCAGTCTGGATCCAAGTCTAAGATTCCTGACTTGGAGTGTGCAGGGTTGATTAGGTGTGGGTTTAGTGGCAAAGTGATGGAGCCATAGGGCAGGGTCATTGAGGTATGGGTTACTAAGGGGCATTGCGGTATGGTGTGAAGTCGGGTGATGAAGGTCGGTCTTAACGGTGCTAGGAGGAGTAGGGGGATAAAGGGATGTGGCAATGGTGAACCCTGCGATGATGGCGAGAGTAAGGTGGCTGGCAGTTGGCAGTGGCCGTATATCGTGAACCAAGTGCCCTAACCTTCTGTGCGGTAGTGTAAGCGTGCACTGGAGGGGACGTGGAGGAGTTCTGCGCTGGGCAGAGGTAGGATCAGCCAGGAAGTGGCAGTCCAAGTGCAGCTTGCCAGGTGAGTGTATGTGTAATTATACAATCAATGACTCAAAAGGCAGTGGTTCAGCTAGTCTGACTGGGTAAGTACATGTGCAAATATGCAATCAATGACTCAAAAGGCAAAAGTTCAGCTACTGGGTAAGTACATGTGCAATTATGCAATCAATGACTCAAAAGGCAGAAGTTCAGCTAGTCTGACGAGTTGAGTGCAGCAAGTTGCGAGCAATTAGCTTAACATCAAACGCTATGCGACTACAGAACATAAAGGAAGGTGCGCGGCGTACATATGAGGAATTACAAGAGGCGGTGATTCGTAATTAGAGTGGTGATGAAAAATGTGGCGCTACGTAGTGAAGGTGCTCCCGAATGAGAGAGGGGAGTGTCCTTAATATCCAGTGGGGGCAACAAAGGACGACAGGCTGGGTGAGTTCACCATACTGGGTTCAGCTAGGTCAGGTCCACGAAGAGTCTTACCGCATTTCTTGACGGCGTTCCGTATGTGACCTAAGGATCAGGAGTACATTGATTAATTATGTTTTGTTGTAGATATAAATTAAAAGTTTACATGGAAACTATAGCATTTTTTAATAAAAAATAAAATAAGAAATACGGCTTTCACAGCCAATGCACCTATATATGTTCCCTCTTAACCTCACACAAGCCACAATGCATGTTGTGCAATTCTCATGGTACGTCTCCCCGACCATAGGGCAATGCCCGTAGTGTTGATCTGGCAGGCCAGGGTGGGCTAGCTTTCCCTAATAATGGGGGCCACTTGAATAATAAATAGCCTGTCTTCAACACTAAGAGTAGATCTGCAAGTGGAAGCAGACTGTACACCCTGCTGGACCTGAAAACCCCACACTGTCCACTTTTCACAGGACAAGGCACCTGTGGAACAAACTCAGAAGGATAGACGGATGGATTATGCAGATTAACTCCCAGAAGAGCCCAACCAAAGCCCCAGAGGAATCCTGCCCCCACCCCACACCACTGCAGCCCTCTCCGTGCGTACATGGCAGGCAGCGTTTACTTCATTTTGCAAGTCGCAGAGCAAAAGTGCAGGGCAAAAGGCAGAGTGCATGCTTGTATTTGGGGTCGCATTGGCCCCGTGGCCATTCAGCCCGTGGCTGGGCCCAAATCATCCCTGGAGAGTCGGGCCGTGTTTCTGACCATGCCTGGGCCGTTTTGGGAAAAAAAATTACAAACAATTTCTTTTCTTTTTTCTTCAATTTTTTTATTTTTTCAAAAAGTCTTTCATCCTTCTTGGGTCGATAAATGAGTACCAACACAGGTTGGGTGATATTGTGTGCATATTTGTTCTATAAAAAAAGAGCTTAAGCGTAAGTGCTATACAATAACATATTATCATTTGGCCTTGGAAGTCTGCTTGGATTCACAGTAATTTGACAATATGGATCTATACTCATATATATTAATGATACATATGGTGGTCCATTCTTGTATGAAATGTATATCACATTAGTGAAATCATAACCATATTTTTCGTAGTGTACTTAGGGACAATGCTATTTGATGCCACTTCCTGTTTTGTCAAGGGGTGAAAGGTCGTGTTTCATCGCTTCCCAGGATGTCACTTTAGCGTGGGGTCAAATGACATCACTTCTGGTGATGTCATCAAAGGTCAAGGGTCATAGGCGAGGGGTGGGCCACTTTTTTGAGGCAAGGGGTGGGCCACTTTTTTTGGGTGACTGGGCCTATTTCTTGTCCCAGTCCGACCCTGCTTGCATTCTGCCTTTTGCCATGCACTTATGCACTACGCTATGCAAATGACCAAAATTCAGAGGCGGGGACCCGATAAAATGAGCCCAATGTGTCATTTGTGTATGTGGGCCTCATTCTTTGAGTACGCTGCACTTTTTTTTGCACCCGTTTCATCCGGAATGCCTTTGCCCTATACTGGACATTTTCCCATTAAGCGTAAAACCGTAGACGGAGGGGTAAAGGTATTAGGCGTGCGCAGAATACCGCTTATTCTGAATGCGCTTCAAGACGGTACTCTCATGCACTCCCTTGGGCACCAGGTACTCTTGGGCACCAGGTACTCTCATGCACTCCCTTGGGCACCAGGTACTCTCATGCCCTCCCTTGGGCACCAGGTACTCTTGGGCACCAGGTACTCTCATGTCCTCCCTTGGGCACCAGGTACTCTCATGCCCTCCCTTGGGCACCAGGTACTCTTGGGCACCAGGTACTCCCATGCACTCCCTTGGGCACCAGGTACTCCCATGCACTCCCTTGGGCACCAGGTACTCTTGGGCACCAGGTACTCTCATGCACTCCCTTGGGCACCAGGTACTCTCATGCCCTCCCTTGGGCACCAGGTACTCTTGGGCACCAGGTACTCTCATGTACTCCCTTGGGCACCAGGTACTCTCATGCCCTCCCTTGGGCACCAGGTACTCTTGGGCACCAGGTACTCCCATGCACTCCCTTGGGCACCAGGTACTCCCATGCACTCCCTTGGGCACCATTTTCTAGAAGCTATTAAGCTCGCGGTGTACCTCATGAAGGGACTACCACCCACTCGCTCGCGTCAGCCCCGCTGTGAGTCACGCGAGGCAGTGACGTGTCATTACATCGGTGCTAAGACATCGCTAAGTCTTTTGATCGTACAAAAGCACTGCTTTTAAAGTGCTGTATTTTCTGGCTATGCAAAATAAAACAGATTGAGAAAAGGGGAAGAGAAAATGAAGTATGGCGGAGTACCCATATGACAGAAAACCCCGAACATATAAAAACATTACCCACTGCCGATGTAAAGACGGCCGACGCGTTTGGAACCGAAATAATTACAGTGGCGTGTGCAGGCGCCCACGCGTAGAAGGGGTTAAGTGCTGCTTGTGTAGGAGCATTGCACTATTTAGAAAGTACACCCCGCGATAACAGGTATGCGAGGAGTGTTATAAGGAAACCTAGCGTGCATAGTGTTCGCTGCAAGCATAAAAGCAGCCGGAGCCATGGTGATCAAATAAACTGCAAATCTCCACGTCACCCTTTCAGGAGGAGTTCGAATCAGTGCAAATGGGAAAACACACGGTTACATTATCCTTCCGGGCGATGAAAGCGAGCTTATTAAAATTGACATGCTCGCTTGTGCTGTTAACATATAGCAAATCCTTATGCCTGGCGCCGTCATGGCGGAGCACTCTGCAAGTAGGCGTCATGGCGGAGTAGTGACACGCTGCCGCCTAGCCACTCTGCAAGTAGGCGTCATGGCGGAGTAGTGACACGCTGCCGCCTAGCCACTCTGCAAGTAGGCGCCATGGCGGAGTAGTGACACGCTGCCGCCTATCCACTCTGCAAGTAGGCGCCATGGCGGACTAGTGACACGCTGCCGCCTAGCCACTCTGCAAGTAGGCGCCATGGCGGAGTAGTGACACGCTGCCGCCTAGCCACTCTGCAAGTAGGCGCCATTGCGGAGTAGTGACACGCTGCCGCCTAGCCACTCTGCAAGTAGGCGTCACACGCTGCCGCCTAGTCACTCTGCAAGTAGGCGCCATGGCGGAGTAGTGACACGCTGCCGCCTAGCCACTCTGCAAGTAGGCGCCATGGCGGAGTAGTGACACGCTGCTGCCTATCCACTCTGCAAGTAGGCGCCATGGCAGAGTAGTGACACGTTGCCGCCTAGCCACTCTGCAAGTAGGCGCCATGGCGGACTAGTGACACGCTGCCGCCTAGCCACTCTGCAAATAGGCGCCATGGCGGAGTAGTGACACGCTGCCGCCTAGCCACTCTGCAAGTAGGCGTCATGGCGGAGTAGTGACACGCTGCCGCCTAGCCACTCTGCAAGTAGGCGTCATGGCGGAGTAGCCACTCTGCAAGTAGGCGTCATATCCACTCTGCGTGTGCAGGGGTGCGCGTGGCACCCAAGGCTGGGTTCCTAGTCTGGCCAGTGCTGCCAGGGAGCACAAGCTGGTGGTGATTAACAGCTCATGCACCCCTGTCTGGCCCTGACCAGTAGTGTGCTCCAAGAACACTCGTACTGCAGTTATGCCATGCTCCAGTAGGGTTATCCTTGTAAGCATTTCACTTCAACATTTTTTTTATTTATTTCATATTAATAGTTGTGTTGATTTAAAGCCTTTTTTAAAGTAATGATTTTAGAATTTTTGATTTTTTTTTTCAGAAGAATTATTCCCCAGCGATAGTAAAGGTATATTCATTAATCCATGATTGGTAAAGCAAGGTACGCGTTTTTCAGGTTATACCTCCGATTCAGAGCGTGGCCGGCGGGGGGCAAGTTGGGGCTATCACCAGGTGAGTTGCTAGAAGCTCCACTCCCACCTCTAACCATTCCCACAACCTCTGAACTAGGGTCTGACTGGGGCATACAATCGTCTCGGGCACCAATGAAAAAGTGGCCCACAGTTGCAAATGGCCATTCATTCCTTTTGTGACAGACTGTTTGGATAGTACCCAAGGGGGAGGTTTGGGATAAAATGGGGTGCAAATTGTACATTTTAAAGAATATTCATTCAGTAACATTGGTCAAAACTATTAGCCGCATGGTGAAGAAACTAAACAAAGTGGCTCACATAGGCCAAAAAAAGTGGCCAATACTAGTATATTGCGTTTTTGGTTCAGTTATTGCCCTATTGGCCAATAGGCCCATCCACGCCTGCTCTGAACCAAACAACTGCAACTGATGGCCAATTGATGTGGCAGTGGCTAAGCCACAAAACTTGCCTCCTCGTGGATGGTGGTATCCCGCTCAAGCTGCCATCCTTGGACTCAGGTAACCTTGATGATTCCTTCACTCCCATGCCTTGCCACCCCATTACTAGCCAAGCAAGTGGCAGCAAGGGGCGACCCTGAGCAGCTGGATCAAGGCTATGTTCTTTGGCCAGGCCAGCGGGTCCATGAGTCTGTCTAGATGCGCCCAGTATCTGCTTGGTGGGCGCACTTCCATAAAGTGATCCCTGCATCTGGACTACCCTTTACAGCCTGGTGATATGTTTGGCTCTCAGCGTCTTGGTCTGGTGGCCAGCGAGTGGAGAGGGGGCCTGTCCAAAATGCTGCTTCCACCAAGAAATTGATGACAATATGTTTAATTCTGTAGTTTGCCCTTGTCACATGTTGACAAATAGCTGGGGTACCCGGTGTTGCCCGTGTCCTGATTGAGTGGGGTCTCATGTGCCCTGGAGGATTTTGCTTGTGTCCTTCTTGTCGTTAAGTCTTGCTTCAGTGTGCTATGGTGTCTCATGTGCCCTGGAGGAAGTTGCTCTTGTCGGCAAGTCTTGCTTCAGTGTGCTATGGTGTCTCAGGTGCCCTGGAGGAAGTTGCTCTTGTCCTTTGGTCGGCAAGTCGTGCTGCTGTTTGTTGTTGTGTTTCAGAAGATCTTGATATTGATTTTCGCTTTGCATCAGATAGAGCATTTCCAAGTGATGTTTGTTTTTTGTGCAGCATGTTTCAGTCACTCAATGGCTTCAGCAAATTTGAGAAAATGTCCAAGAAAGATTGTTCGATTGTGCTCTCTTCTTGTGAATGAACTTAAGTAAACTGTAACCTTGCCATTTCCCATGTTTGGAGTGGCGTGATAAGAAAAATGAATTTTTTAAAAAAAATGACCTTTAAAAATGCTTTCATAAGAGGGCGCTATGTAGCCCATGTATCTCCCAACCCTGGTACATCGTCTATAGTTCTAACTTGTTTCCACAAATCTACAGGCAGGAGTACAGGGAATAGCAAATCAATGTCGCCTAGGGTAAACACTGAGGACTGCAAAACGGACTCTATCTCTTTATAGAACCCTGTCGGATTTTTCCTAATGTCAGGAATAGTTTGTCTAATAGTATTCACTTCCTGTCGTGAAAACAGGACGTGAACAAACTGCGATACATAATGTGCAGGAATGTCCACAGCAGGTGTACCTGCCGCAGCATTAGCAGGAATCTCAACCTTTGGGACAAATGTCGGAGGAACCTCTCTCATAGGCAACTGAGATGTAGGCAACTCCGAATGCTTACTAAGCAACAGAGCTAAGTCGAGCGCTAAAGCAGTTGAAGAAGTGTCAAGTGAAAAAGCTCTCTTATAAATGCTCAATAACTCTGTGGGACAACTAACCTTTCTCTTTAAACATTCATCCTGCAGGTACTCTACCATTACCTGTATCACTTTCCTCTGCATTTCTAGCGTATATTGACTGTATGTGTCTTATACCTCAACTGGAGTTATCGATATGTCTGAAATCCATCTAATCGCATCTTTTGTATAAATTCGCGCCTCCTCAGATGTCGATTTACGACAGGGAAGAAATCGTTTCTGTACATACATACTTTCTTCTTCGTCATCCTCATTCCGTAACCTTTCAAACTCCTTTCTATACTCAAATATCCTCTCAACATGCTCATGTACCTTCTCCACAGTGTCTCTTGAAAACGCTAAAGTATTCAGGTCCCTCAACCCTTGTGGGAGGTCTGCATTATTTAATTTACCCCACATTACACATAAATGAATCCCTAAACCTTCAATGAAAACATTTTTCTCAGGAAAATTATCCATATTAGAAAGTGTGGCAAGAACATTAGCTCGATCATCTCTCTCCATACAATGCTTAGCCCATGCAAACAAATCCTGTTTCTTTTCTGTAGGAACAGTATTACGAGTAACAATCCTCGACCCCGCACCCTGATCAACTACAAGCGGTACAGACCTACTTAGGAGTGAGGGTGCAGGCAAATTCAATGGAGGTACTATTACTGGTGCAATGGGAAGAGGCAGAGGAGCAGGTGGAGGAACAACAACCGGAGGAATAGGAACAACAGGTTGAGCAGGAAGAGCAGGAATAACAGCAGGAAGAGGTACAGCAGGAGGAAGAGGAACATACGGAGGTGGTGCAGAGGCACCAAGCCTTCGTTCATTTAACAATTTGTCGATAAACTCATCAGAAACATGAAGATCTTTAGAAGGATAGATTTTCTGAATACCGAGTGAGAAAGCCCTGTCCATATTCCTAACCGACTCAGACTGTTTGTCCTGATCATATAACAACGCCTTTTCAGCATTTGTTTTATGACGGCGCACATGTTTTTCCCTACTTTTAAGCTGCTGCAACGCTTCTCTTTTCCAATTTTGCAAAACATCAAATGCTGCAGGTCTGGCCTTCTTTTTTAACAAGACTGACTCTAAATATTCAATACGAGGGATCTCAAAACTACCATTGACTGGCCACTGAAGTTCGGAGGCATGTCTGGTTTGTCTGTGCCAAATTTTATGAAATACTACACTTCCAATGCCATGCTTACAGTACATAGTACATGCCGGTGACCCCTCCTGTGGTGCCGGATGGCTAAATTCCAAAGATTGTCTATCGCTGCGGAATAATGCCCTAAAGCAGCTAGACAATTTCCCAGGCATTTCTCAAATACTCGGTGTTACCTGGTCAATAATTGTGTCTGCAGATACAATGCACCAAATTCAAATTGTCAGGGTTGAATTAAGAGTCGGGTAACGACTCACCTGACCAAACCTAAGGAGGACCGATCGGTTTACAAAGGACTTACCTAACAAATTTTACCTTGTGTATGGTGATTTCGGCAAATCTGCCCGCCTCAAAAAATTTACCCTCGTCAAGATGCCGTCTCAGACCACACGGCTATCGTCCAGGGAACGGATCGTACAGCGCTGTTGAGGTGTCACGTCTCGTTCAGTCGGGCCCGTTATGTCACACCGTCCGATCCCGGTCCGATAGCGTGCGTCAACCTTCAATAATCCGGCATCAATCTTGAGGGTCCCTATTCGGGGCGCCAACTGTGAAAACAAGGAAATAATATGAGGCAGGGTAACCAAAAAGAAAACACACCAAACACAGGTTACAAAGGAACATACAAAGCACTTTATTTTATACTGAATCCAGTTACAAAATAACAGAACAAATTTCAGATAGATATCGACCCTCAGTACAACACAGCGAACTCCGGCATGGTTCGGTGTGCTCAATGAGTGCAAATATTCATTGAAACAGTCAGGCTTTTATACATTTCTCCAGCCTGTTGTTCAGCCCTCCTTTGGGTTAACCATTCCATAAATAAGTTACTGCTCTAGGGTCCCTTGCCAGGTCAAATCTAGTTCATCTGCTCATCTATATGTATATTAGTGTATGATCTAGGCCTAACATTACAATGCAGGACTTAATTTATACAATATAGTTAAGCAGGTGTTCTCATTCAATTATAGATCAGTTTCGGTGATACAGGTAATCCATTGCACACAGGTCAGCAGAAGGACAAGGTCTCAGCTCATGACCCTAACAAGTGGCCTGCAGGCAAGTTATACATTAGCTGTACAGAGGTCATGACAATCGAGTTCTGTTCTGAATAACATAGGCTACCATTTTAGCTCACATGGTGACTTTATAGAGCAAGAAAACCTAAAATGGCGGCTTGACCCAAAATGACAGTTTACATGGTTTCTAAGGTCAGGACCTTGCAATGCGAGTTTATTCACATGTAGTTTATAAGCAGCTTGTTAGCAGCTTGGCGTAGGCCAATATACATATATTCATAGCAATAGGAGGCACGATATAATTTCTAGTTTGACAGCTAGAGGGCCAACCAAGATGGCCGCTTCTTAGTGAGCTGCCGCACAGCCTAATCTCAATCCGACATAATCATCCTCAAATCAGTGTATGCCCCCACCCGCTCTCTACCCCCCAGACTGCAGGGATCCAACAAGGAGCAGGAGAGGCGAGAGAAAGTTGGGAAAGTGTGCCCAGCAGCTAAACACTTTCACTAGGTACGGAGCGCATTGGGGGGAGCGCACATCTGAATCGCGGTGGCTTAGCTTGGTCCACCCCACGCAATCAAGTACATTTCAAGCAAAACCTGACTTTTAAATTCGGAGCGTGTCGGGGGAGACCTTCTATATCCTCGGTTGCAAACCGCTCTCCTTCCCAGCAGTTGCCGCCGGCTTCTAGTCGCCTCCCCCCCACTCAGTGTCTTCTGCCTGCAGGAACATTTCACCCAGCTAAGTCCACCATGCTGGAGCTGTCGCCCCCGTCCCCCCGGAGGGCACCCGCCACCCACTAACTTTTGCTCAAATTATCCAGAACGGTTCCCTGCACTCTGTCACCGGGGTGAGGCACACCCAACCCCCTCATCTGTCGCGCATCCTCCAGAGACCTACAAAAGAGCAATTGGTCCCAGAGCCAAACGCCTTGATCGCTACTCATGACCCTGCAGGCACCACCACTCCACGAATCATGCCAGCATAGTGCAATCACACCCTGCTTCTGGGCACCAACAGACAGCGAGTCAACTATCTATCGTCATCACGCTCCACAAGGCGAACGCCACTACCCCAGCCCAATGGGGAAAACAGAGAAATCCCAGAGGAAACTAACGTTTGAATCTGGCGCACTCCCCAAAACCCCCAGGCTCCAGGAGGATTCAGATTCCATGACAAGCAGCACCCTCCGGATGGATGAGGATACCTCCTCCACAGATATCAAGAGCCTCTTATTGGACCCTAAGGTCGGCATAGGGAGCGTCAATAACAAAATGGACGGTCTCTCATCGAAGGTAGATCTCCTACAACACAGAATGGATACCCACTCAGAACGCCTCAATGAGGTGGAACAGCGCATTTCAAACTTAGATGACGGCACGTCAACCCTGGCAGCCAAAGTTAACCAACTGGAATCCCAAATGAAAACAGCCAATGCCAAATGCGTAGATTTGGAGGGTCGCTCCAGAAGGAATAACATTAGGATCCTCGGGGTAAGGGAACAACAGTTGCAGCTAAAAATGGAAGATTTTGTCAAGGAGCTATGCACCACCCTCTTCGGTCGTGAAGCCCCTTCCAACATGTTTGTAGTGGAAAGGGCACACAGGATCCCTTCTTCCAAACCCATCCCAGGAGCACCATCCAGGCCAATAATCGCCAGACTACTAAATTACAAAGATCAGGATTTTATTCTTCATCTAGCCAGAGAAAAGAGCGAGCTGCATCATGATGGAGACAAAATACACTTTTACCCAGATTTCTCCCCGGGAGTCCAGGCACAACGGAGACCCTTCACCTCCGTCAGACAAAGACTCAAGGACATTCAACTCCCTTACTCCATGCTCTTTCCAGCGCGACTCAGAATTCAACATGAAGGGAAAGTCCATTTCTTCCAGATGCCAGAGGAAGCCAACACCTTCCTAGATAGAGCAGGATGGCCCAGGTCGAACCCCAACCAAGCACGAACACAGCGGGAGAGAGCACACAGAAACCCACCTTAAACAGCAGGTGGTCGACGACCCGAAACCCGCATACAAGAAGCTCATCTACCTAACCGAAATATACACGGGAGTTAAATGCTCCAAGGCCGTGCAACTTGGGAGGCCCCCTGGTACACCTTGCACAGCAAAGTTCTTAAAACAGTTCATCCGCTTCATATGTAAAGATGGACAGTGGGGGCACTATCATGTATGTTTATAAACCAGTGGTCGAAGTGTACAAAAAGAGGTAGTGCAACTATGTTCCCTGCTAGCCCACCCCAATCACCACAAACCCCATCGCCACGCCCCCTCCCACACGCAATACACACCCAACACCTGGTTCTCGAGTTTCCTTCATTTTAACACTGTGTAAAGGCTGAAAGAAGCACAGTGAAAGAACATTCAAAGTGCATTTAAACAACCCCATTACCTTTTATTATTTGTCCCCCACACCATGCAACTTTACACACCGTCCCCTTTCTAATCACCTACCATTCGCATCTCTTAAGGGGCATGCTAAAGATTAAACACACCTACCAATTACACACTTGTACTGCTGCGCCTGCAGTATTTTCTCGTTAAGTTGCTTAAATGCAAAAGAAACATTCTGATTACTGGACGAGCAGGGCTACAATGGCGCTTAGGAATGGGCTTCATTCCAAGCAAGCCACGGAAAAAAGAACACTAGCCCAGCAACTCTAGGATACCAGAATGTGATGTGAGCTTGGAGCTGATCCCGCAGGTCCCAGGTATGAATCCCCCATATGGGAAAAACAAAGGTACCTGCTTTTTAAAACAAAACCATTCCAGAACGGTTTCTTTTTAAAATAAAAGTATAGGAACAGTAAAACTTAGTTAAAAAAAGTAGAGGAGCATCGCTCCCAACCACTCACGCCAACATCGACCACTGTTATAAATTTGTTTTCATCAACTCAACTCAGCCCCACTACGACTGTTCGCGACAGACTATTGAACCTAATTAGCACTGCATGCTCATTGGTAGGTTTCCTTCTATGATTTATGATGAAGTCAATGTGGGAGGCAAGCGGATGAGGACTGAGACACCCTTGAGGCCAGTGCTGCCACTCGCTCTGTGATGCTTGCCACAAAAGCAGAATACAGAGGGCTGCACCGGCCCTCAATCCACCCCTAGCCACTTATGTCAGGTATCTTCTAAGCAGGGTCCTTGCTAGGTTTGTAAAATATCCGGTGCTACGCTAATGTCAGAACTGTCTGGGCTGTCGAGACTCAGGGGTAGCTAGCCTTTTGGTTGTAGCCCCCGAGCTTCCATATGTGGCTACCAACAAAAGACCCGGGCAATAGCCCCTTTTGCCCACCCCCATGTGTTGCCTCTGTGACCACACAAATCCCACAATGTTCATCATGCAACGTGGAATCAGAAAAGAGAAGCATGGAGAGTACAGATCATGCCTCCCAAGTGCTTTGACAGGGGAGCAGGATCATCAGTGCTGCTTGGGGGAGCCACCACAAGCCCCGCCCTTACGAGACCTCAGAGGCCAGCAGGCCTTCATGAGAAACCGGATTTCATACCTCAGGATAAATTGGGCAACAAAATCCAGCTATGCCATGACGGAATCAGCTGACCGAGAGTAAAGCACCCCCTGATTCCAACCTGGCCATTATAAACCCTCAGTGCGTGAATTTACGGTATGCCCGCAACACAGTCAAGTTCACCTGCCCAAAGTGTATTGGGACAAAGCTTATTCCAAGCTTAGCCTGTTCCTCACGTGCACACAGCTGTTCAGCATCTCACTGTGGCATGGCAGATCTCAAACTCTGATAACGCATAAAAAGAGAGCGAGTCAGAGAGAAATTGTGGGAGTTAGGTGATGGTTTGTAAGGAATTCGACCATTCGCACGATGGGTGAGTGCTCGCCTGGGCTTTTTTGAAATTTTAAATGAAATTGAATGATGGTAGATCAACCTCCGGAAATTGTGTGGGGCTAATCCAAGCACATTTTCCTATGCTCACCACATGACTTACACATAGACCTGTGTACTCTGGATGGACACAGCCTACATGCGCTGTCCCCCCTGTCATATTTAGTTGGGATATGACAGCCAAGAGTACATCAAGGCATCTCAGAAGGGGCCAGGCAAAACCTTCCTCCTGCCATGGCCAGCCTAATTGACTAACCAAGGCTCCATGGATCCACCCTATCCTTTGTTAGCTCACTGGTGGCAGCTTTGCATACTAATTAGAGTTAATTCAAACAGGCCCATGGGGGGGCCTGGTCGCAGGACTAACAAAGGGAAAACCCCAATAACCTTTGATATGCACTGTGCCAACCTGAAGCCAGCTCCTACCTCTCAGTATCAAGGGCACTGACCTGTGATACCTGTAACTATGTATTTACAGTAGTTATACCCGCAGGGTACCCCATTCAGAAGATATGAGTATTTGGCATGGCAGAGACAAAAAGTCTGGTCTCGCCACAGATTCAAGGGAGACCTGCCACTTTAATCAGGAACCACAGAGAGCTCAATTAACCAGAGATACCCTTTGATCCACAACAGTCAGGAAGATGGGTGGGACTTAGTATTAAATGTTTTCATCCTTTTACCTTTTCTGTTTCAAAGCACTCTGGTTATGACCTCATGCATACCATACAGGAGATTGTTGGTGGGGACCCAGGATTGGTCCATTAAGGTAGGCTTCGCCTACACCAATCACTGTGGCCCATTTGGCTTTAAAAGAGGGTGAGCCCCTCTTTTGGGCAGATCATCTGAAGACCTTGCAAGGAGTAACAAGAAGAACTCATTTGGACCCTGGCTGAAGGTACAGTCTGCCTTACAGCATCCGCTACTGAAGGAAGACCAGGATTTCCAAAGAGGGAAGTAAGATCCCTCCCCATAACATCTCCCAGGGAACAGAGGGAGATACTCAATCCAGAGGACCCTCCAGCAGCTCCAGAACCAGTAGCTAGCCAGCACACAGTGTGCCCTGCTAGGCTCTGCAGCAATGTTCCTAGGTGGGAAGTGACAGAGAGTCTCTGAACCAAACCAAGGACAATGCTGTTGCCTGCAACACTCTCCTCAGCTTTGGGCCACCTTAAAGTACGACACAAGCAAAATGAAGAAGCTAGGAGGAGTGCATCGACAAGCACCAACCAGCATCCACCGTAAAGGACATTTTTGAACCAGTCTAGCCCCCTCGAGCTGCAACCCACTGCACCACTGACTGGTGTCATGCCGCAGTCGCTAACATCGTCTGAGATGCCTTGACCAGTGCTTTACACTGCCTACCAGCACTGACACAAAGATTCCTGACCCTGAGTCGCTGTGTAGGCCATCCTGTAGCCTTCCATACAGCCTTGCTCGCAGAACTGCTTGCCGCCTGATATCCGCAGCTGACGTCCATCTTGAACTTTGTCACAGAAGCTGCAATGCTCCCTGAAACCGACTCTACACTGTCAAGCACCAAGCACTTCTACAAGCACAAGGTACATTGTGGTTCTGTCCCCCTGGTCCTTCTCTGAAGGCCTCTAGTGACATTCTACGACCCATTACTCCCTTTGTGCTGAAACCAAGTATAGAACACGTGTACCAGGTTTCTCTATTGATTGTCCTCTCTGCGCTGATCTATATAAAAG
Organism: Ambystoma mexicanum; assembly: GCF_040938575.1. Lineage (NCBI taxonomy): Eukaryota > Metazoa > Chordata > Amphibia > Caudata > Ambystomatidae > Ambystoma > Ambystoma mexicanum. The sequence continues at coordinate 609,228,807 of NC_090938.1, forward strand.
TTTAGAAAATTGATAAGTGCATCAGCACCGGTGTGACAAGTTCTACTCCTGAACGGACTCTCTTCATATACTGCAATCAACTATCATACCACTTGCGCCTTGCACAATTCTGATTTATTTTATATGTATTGTAGAATGAGTCAAACATATATAAGTATCATACAATGAACATAGATTATCAGGTACATCATACCATCCCAATAGAATTTCAATAGCAAAAATACAGACACAATGGCCCTCATTCCGAGTAGGGCGGTAAGGGATACCGGGCATCGGTAAGGAGACCAGTGCCGGTAATCCCTTACCGCCCTACTACGAGGTCCCTTAGCGGGTCCCTTCCTTAACGCCTGGTCTGACCAGGTGTTAAGGACAAGACCCGTTAAGGGACCTGGGTGCGAATACCTGGGCTTGGCATACGCCGGCCCGTTATTTGCGCCTTCCCCATTCCCCTTGAGCCCTATGGGGGCTCAAATGGGAATGGGGAATAGTTTGGTAAATGGAGACTTACCGGTCTCTCCAAGGTCGGAATGGACCGGTAAGTCCCCATTGAACCAAACCGGAATCGGTACCGGTATTGGAGGCAGTCATGGCGCAAATAGCACCATGACTACCACCATACTCGGAATGAGGGCCAATATATTTCTGAGTACACTTCCAAATACCTTGTACAATCAGTGACAAGGTTTTTGAAATATTCTCTTTGAACAGCACAATACACCAAATTACAGAGAGAGTCTAGCCGACACGTTTCACTTATTGTTCCACTGTCTTGTCATGAGCACTAATGAGCTTCTTCAAGACTGTCTCTGATTCCAATCATTGCGTTATACCTCTGTGTAAAGAAAACTGGATGTCATGAATCAGTCTTCAGCAAAAACAAGAAGCAACACAACTCATGCATTAATGCTGTTTAGAGCCTATTGACCGCCATGCATCCCTTTCCCCAATTCTACATATAAAATAAATCAGAATTGTGCAAGGCGCAAGTGGTATGACAGTTGATTGCTGAAACCAAGTATCCCTGAACTATTGTGATTAATTACTTTAACGACCACCCTACTGTCAATATCCAGAGTGCATTCCTTTTCTTTCTTTGAAACTGTTTGTCCTCTGCATTCCTTTACAGGGTTGTATTTTGTAGAGTGCTAGAACTGGGTGTTGAATAATAAAAAAATTGAGATTTTTATACAACCTTGTCTGGACGGTCCCTTTCATCATTGGGTAATAATTGTATTTTCGCTGTGTAACAACTAACCAACGATCCATGAACTTGCAGAGATAAGCCTGCCGTTCTGTCCATGTTACCAAAATTGGACAAGGAGGTTTATAATTTACTTGTGTTTCCAATCTGTTCAGGTCCATTCCGGTGTACTAGAGGTGTGGGGCTGATTGATAGTTTAGAAAGCGATAGTCATACCTGGACCACTGGTGCCTCGGAAGTTTTTATTTATTTATTTTTTTTAAACTTTATTTTTTGAGTTTTAGCAAAAGCATACAATAACAACCTGTATCCACAGGTTCAAGTAACAAAACTAAACACTACGTTCATAGCACATGCCGCACACATCCGAGAACTGTGGGTCGAGCAATCATCGGAAATATTGTCCTTCAGGAAGGTCTCTTCTGCTAGGTAGCTGTGTTGAATAGCGGGAGTCTGATTGTAATCAGATTTGTGAATTGCGGAGTCAAGAATGCGAGTTCACCACATCAGGAGCGGAAAGTAAATAACTAATATATGGGCCCCAAATATCTGGTGGGCGTGCGTGTAGGGGAAGGGTACGTATGAACTCAGTGTCCATGTCTTGACAATAGAGAATGTCCTTATTCCATGCCATGAGTAAAGGTAGGGGACCTCGTCCCCATGCCAGGGCTACTCTTCTACGGGCGAGCACCAGGAGCAGAGAAGCCAGCTTCCTCACTGGGGCTTGTAAGTGTTTTGACATACTCAGGAGCGTGATGGTCGGATCGGGGGCCAGTATCTCACCTACTATGTCACTCGTATGTTGTAAGACTGAGGACCAAAATCGGGCTACTCCCGGGCAGTGCCATGCAAGGTGGATGAAGTCAGCGGAGGGAGCACCACATCTCTCACATTGGTCAGAGGTTTCGGGGTGGTGGCGCCGTTAGTTTTGGGGGGTGTAGTATATTTGATGCACAAAGTTAAAATGGATCTGCTTAAATCGGGTATTTAAAGCAACTTTTTGGGTTTGCCGGAGGATGTAGGTCCAGTCATCTTCAGGTATTGTGGAGTGGAGGGCCGTCTCCCATCTCTGTTTCGCCCTTATGGCGGTCGGAGTCGTATCAGCGAGCAACGACCTATATATAGAGGAAACTAACCTTCCCTCCCCCTCGGCCTGGATCGCATTATGCAATAGGGGCCACGTCGGTGGTTGTTTGGGGAATGTTGGGAAGTGAGCCTGCAGGGTGTGGCGCAGCCTGAAGTAAAGGAAAATATCGAGCAAGGTGGTGCCGCCTCTCTCCCTGATCATTTGTGGGGTCAGAAACACGCCATCAGGGAAGAGGTCTCCAATAGATTGGATATTGGTCTTATCAAGCCATATTAGAAATACTTTCTCGTTGGTCAGGGGAATGCCAGGGATGAACTTGATTGGCAGTAACGGGGAGTATCTTATCTGTAGTTCGTATTTACGGGCGATTTTTCTCCAGATGGCGTATGAGGATAGGACCGTATTTAGCGTGTTATATGGGACCGGGAGATTGCTGAGGATGACAGCTGTTAAGAAGTCGGGGGAGGCCAAGGTGCGCTCAACCTGAACGTGAGGGCGGACATATTCAGTGGCGTACCAGTGGCTTAGGAATTGGGCTTGAGCGGCCCAATAGTACTTTTCTATATCAGGGAGTGCCAGGCCACCCTGCGACACCGGTAATGTCAGTGTCGTATAGGCGACTCTTGCTGGTTTGCCAGCCCATGTTAGTTCAAGAATAAGGCTCCTAATTTTCTGAAGAAATGTGCGTGGAAGTATGAGGGGTATATTCGTGAATAAATAAAGGAGTTTGGGGAGAATCATCATCTTGATCAATGAAACCCTTCCCCACAGCGTTAAGGGGAGCGACTTCCATCTCTGGATACGCTCTCGGAGGGATTGGAACACTTGTCCATAGTTATCTTTAAATATCTCATCATGGTTGAGCGACATGAGAATGCCGAGGTAGCAAACCCCGGTGTTTCCCCACTTAAATCCATGATCGTCTCGGAACTTAGGAGTAGCCATTGTCAGCGGGAATATTACCGATTTGGAGTGGTTTATTTTAAGACCAGAAACGCCGCTGAATCGGATCACCTCGCGCATGATTGGGTTGAGATTAGTTTGGGGATCTTTGATGAACAGCATCACGTCGTCTGCGTAGAGGGAGACGATCAATCTATGTGGGCCAAAGGTAAGGCCTCTATTAATTCGGTGCGTTCTTAGTCTGGAAGCAAGTGGTTCCATAACCAGGGCAAATATAAGGGCCGACAGGGGGCATCCCTGCCTAGTGCCGCGCTCTAACCTGACTCTGGGGGATCTTATAGCGCCAAGGGTGATGTAGGAGCGGGGTTCGTTATATAGTAGTGACACCATCCTAATAAAAAGTTTTCCGAGACCCATTTGTGTAAGTGTTGCAAAGAGATATGGCCATTTGACAGAGTCGAAGGCCTTCTCAGCATCTAATAAAACTGCGATGGCCTGTTGTGTGGGGTCGAGTGCTGCAATGACTCCAAACAGTCGGCGGATACCATATGTTGTGTTGCGTCCAGGAATAAAGCCGGCTTGGTCACCCAGCACCAGCGCGGGCATGAGGGGAAGGAGACGTTTTGCTAGAATCTTGGCCAGGATCTTGTTGTCAAGGTTAATTAATGAGATCGGCCTGTAGGAGGCGCAATCGTCTTGGGGTTTGCCTGGTTTATGGATGAGGACTACATTGGCTTCACGGAGGGTGGGTGGAAGAATAACTCGCTCTAGGGCCTCTTCGTATACTCGGAGGAGTAACGGGGCTAGCGTGGACACGTATGCTTTGTAAAATTCTCCAGTGAGACCGTCTGGACCAGGTGCCTTGGTGTTCGGGAGAGATTTTATTGCCTCTTGATTTCCTCTTGAGAGATGGGCGTGTTCAGTGGTTCGCGTAGATCTTGAATCACCCAATACAGTTCGGTGTCGTTAAGGTAGTTCTGAAGCTCTTCAGGGTTAGTAGTGATTTGAGAGCTATACAGGTCTTGATAGAATTTGTGAAATGTGTTCACAATATCTTCCGCAGTGTAAGCCAGGTTTCCCTGCGTGTCTCGGATGCGTTCCACCCGAGGGAGTGTTTGGTCAAGTCTCAGGAGACGGGCCAGGAGCGCCCCGGGTTTTTGCCCCTCGCCATACTGTCTGATCCTGTGGTTGCGGCCCAAGAATTTCAGTTCACGTTCGGAATTTTGATAGTTCCATTTTTAGGTCGGCCAGGGTCTGCGCATCCGGGGATGCTGTTTGTTTATTTTCAAGGTCTTTCAGGTGTTGTTCACTGTCTGTCAGTTCGCGCCTAATCAGTTTCAGGATGCCATTTTCCTTGGCCATGCACACCCCTCTCACGTAGCATTTCAATGACTCCCATAGCGTGCCGGCCGATGCCACTGAGCCCTGGTTTATCTCAAGGAAAGTGGTGATGTCTTGTTGGAGCTCATCCGCGAAGACAGGATCTAAAAGCGAGCCCGATTTAAATCTCCAGTTCACTGGGGTTTTTTGGGTCTCCGAGAGCATGAACTCGAGTGTGACCATGGAGTGGTCGGAAAGAGAGCGTGGCAGGATTTGACAGGGTCCCCAATTGTATGGACTGCGGGTCGATACCAGTAAGTAGTCGATGCGAGAGCTGGTGTTATGGACCGCTGAATGGAATGTGTAGTCCTGGGAGTTTGGATGGGTGTGCCTCCAAATATCGGATAGCTCAAATGCCTGACAGATCTCTGTAACCTGACGACTGGCTCTGGAGGTTTTGTTGCTTGAACCATGCGATTTGTTGGTCTGGGGGTCTAGGGGGGTATTGAGGTCTGCTCCCCAGATGATCGTTGCTGATGTGTACGCACCCAGATTTGACATAATCCAGTTAAAGTTATTCGGACCGTCGACATTGGGGGCGTAGGTGTTCACCAAAACTATTTCCTTCCCGGCAAGTAGTCCCCTTATCAGCAGGAACCTGCCTTCCTCATCCTTCTTAAAGCTGATCAGGCTAAAGCTGGCTTTCTTTTCAATCAGTATTGCAACGCCTCTCGCATATGAGGAGTACGAAGAAAAGTATCTATGGCAACCCCACGAGCGGGCCCAGTATTGCTCTGCCGATGGTGTAAAATGGGTTTTCTGTAACATAGCAATAGTGATCTTGTGTCTCCGTAGGTATTGAAGAACCTTCCTGAGTTTAGAGGGTTGGTTGCCGCCTCTAATATTCCAAGTAGCAATTTTAAGTAAACCCAGTTTGCAGGAATTGAAAAGAGAGGACTGGCGTCACCCCAACTGTGCGGATCAGATAGTACTTAGGAGTGCGGAGGGACCTGTTGCAACTCACATGTTCCGGATTGAGGATCTGTGCTTGTTGTGCGCCTGAACGTAGTTGATTGGGCGAGAACAACTTGATAACTCTTGATTCCCTCCCCAGCGCAGGCAACCCCCAACAGGCCCGCGATATGCCCACCCCCCCCTGCATGGGCAACTCCCAACTGGCCCTTGGTAAACAGTCCCCTGTAAACAAAACAGTCAGCATTGCTGTGCTAGGGGCGCTAGTGGCCCTCCAAGATAGTGATATCGAGGTATCTCCTATTTGCGACAGTTGTGGAATTATTCTTTATGGCGGATCTCTTCTTGGTCTATTTCCCCTCTGGGGGTTTCCGTCATTTTGGGCGGATCTGCAGCCATTGCGGTCTAGGTATTCAGTGGTCTCCTCAGGCGTGTTGAAAAACTGAGTTTTGCCTCTGTATTGTATACGGAGTTTCGCAGGGAAAAGCATGGAATACTGAATTTGATTCTCTTGTAGTCTGCGTTTCACTGCTGTGAATGATCGCCTTTGCGCCTGAACTGCTTGGGAGAAATCTGGGAAAAATTGAATCTTGTCTCCGTCATATTGGAGCGTGCCTTTGTCCCTTGCGGCTCTCAGGATGGCATCCCGGTCCCTGTAATTGAGCAGCTTCGCTATGATGGGCCGAGGATTTGTTCCTGGGACAGGCCTCGCGTTAGGAACTCTATGGGCTCTCTCAACGATGAAGAGCTTTGATAGGGTCTCCGCTCAGAACATGTCTATGCAGATCTTCTCGACGTATTCTTCCATTTTTTGATTAGGCTGATGCTCTCTAACGCCAATGATCCTTAAGTTACTCCGTCGGGAGCGTCCTTCAAGATCTTCGTTCTTGGCGCTCACAGCTTTCACTTGGTCCTCTAATAAGGATACTTTGGAGGTTAAGGACCCTGTGCCATCGTCAAGGTCGGAAACCCTCTGCTCGACAGTGTCTAATCTGTCAGCGTGCTTGTCCAGCCGATGTTGGAGCTGGTCGACTTTGGAAGAAAGAGAGTCCAGTTTGCTCCCCAGGCCCCCTATTCCGGCCTTGAGGTCCAACAGAATTTCTCTGATGTCAAGCTCTTGCGCCTCTCCAACTTCGTGGGGCTGATCTTGATTGGGTGATTGCGGTCTGCTGTTTGAGGAGGTCGCTTTGGTGGAGGAACAGCTTTCAAAGTTTAATTTTCTCTGTGACCTATCATTCTTCCCCATCTTTGTGTTGAATCTGGGCGACAGAGCGCCAGAGGGACCACGGGCGACACGCTCGAAAGGCCCAGCTGGAGGGTCGCAGGATATCCTGGTGTCTAGATGGCCGGGGGGGCCTCTGGCGTGTGCTGCGGTGCTCTGATCTCAGATTTGTTTCCGCCCTGTCGCCACTATAGTGTCCTGACCAAGATTAAGAGGGAGTTTGTGCTATTCCAGCGGGGAGGATGCCAACCTGTGCGCCTTCCGGTTAATTCCCGGGCAAAACTCGGATACTGCTGCAGTCTGAGCTCAGCTGCAACCAAGTGTTGAAGGTATGGCTGCGCCAGAGGTCTAGGCCGATTTTCCAGGTGTTGGGTGGGTAATGCACGTGAGGTCTTAGGCGTTTTTGAGGTAGTGGAATAGCCCCTTGCAGAATGGACCTTCACTTTATGATCGTGGGATTGTACAGGCTTCTTTTGTCGGACTATGGGCACCAAATTAGCGGGCGCATTGTGTGTCCTGCAAAAACGCTGTATTCCTTGGGCGGGGTTGGGGGCCCTGGGATGAATGTGGCGCGGGAGAGCAGGGGCTCCTGTTGCTCAACCCGCCAGTCGACGATATTGCCTCCTGTGAGTGAATATTTGCAGGTCCTGCAGGGCCGAGGTGACCGCTGGTTGGCGATCGCGGGAGATCCGGGGCCTGAATAGACCCTTGAGGGGGGTGCGCAGAGCGCTCGTACCTGGTCTCCTGTTGGTGTGCTGCTGCGATCACAATGCCGCTCCTCGCGGTACCGGCAAGCTCCGCTGTCCCTCCGATCCCGCGTCGGCTGCCGCAGCCGCGCTATCACCGGCACCCCTCGATCCTCCCGGAGCTCCGGCGGGGCGCGGCAGGCATTCTGGACCAGCGCCGACAAGGGCAGCGAAGGCGCTGTCGCTCGTTGCACTCTGCGCTGCAGGGATTTCGCCGAGACGCGGACAGCGCCTCGCGTTGATACGGCCGGCTCAGCTCTTCCGTGGGCACCCGGTCCACCGCAGCTCCAGCGAAGGCCGCGTACCCCGGACGGATGAAGGGAGGGGGGGGTGGAGCACCACGCTGCCCGTCGCTCACGGGCGAAAACACAGGTGGTTGGCAAAATGAATGCAGGGGTCTGTGCAGAAACGCTTTGGCTTTCAGTGGCTGGAGATTCCAGACTGTTTGGCTGCCACGGAAGTCTCGATTTTTCAGGATCTTGGGGGAGCTACACAGAGCTCACAGGGAGGCCGCCATCTTGGACGGCTCTCTAGCGCCCTCTCCTGGTGCCTCGGAAGTTGATTCATCACATGGTTTCAGAGTGGTTGGCATGGGAGGCGGATAAGAGTGGAAGAAGGGGTCTGAGTGGAGGGCCAGAGAAAGGAATGAGGAGACAAGGGGTAACATGTAAGAGAAGATAGATTGGGGAGGAACACTTAGAGAGAGCAAGGAGCGGAGGAGTGTTAACGTGCAGAGGGAGGAAGCCAAGTAGAAGGCCATCAAGCGTATACAGGGGGAGATGGAGAAGGGACATAAAAGTAGAGAGTAACAGAAGGAGGAGGCCAACAAGCATCACCAAGGGCAGAAAAGAAAAGACAAGGAACATGTGGAAAAGGGAGAGATAGAGAAAAGTTAGCGAACAAAGAAGAGAAGTTAGAGGAGAAATACCAAAGGAAAGAGAAGGAGGTGGAAGATGAATATCAAGCGAGAATGGAGAGGCCTCCATGTAGAGGAGAGAACGGGGGAACATCAGAGAGGACAGGGAAAGGAACAAGTGGGGAGACGCCAAGAGCAGGAGACATGACATCAGCTGGAGAAGAGCGGTAGGGACCTCAAGGAGGAAAGCAATGGGGCAAGAACTGATGGGAGACAGAACTAGCTGCTCTTGTTTGGACTTGTGCCAGGAGGGGGGCCCTATGCTGGTGGAGAGGAGCTGCATCAGAGGTGAATGTTAAGCCAGAGACAAAAGTCTACGGGTGGTGGCCTCTAGTACTGACCAAAGATGGAAGGCTGGCATGAGGCTGGGGAGTAGCTGAAAGTACCCTAGGGTCCAGTTGTGTATGTTGCACCTGATGACTGACCAACGCCAGAAAGCCTAAGGGTGCTGGGTGGTGACGCCTAAGAAGACCAATGAATGAGCTGCACCAGCCAAGAAAGACACAGTGTCAATAAAAAAGTGTTCTGGACAAAATACAATCCCAGAGACTGTGTGGTGCTACCGGGAGGAGGCCTGGAACTACGGCAAAGAGGTAAATGACCACAGGCCGAAGGGAAATCCAGGGCCTGTTGGGTGCCAGACAGTGAGCACTAACCCCTTTTGTGTTAAGAATAAAATGTGTAGGGAACTTTGAGGTACTCTCCAGTCATCTGTTGATCCCTCAGGTGCTACAAGTTCCAGGTCGCTGTTTTGGTTCTATGTCTGTCGGCCATATTTATATCCACAGTAAAAGAACAGTTTTCCCAGGGTTCATTTGAATTCCTATTCCCCTTTTAATCTGCCCATTTTGGTTTCATGTTACAAAAAATATGGCATTTTGAAAACTAAAACGGTTCTTTTCATGGAAAGGAGGATAGCTCAGTGGCAACATGCTCACCTTGGAAGCAAGATGACACAGAGCAACACAGGTTCGATCCCCGCGTCCGCGCTTAGAAACCTCTGGGTATTAAGCGCGTTATAAATGACCTATCATATCAAAGTTATTCAATTCATGACGTAATATTGCATCATTAGGACACTTATTACGTTATTTGCGCACTTACCATGACTTAATAAGAGACGACAAAGCAACAGCTCATGAACGTATCATCTGAGGAGCGCTACGTCATTAAATGCTTAACTGATGCAAAGAGCCAGAAATGAACATGTGTAACATGAATGCGGTTCATTAGTCCCGCAAAGACGTGGTTACTGGATTGGTGAATTTAGCAAATTGTGACCTGTGGCAAATCAAGGTGGTAACTGTGAAAGGGAATTGGATGCCTGGACCAAACTGCTGATGTATGACTGTGCTGTCACTTTGTTCAATTGTGCAAAATTCTACAGTGCATGTGGACTGTTCACTGTGGGAACCCAAGCAGTGGTCCTTCATAGCACTTTCGCTGCTGTGGGTGCTTCTGGACCCAGATGCCTGTCACCGGGCATCCATATTCCAGGTCTGGACTTTCATCTAAAAACTGTGAGTTTAGTCTCAACAATTCCACCGATTGACCTCTAGCACCTGTTGCCCGTGGATAGAAAAAAGGAAACCCAGAGCTGCTTGTATTTAGTCTTGGTGACATGGAGTGCTCTGGCCACCTGGTTCACCCAACTATTTCTGGGGTTTAGTTTACATTATTGGGAGGGAACAGGTGCAAAAGCAGCCATACTGGAGCAACTTTAGGCCCTTGGACTGAAGGCGGGACTTCCCGTGAAATGGTACTAGAACAGGATGGTTTGCCCTTTTAAGTTACGCGCCCAAATAGCCCAGGGATTCTTAGCACCATTGGTGACCTGCACACAATAGCCCCCCATTCTCCTTTAATAGCAAGGATCCAGCCAATCCTGAACTGATGCCCATTCCAAGAACTTAAGGACACCAATGCTTATTAAAGCAATAGAAACCGCACAGTGCCCCCACCCCCGGCGATCATTACAAGCCTGAGTAAAGCGAGGGCTTTCACGTAGCCCCGGGGGCATTACCCGACTGGTAATGCCCCCCTCTGAAGTTTCTAATTCTATTAGCACCCTGGCACGTTGTACTGGGGTACTAATAGTATTTATTCTCAGTTCACTGTGATTTTACCGAAAACAATTTTAATGGATATTTTACCCAAAAAAAAAAAATAATAATAAATCACAAAATGTTAAACATTTTTATTTGGTGGGGTCACCCTCCCGAACTCCCAGTTTCCCTAAGTCTTTACCCCCACTCCAACCCCTTCCCCACTTATTTTAACCCCTTACCATATATATATATATATATATATATATATAGATATATAAATAATATACATATATTTATATATTTAAATCAGTTTTTTCGGTAAAATTATGGAATACCTTTTTTTGAGAAACGCTGTGTAAACGGTCCCTCAACTCGAGAAAAAAAAGAAAAAAATGGCCACCATCGATAGGGGAGAAGGGAGTACATGAAAGCCCTTCTCACTTTCCATGGCCTCCATTAAAAAGATATTTTTTAAAAAGTAAACAAAAAACATGGCTGCCCTGGATCGGGGCATAGGGACTAGATGTAGTAGTATACTCATGATGCTGTGGAACGTTATGACAGGTTAGAATGCGGTGGCAGAGCCAAGTCTGTGTTCTGTGTTAGGCAGAGGTGAGTTGGCAGGACCTGCCTGGGTGGTGGTGCCGGCCGCCCCTTGTCATCATCTATCTTGTGTCTGTATTGCTTGGCCTGCACTCCAGGCAATAAAGGCGGCGCTGCCATTCACAGGCTTACCTGGGCTCCCTGTGTCACTGCTCAACACAATGCTCTCCATAACTACATGGTTGGTCGTGGACCTGCCTCCTTGCTCTGTGCCACGCTGTGGTCATCTCCAGCATCCTCACTTTGGGGCCAAATCGTGGTGCATTTGCAACTGCAACCACCCACAAACTGCACGCAGAGGGTCCCCGCCAAAGAATCTCAAAAAGTGCCATGAGCAAGTTGCACCTGCCGCAGTTTGCACATGCAAATGGGCCTGATTCAGGCAGAAATTAGGTGCATGTCGGTGGAAGGAAAAATATAAATGGTTAGAGGGAAAATGGAAGCGGAAACCCTTTCAGTGAAACAGGTAAAAACAACCCTAAAGTTTGCTCCTGTGAACTTAACCAAGTCCCTTATGCAAGGTTGGAACAGCGGAGACCAGAGCAAGTGGCTTTGATCTTTGTGTGGATCACGTATCGTCATTTGCCTGCGAGGGGGTGCCCTTCATTTACTTTTTCCTGATGTCGCCACACTTCCTGACACACCCACTTTTCATTTGCAATGTGGGTGGAGCTATCTATTCTGCTTTGCATATGGTCGCACAGGGCCCTTTTCAGGATTTAGTAAATTTGCCGCAACTTGGCCCAGTGAATTAGCCCCTATATATTACACAGAACCGGCTCACGGGGCGATCAAGGGGCGATCAAGTGGCGCGGTGGCACAGGGGCGCTGCAGATAAAGGGCGCCGCCAGCTCAGGGTCATGTAAAGTGCCAGTCAATGGCTTTCTATTAGTGAGTCACTCACATATAGAAAGTCATTGACTGACCTTTTACATGACACTGAGTGACAGAGGCGCGGCGCCAGCCCCCCAACCTTTTCACAGTTATTTCCTGATTTGCTTAAGGGTAGCTCTTTGTATCTCTTTCCAATGCAGCAGCACCCTGTAAACTTTGACCCCCGCTCCCCAGAGAAAGGGGTGAGTACATGAGCAACGATTCACATTCCCATGGTGAACTGTACTTTTTCCTTCTTTGCATTCTGGTATTTGTAGTCTACAGAACGTTGGGGGTGCCCAAAAAATCACACCCGGGGCACTGATATTACAACACATTTATAACATTCAGGAAAGCTATTAGCACATATTTTTTTGGAGCTATACCACTCCCTGCATTTTTCTGTTTGTCATCTTGACCGCGAACTTTGAGGCTCCCCCTGGCATGGTGCGTGAAGGAAGTACAAAAACAATGTCCGTTCTCAGTCTGTGGGTTTCCTATCGCTTATATCGCCTGCCTAAGCAGGCATCCGTTAACCCCAACCCCCCTCAACATACCCAGGATCTGTGGTGAGATTCAAGCCTGCAGGTTATTTCCCTTCACCCCACTCACGGGCAAAGGGTGAGCCTTGAAAACAAAGAGATATTGTAGTGTGGGCTTGCATTGCATGTGGCAATGCAAGCCATGGAATGCCGGTCTGGTTGGAACCTTGTGTTCCCTCAGGATTCTAGGGACTACAGTTGGGGATTCAGGATGGGAGATGTTACTAGAAGGATGTCTGTACCTATGCTGTCCCCTTACTTCTAGTCTATACCCTGAAACGACAATAAAGCGTACTTACCTTTTGTACCTACTGGTTTCTATGTGCTCTCTGTGTCCTGCTTACCTGTCCTGGGTCCAGACGCTACAGATATGTTTGCCTGCTACAGATCCCAGACTACAACCCCCAGAATGCAAATGAAAAAGGCTGGACTGAACTGGCATCTCCCGAATGGAATAGGCGTGTTGGCATGGATACCGGACCTCCACTGGCTCGCTGCCTTGCCCACATACACCCTCTTCCTTGTCTCTTATAGGCAATGGGGTGAGTTGCGCATGTAAACCGCAGTCTTCACAGCCTGAGCGAAACTTTCTATTATAACCCCTCTTCCCCCCCCTCCCAACGGCCTCTACCGGGAACTGGACTTTCTTAATGGGTGCTACAGGGAGCAATCAGGGTGTCATTTTGCCAAACTGGCAGGGGATTGGGTCTGAGGTTGCAGGCCCTTTGCCACCATTGGCGGTTTCAGAGGAAGTGACATCACAAAAGCATCACGCGCAGCCTTTGACCCAGATAAAACCACAAACGTATACAAAAAACCCTTGAATAAGTGCAAAACGCAGAAGCACATTCAAAATATCAGGCACAGCTACAAGGCTGGCATCGTTATAACTCGTGATGACTCAAATTTATTTCTGAATTCGTTTATTTTCATTCTTGTAAACATCAGAGGTGAAAGTGGGCAGGGGTGGTGCTCCCCTACTTTTTAAAAATATGTTTTAATGTTCCTATACTTTTATTTTAAAAAGAAACCGTTCCGGAAGTTACAACTTGCACTTCAGTGCACTGCAATGAGCGTTCCCTTAACCAGAAGGCGCATTTGTTTGGGGTTTGTATTGTGTAGGGGGGGGCGTGGCAATGGGGTTTGTGGGGAGCAGCCCAATCCACAAAGGGCCTCTGAATGTGTGCATGTTGCCTGAGCTCATGCAGATGCCCCCCCTCCGTTTGTGCACATCCCAAATTCACCCGCCACCCTCCCCCTGCCCCTCCTCTCTCCCCACGCTAGGACGCGCAGATCATGACAGGGTCCTTCCTGATCCTGTCATGATTTTCTTTGCTGCAGGTTAAACCGCGGCTGTCACACTGCATTTCCATCCCCTAAACAGTCATTCTAATGAGACGGCCCTTTAACAGCACGTCGTCTCTTTGAAATGCTCTCCCAGCAACCACATGGTCGCTGGTCATACATTAGTGGTGGGAGTGCACTCCCGACACTAATCTGGGCAAAGGGGCTGGACAGAGCATCTTGCCAGAAGGGGCTGGCCAGAAATCTGCGGACACTGCTGTTACATTCACTGTCCATTCCCTCGTCCCCCTTCACACCCCCTTCCTCTGCCCTGATTTCATGGCCAGAGGCTCAATATTCCAGTAGGAACTCTCTCTCTCTCTCTCTCTCTCTCTCACTCTCTCTTTCTTTTTCTCTCTCTCTTTCTCTTTCTCTTTCACTTTCTCTCTCTCTCTTTCTTTCTCTCTCTCCCTCTTTTTCCTTCTCTCACTCTTTCTCTCTCTCTTTCTGTCTCTCACTCTTTCTCTCGCTCTCTCTCTTTCGCTCTCTCTCTTGATCTCTCTCTTGATCTCCCTCAATCACTCCCTCTTTCTCTTTCTCTCTTTCTCTTTCTATTGCGTTTACACTCTCTCTCTCTGCCTCTCTCCCTTTCTCTCACTCTCTCTTTTTCTCTCTTGCTCTCTCTTTCTGTGCACATCCATGACTGTATTGTAATAGTCATGTATATATAGTGCTTTCTTCCATTTGTATGGCCTCAAAGCGCTTTGTGGTAGGAACGCCCTTGGTGTCCGAAGTCTACGTTTGGGGAAAGTTCTCAGTGGAGGCTTAAGATGCGTGTGTGCATTTGCACAAGATTAGGATTTAGGGGGGGCTGGCTAGGCTCCAGTAGGGGTGTTGCTAGGTCTGGAAAAGACCCGGGGCTGCGCTAATGTCAGAACTGTCGGGACTGGGGGCTAGCTAGCCTTTTGGTTGTAGCTCCTGAAATTCTATCCGGGGCTACAACCAAAAGACCAGGGGCTGTAACCCCCTTAGCACCCCCTAGCAACGCCTCTGGGCTCCAGTAAGCAACCCAAGAGGCCAGGCGCGTGGATGGGTCCTGAGGGAGGTCATGGCAGAGCGCTAGTGCAGGAGACACGATATCTACCCAGCAAGACCGAAATTAGTCGTAGGTTGTCGCTGCACGCAAATTCATACTCCCCTTGTAATTTGCACGCATAATTTTCACGATTTGCTCCAAAAACAGGCTGAGAATGTGGCCTAAAATTAAAATGTTCAGATATCTAAAAGTTTAATTTGGAAAAATCTTTTCATATTTACTAATATCAATTTTATTGTTGTGAAAAGGCCTCGATTCTTGTATTTCTAAAGCAGTTTCAATCTCTTTTTGCAGATAGCAACTTCATCCTCGCCAACGCCCAAGTGCACCGGGGGTTCCCCATCGTGTACTGCTCGGACGGCTTCTGCGACCTCACCGGTTTCGGGCGGACAGAAGTCATGCAGAAGAATGGCAGCTGCCGCTTCCTGTATGGGGCGGAGACGAGTGACCCCGTGCTGCAGCACATCGAGAAGGTTCTCGAGGGCAAGCAGGAGTACCAGGCCGAACTGTGCTTCTACAAGAAGAATGGTGAGCTTCCGGGGTCATCTGGTGTACTGGGAGGAGGAGCCCCTGCACTGCCCCCTGGAGTCCACGCCTGTCTCTGCATTATGTAATATGGTCTGTGATTTAAACATAAGCGTTGTGGTCTAGATATTGGGAATACTGACTCTGCCCCTGGATTTTATAAACTCAGCTTTGAACGGGTACTGGGTCATAACCATCCTATGTCGCGCATTCCGGCACAAGGATTTGACTTGCTTCGGCCATTAATGAGTGGGACATCTCTATGAGGCACAGTTAAGCAAGCCACAGGCAGGTTGGGAAAGGGCTAAGAAGTCGGTATGAATGTGAGGAAAGGAGAAATGGGCCAGGATGATGAAACGATGACGGGTGTCTTCCAAGGTCCACCATCGGTCATGTCCGCCATGGTCCACTTGCTTATGACCGCAAACCTATTTAATGTCCACTAAGGGAACATTAGATTGGCAGGTCCAGGCTCTCACAAGAGTAAGACTTCTATAGGCTTATGGTTTTGATCTGTACCATATAGAACGGCAAAGATGGCCACTGTTAAAAGATACCACTCCTCCTGGAAGGGGCTTCCATTCCACCCTGCTACATTGATCTCAGACAGCCATGAGGGGTGGGGAAAGAGGGTCTGAGGAAGAGGTAAAACCCCATTACTGCACAAGAGGATTGGCATAGGCCTGGGTCCTCATGGGTCTTTGATGTCCTCGGCTCATCGGGACATCTTAGAAAGGTTGTTGAGGGCATTTGGGGTCGCAATATTGAAAGGAACACGGACATAGGAATTGTTCTGTTGACCACGTAATGAGCACAAGGTACTATTGTAGCCTGCCGGTTTTGGTCTAAATAAACGAAGAGATTCCTGTCCTTCTTATGCAAAGCATTTTCTTTAAATACAATTTTTTGAACTTCTTAATGGCAAATGTTCAGCTGCCTAGATTATAATATTCAATCATTGCAAAAGCACAATCATAGGTTTAGAGTGTCTTCACTGAAGTGTAATACCACTATTACAGTTAAATCAAATTATACGAAATTGAATCCTATAATCAGGTCATCATTTAAGAGCCAAGAGACGGGGGTGCAGAGTGGGAGCAGGGGGCAGACACAAAGACACACTCTGAAAGTAACATAATGCGTCTCATTGAAAAGGCCTCATCTTTACATCCTTCATATAGACCAACATTTTAAAAATGAAATGTGATTTCATTGAAGGGCACACAATGGGAGCTTTTTAGTAATTTGCCACAATTGTCTGTTACCCGGCCGCCTTCGTAGGCCTCATGCATGCAAATTTGTGCTGCCTGGTGTTCCCGAAGGACTCACTGAGGGACAGAGGAGGCAACGTCACTGCAGGAAACTGAGAAAGCAAAACAAGAAATGAAGCATGAAGCCAAGTGCAAGAAACCCCTGGATAGTGAATAACCCCATTTTTCTCATCTGTGCTGTTTTTCTGTCCCAGGGGCTCCCTTTTGGTGTCTGCTTGACATTGTTCCAATCAAGAACGAGAAAGGCGAGGTTGTCCTCTTTCTATTTTCATTCAAGGACATCACCGAAAGCCGGGGGAAGAGTCACCTGATCGACCGCAAGGAAGGTAAGGAAACTGACATTAAACGCTTCTCTGTGTTGGGTTTTGGGGCAAGTGGGTTATTTGAATTGCGCAACAGGGATTCTGGGAGTCGCAATTTGGGTCATTGGACAAATGGGATAAGACTCCTTATCATTGGAAGCTGGTAGTTGCATATATAGTACCAAAAGCAAAGCAACATCTATACATTTCAAAGGCAGGGCAAGCTCTAAATATTGATGGAAATTGGTGGCAGTCCTGTACTCATACGCATGATTTCAGCTTTTCCCCCTAAAATCTTTTCAAGTGCTGACTGTTTGTGTCTCACTCAGGGAGGCGAACCAGTCCAGTCACTTGCCTGGCCATGAAAGAATAAATCCTCTTGTGGCTTGGTAAGATAAAACTAGAGATTAACACACACCCAACGACTGAGTGCACATCCTTACACGGATGAGTGAAATCCAGCGTTGGTTTCAAAAGTATCCTTAATTAAATCCAAAATCTTCCCCAGATTATTTTGGTTTACTTTCAAGTTATCCTGGCATAACCGGGCAGCTCCAATCCGGTAACATATGGTGGTCAAACCATTTAGCCAGGGTAGGGTTAGAACATCTAGCTGGTGTAAATACTTCTTTAGTTGCCCAGGTGCAATTTGCTACCTTCTGGAAACTGCTAAATGGCCATGTCTTCTACATTGGGGATAAAGGTTGGGCAATTCTTTTGTCCTATAAATTTAAGGCGAAATGGCAGTTCGATCCTGCCCAATGCACAGTGTGCAATTGGGAGACATCAAACTGGCAGCTGGCGCTTGCGGGCCCTATATCCCTGCGGGTGGGCAGCTTGTGTGTTGAGAGGTCGGTCGCCTCTGGCATGGAGTCAGCCTGCTTGCTGCAAGGGGTGTATCAGCTGTCCCTCCTCCTGAGCCTGAGATATTGAGGCCCATCACACAGAGCAGTGGCAGCAGCAGTGAGAAGTGCACGCAATCAAGCATGAAGGATTATAAGCGAGCTGGGAAGCCTCTATGAGCTGGTCTAGTGTTCTGGAGTCCCAATGAGGGGTTAGCGGGAGCTTGGTATCAGTAGACTGCGGGGTTTAAACCCATTTTTAAAGTAGGAATCCAAAAATAGTGAGAGAACCCCTAAAGAAGGCCTGAGTGCTATTGTATGAAAAGATGTTTCTGACTTAACTCCTTAAGTGCCAGGCTATTATGTAAGTCTATGGGCTGCCATCCCCAGCTCGGCCTCCTACTATCGCCTTGCTGCAATTTCATGTGCATGCAAAGACCTTGGGCACAGGTGCTTGATGGCCCATTGCTACATTATATTGTTAACTCCAATGGGTGGGGGCAGGTACATGTCCTGTCAAAACAGTAGGCCCGGGTGGATACTCATGAGGAAAGCTCGGGTCTCTGATTCGAGGCAGCCTCTCCTTCGCAAGTTTGAATTCCATGGCACGGCCGACTTAGTGTTTCATCCTTCCCGGGGGTGGATATTAGAGTACCATAAAATCGGTTACTAAAAGCACCATCTATTACAGCCCTTAGAATCGGGGGAATCCACACTGAAGCGCTATGTGAGATCCCAAATGATCATTATCATGTAAAAGATGTAATAAGGCTCATAATCCTACGCTAGTCTCACATTCCTACGCTAGTCAGTAGGGAAGAGCCTAGGCTAGTCAGTAGGAAAGAGCCTACGCTAGTCATTAGGGAAGAACATATGCTAGTCAGTAGGGAAGAGCCTAAGCTAGTCATTAGGGAAGAGCCTACGCTAGTCAGTAGGGACGAGCCTATGCTAGTCAGTAGGGAAGAGCATATTTTAGTCTAGTAAGTAGGGAAGAGCCTATGCTAGTCATTAGGGAGGAGCATATGCTAGTCAGTAGGGAAGAGCCTACGCTAGTCAGTAGGGAAGAGCCTACGCTAGTCAGTAGGGACGAGCCTATGCTAGTCAGTAGGGAAGAGCATATGCTAGTCTAGTAAGTAGGGAAGAGCCTATGCTAGTCATTAGGGAGGAGCATATGCTAGTCAGTAGGGAAGAGCATATGCTAGTCTAGTAAGTAGGGAAGAGCCTACGCTAGTCATTAGGGAGGAGCCTGCGCTAGTCAATAGGGAAGAGCCTACGCTAGTCAGTAGGGAAGAGCATATGCTAGTCTAGTAAGTAGGGAAGAGCCTATGCTAGTCATTAGGGAGGAGCATATGCTAGTCAGTATGGAAGAGCCTAGGCTAGTCAGTAAGAAAGGGCCCACGCTAGTCATTAGGGAAGAGCATATGCTAGTCAGTAGGGAAGAGCCTACGCTAGTCAGTAGGGAAGAGCCTACGCTAGTCAGTAGGGACGAGCCTATGCTAGTCAGTAGGGAAGAGCATATGCTAATCTAGTAAGTAGGGAAGAGCCTATGCTAGTCATTAGGGAGGAGCATATGCTAGTCAGTAGGGAAGAGCCTACGCTAGTCAGTAGGGAAGAGCCTACGCTAGTCAGTAGGGACGAGCCTATGCTAGTCAGTAGGGAAGAGCATATGCTAGTCTAGTAAGTAGGGAAGAGCCTATGCTAGTCATTAGGGAGGAGCATATGCTAGTCAGTAGGGAAGAGCATATTCTAGTCTAGTAAGTAGGGAAGAGCCTACGCTAGTCATTAGGGAGGAGCCTGCGCTAGTCAATAGGGAAGAGCCTACGCTAGTCATTAGGGAAGAGCAAATGCTAGTCAGTAGGGAAGAGCCTACGCTAGTCAGTAGGGAAGAGCCTACGCTAGTCAGTAGGGACGAGCCTATGCTAGTCAGTAGGGAAGAGCATATTTTAGTCTAGTAAGTAGGGAAGAGCCTATGCTAGTCATTAGGGAGGAGCATATGCTAGTCAGTAGGGAAGAGCCTACGCTAGTCAGTAGGGAAGAGCCTACGCTAGTCAGTAGGGACGAGCCTATGCTAGTCAGTAGGGAAGAGCATATGCTAGTCTAGTAAGTAGGGAAGAGCCTATGCTAGTCATTAGGGAGGAGCATATGCTAGTCAGTAGGGAAGAGCATATGCTAGTCTAGTAAGTAGGGAAGAGCCTACGCTAGTCATTAGGGAGGAGCCTGCGCTAGTCAATAGGGAAGAGCCTTCGCTAGTCAGTAGGGAAGAGCATATGCTAGTCTAGTAAGTAGGGAAGAGCCTATGCTAGTCATTAGGGAGGAGCATATGCTAGTCAGTATGGAAGAGCCTAGGCTAGTCAGTAAGAAAGGGCCCACGCTAGTCATTAGGGAAGAGCATATGCTAGTCAGTAGGGAAGAGCCTACGCTAGTCAGTAGGGAAGAGCCTACGCTAGTCAGTAGGGACGAGCCTATGCTAGTCAGTAGGGAAGAGCATATGCTAGTCTAGTAAGTAGGGAAGAGCCTATGCTAGTCATTAGGGAGGAGCATATGCTAGTCAGTAGGGAAGAGCCTACGCTAGTCAGTAGGGAAGAGCCTACACTAGTAAGTAGGGACGATCCTATGCTAGTCAGTAGGGAAGAGCATATGCTAGTCTAGTAAGTAGGGAAGAGCCTATGCTAGTCATTAGGGAGGAGCATATGCTAGTCAGTAGGGAAGAGCATATGCTAGTCTAGTAAGTAGGGAAGAGCCTACGCTAGTCATTAGGGAGGAGCCTGCGCTAGTCAATAGGGAAGAGCCTACGCTAGTCATTAGGGAAGAGCAAATGCTAGTCAGTAGGGAAGAGCATATGCTAGTCAGTAGGGAAGAGCTTGCGCTAGTCAGTAGGGAAGAGCATATGCTAGTCAGTAGGGAAGAGCCTACGCTAGTCAGTAGGGAAGAGCCTACGCTAGTCAGTAGGGACGAGCCTATGCTAGTCAGTAGGGAAGAGCATATGCTAGTCTAGTAAGTCGGGAAGAGCCTATGCTAGTCATTAGGGAGGAGCATATGCTAGTCAGTAGGGAAGAGCATATGCTAGTCTAGTAAGTAGGGAAGAGCCTACGCTACTCATTAGGGAGGAGCCTGCGCTAGTCAATAGGGAAGAGCCTACGCTAGTCATTAGGGAAGAGCATATGCTAGTCAGTAGGGAAGAGCATATGCTAGTCAGTAGGGAAGAGCCTACGCTAGTCAGTAGGGAAGAGCCTACACTAGTCAGTAGGGACGAGCCTATGCTAGTCAGTAGGGAAGAGCATATGCTAGTCTAGTAAGTAGGGAAGAGCCTATGCTAGTCATTAGGGAGGAGCATATGCTAGTCAGTAGGGAAGAGCATATGCTAGTCTAGTAAGTAGGGAAGAGCCTACGCTAGTCATTAGGGAGGAGCCTGCGCTAGTCAATAGGGAAGAGCCTACGCTAGTCATTAGGGAAGAGCATATGCTAGTCAGTAGGGAAGAGCATATGCTAGTCAGTAGGGAAGAGCATATGCTAGTCAGTAGGGAAGAGCTTGCGCTAGTCAGTAGGGAAGAGCCTACGCTAGTCAGTAGGGAAGAGCCTGCGCTAGTCAGTAGGGAAGAGCCTACGCTAGTCAGTAGGGAAGAGCATATGCTAGTCAGTAGGGAAGAGCCTACGCTAGTCAGTAGGGAAGAGCCTGCGCTAGTCAGTAGGGAAGAGCCTAGGCTAGTCAGTAGGGAAGAGCATATGCTAGTCAGTAGGGAAGAGCCTACGCTAGTCAGTAGGGAAGAGCCTACGCTAGTCAGTAGGGACGAGCCTATGCTAGTCAGTAGGGAAGAGCATATGCTAGTCTAGTAAGTAGGGAAGAGCCTATGCTAGTCATTAGGGAGGAGCATATGCTAGTCAGTAGGGAAGAGCATATGCTAGTCTAGTAAGTAGGGAAGAGCCTACGCTAGTCATTAGGGAGGAGCTTGCGCTAGTCAATAGGGAAGAGCCTACGCTAGTCATTAGGGAAGAGCATATGCTAGTCAGTAGGGAAGAGCATATGCTAGTCAGTAGGGAAGAGCTTGCGCTAGTCAGTAGGGAAGAGCCTACGCTAGTCAGTAGGGAAGAGCCTGCGCTAGTCAGTAGGGAAGAGCCTACGCTAGTCAGTAGGGAAGAGCATATGCTAGTCAGTAGGGAAGAGCCTTCGCTAGTCAGTAGGGAAGAGCCTACGCTAGTCAGTAGGGACGAGCCTGTGCTAGTCAGTAGGGAAGAGCATATGCTAGTCTAGTAAGTAGGGAAGAGCCTATGCTAGTCATTAGGGAGGAGCATATGCTAGTCAGTAGGGAAGAGCATATGCTAGTCTAGTAAGTAGGGAAGAGCCTACGCTAGTCATTAGGGAGGAGCCTGCGCTAGTCAATAGGGAAGAGCCTACGCTAGTCATTAGGGAAGAGCATATGCTAGTCAGTAGGGAAGAGCATATGCTAGTCAGTAGGGAAGAGCCTACGCTAGTCAGTAGGGAAGAGCCTACGCTAGTCAGTAGGGACGAGCCTATGCTAGTCAGTAGGGAAGAGCATATGCTAGTCTAGTAAGTAGGGAAGAGCCTATGCTAGTCATTAGGGTGGAGCATATGCTAGTCAGTAGGGAAGAGCATATGCTAGTCTAGTAAGTAGGGAAGAGTCTACGCTAGTCATTAGGGAGGAGCCTGCGCTAGTCAATAGGGAAGAGCCTACGCTAGTCATTAGGGAACAGCATATGCTAGTCAGTAGGGAAGAGCATATGCTAGTCAGTAGGGAAGAGCTTGCGCTAGTCAGTAGGGAAGAGCCTACGCTAGTCAGTAGGGAAGAGCCTGCGCTAGTCAGTAGGGCAGAGCCTACGCTAGTCAGTAGGGAAGAGCATATGCTAGTCTAGTAAGTAGGGAAGAGCCTATGCTAGTCATTAGGGAGGAGCATATGCTAGTCAGTAGGGAAGAGCATATGCTAGTCTAGTAAGTAGGGAAGAGCCTACGCTAGTCATTAGGGAGGAGCCTGCGCTAGTCAATAGGGAAGAGCCTACGCTTGTCAGTAGGAAAGAGCCTGCGCTAGTCAGTAGGGAAGAGCATATGCTAGTCAGTAGGGAAGAGCATATGCTAGTCTAGTAAGTAGGGAAGAGCCTACGCTAGTCAGTAGGGAAGAGCCTACACTAGTCAGTAGGGAAGAGCATAGCCTAGTCTAGTAAGTAGGGAAGTGCCTATGCTAGTAAGTAGGGAAGAGCCTACACTAGTGATTAGGGAAGAGTCTACGCCAGCGCTAGTCAGTAGGGAAGAGCCTACGCTTGTCAGTAGGAAAGAGCCTGCGCTAGTCAGTAGGGAAGAGCATATGCTAGTCTAGTAAGTAGGGAAGAGCCTACACTAGTCAGTAGGGAAGAACCTACGCTAGTCAGTAGGGAAGAGCACAGGCTAGACTAGTAAGTAGGGAAGAGCCTATGCTAGTAAGTAGGGAAGAGCCTATGCTAGTCATTAGGGAAGAGCCTATGCTAGCGCTAGTCAGTAGGGAAGGGCCTACGCTAGTCAGTAGGGAAGAGCCTACGCTAGTCAGTAGGGAAGAGCCTATGCTAGTGTGTAGGGAAGAGCCTGTTCTAGTCTGTAGGGAAGAGCATATGCTAGTGTGTAGGGAAGAGCCTATGCTAGTCAAGTAACTAGGGAAGCGCCTACGCTAGTAAGTAGGGAAGAGCCTACGCTAGTCAATAGGGAAGAGCCTACGCTTGTCAGTAGGAAAGAGCCTACGCTAGTCAGTAGGGAAGAGCTTACACTAGTCAGTAGGGAAGAGCATATGCTAGTCTAGTAAGTAGGGAAAAGCCTGCGCTAGTCATTAGGAAGGATCCTACGCTTGTCAGTAGGAAAGAGCCTATGCTAGTAAGTAGGGAGGAGCCTACGCTAGTCAGTAGGGAAGAGTCTACGCTAGTCAGTCGGGAAGAGCATATACTAGTCTAGTAAGTAGGGAAGAGCCTATGCTAGTCAATGGGGAAGAGCCTACACTAGTCAATAGGGAGGAGCCTATGCTTGTCAGTAGGAAAGAGCCTACGCTAGTAAGTAGGGAAGAGCCTACACTAGTCAATAAGGAAGAGCCTACGCTAGTGTGTAGGAAAGAGCCTATGCTAGTCTCATAAGTTGGGAAGCGCCTATGCTAGTCATTAGGGAAGAGCCTACGTTAGACAATAGGGAAGAGCCTACGCTAGTCAGTAGGGAAGAGCCTACGCTAGTCAGCCGGGAAGAGTCTACGTTAGTCAATAGGGAAGAGCCTACGCTAGTCAGTAGGGAAGAGCCTACGCTAGTCAGTAGGGAAGAGCCTACGCTAGTCAGCAGGGAAGAGCCTACGTTAGTCAATAGGGAAGAGCCTACGCTAGTCAGCAGGGAAGAGCCTACGTTAGTCAATAGGGAAGAGCCTAAGCTAGTCAGCAGGGAAGAGCCTACGCTAGTCAGCAGGGAAAAGCCTACTCTAGTAAGTAGGGAAGAGCCTACGCTAGTCAGCAGAGAAGAGCCTACGCTAGTCAGTAGAGAAGAGCGTTGGGTGATTTGTTTACAGATAAAGAGTTCCCTACAGTGCATGTAGTTAACACTCTGATAATGTGCTTATGTTTGAAAAGGTATAACGTCCTTTCATTGCGAGTAATTACAACGCCTGGCTTTCAAACGTGTACAGAATTACAAAAATGCTAACCAACATTTTAGGAGGGGTGGGAAAGGGTAGAAAAGGGGGTTGAGTGTAGGGAATTGGTAAAAATAGTTGGGGGAAGGAGGTTTTGGGGGCAAACCCCCCCCAAAAAATTATAATAATTCGATGACCATTTTTATAATTCTGTACACGTTTAAAAGCCAGGTGCTGTAATTACTGGCAATATAAGAACATAGAAGCGTTTCAAAATATACACGTTCAAGTCCTTAACAAATCATATTATGCTCCTTGCAGAATGCACCACTGTTGCTAGACTGGCTCCCCATGATAGGGCACGTCCCTCACTGTGGTTTGTTTCAAATGTCCTGGTACTGCCATTCCATAGCAAGATGATTGGGGCGGCGATTCACTCAGTCAAAAGTATACATGGCACTCTTCAGGGGAGCGGGAGGCCGGGGAAATCCTAGGGACAGTCTCGTAGGAATTTTCACCCAAACCTCTCATTCTCTTTGTTTACATGACAACATAATAGCCATGGGCTGTATTCTATACAGATGAGTGCTGAGGTCTCCCCATTCCATGTCTACCTGTATTAGAGCATTCCTCAACGGAATCATTTTGGGAAAGATTGATAGCCGGCCATGAAATTAGTCTGACCATTGACGTTTTGAAAGTTCTACAAGTTTTAGGATTTACACCTAAAAAATAATAATGTACTTAGTTGTTCTGTTTTGCTTTTGTATTGCTTCTTAATATGGAGTTTTAAGGTTTGGTATGCAGAGGCGTAGGCCGGGTAGGGCCTGAGGGGCAAGGCCCACCCAAAATCTGTAAATTCCCGCTCAGCAGCGGTGTGTGGGTATTTACAGATATTTGTGTCAGTGCAGTGGGCCCAACTACATTAGCTTCAGGCCCCATTTGCTAGACAATCCTGGCTACGCCTCTGTTGGCATGTGAAAAGTCGCATGTTCGACTGTAACACAATAAAAAAATGAAAACAATGAGGGCGTCTGTTAGGGTGAAAGTGTATAAGTATATACCCTGTGCACACTTGTGGCATCACAGCAAAGGTCGGGGTACCTATGGGGGGACATTTTCTCATTCCTGTAGCAAAAGGAAAGTCAGCCCAACAAAGCCACAGATAGCACGGGGGGCCTTGAAGTTTTCATGTGGGCTTTGAGCTATAAGGATGTCTAATGTGGGCATGTCACCTGAATGCTAGAAATGAAATGAAGTGTTGGTAAAATAAGCATGTCAGCATACTCATTATGCAAGCAGAAAGAGGACTACAACCTGCCGCTCTCCAGATATTTTTGTACTAGGACTCCCATGATTCCTCACCATTGACTATGCTGTTTAGGGATGATGGGAGTTGTATTAAAGCTTGTCTTGTCGATAAACAAGCCTAGTAAAGGTTTTTTCTTTTTTTTAATGGAAGGAAGTCCAGAGGCAAAAGGCACAACCTCTGGCCAAAGCCTTTGGGTTGAAGGGAAGATGTAAAAGTTTGGAGAAGCCTGTTCGGTGAGTGATGTTCAGACATATGGATATGGGACAGGTGGTCTTGTTGGCGCAAGAACCAGTGCAGATTTGTCGTTGGACCTTCCACTGTTAAGTGGTCAAAATCAATGCCCTAGAGAATAAGGATGGAGAGCAAGTTCTCTGCACCGTGATGATGGAGGCCTGTGAGACTACAAGCCTACAGCTTGCAATGTTTTCTTTAATATAAGTTAATACAACCTGTCCCTTTTCAATGCAAATCATTGTTTACTAGCTGGGGTACCAGGCGTTGCCTGTGTCCTGATTGAGTGGTGACTCATGTGCCCTGGAGGATGTTGCTCTTGTCCTCTTGTCGGTAAGTCTTGCTTCAGTTTGCTCTGGTGTCTCATGTGCCCTGGAGGATGTTGCTCTTGTCCTCTTGTCGGTAAGTCTTGCTTCAGTTTGCTCTGGTGTCTCATGTGCCCTGGAGGATGTTGCTCTTGTCCTCATATCAGCAATTCTGCTTCAGTTTGCTCTGGTTTATCATGTGCCCTGGATTCTCATGTGCCCTGGAGGATGTTCCTCTTGTCCTCTTGTCCTCTTGTCGGTAAGTCTTGCTTCAGTTTGCTCTGGTGTCTCATGTGCCCTGGAGGATGTTGCTCTTGTCCTCATATCAGCAATTCTGCTTCAGTTTGCTCTGGTTTATCATGTGCCCTGGATTCTCATGTGCCCTGGAGGATGTTCCTCTTGTCCTCTTGTCGGTAAGTCTTGCTTCAGTTTGCTCTGGTGTCTCATGTGCCCTGGAGGATGTTGCTCTTGTCCTCATGTCAGCAAGTCTTGCTTCAGTTTGCTCTGGCATCTCATTTGCCCTGGAGAAAAATGCTCTTGTCCTCTGGTCGGCAAGTCGTGCTGTTTGTTGTTGTGTTTCAGAAGCTCTTGATATTGATTTTCGCTTTGCATCAGATGGAGCTTTTCCAAGTGATGTTCGTTTCTGTGTGGCATGTTTCAGTCACTTAATGGCTTGAGCACAATTGAGAAAATGTCTGAGAAAGATTGAATGATTGTGCTCGTTTCTTGTGAATGAACTTAAGTAAACTGTAAACTTGCCTTTGCCCATATTTGGAGTGGCGTGCTAAAAAACAAATGTAAAATGTTTTTTTTTTTCTTCAATATATTTTTTGCGTATAAGATTTTTGTATCCAAACATAGACTATGATCTTTCTCCACACAAAAGAGGAATCCATGGAAAATTTGGTAGACGTGGGTTCAATGGTGTGGATTTGTATAGCCAGACAAACATACACACATACATATATTCAGCATTATATATAAAGATTGTATATAGTGGTTAGTAGAGCGTCAACTCACGAGGGTATTACTTCGAACAGGTAAGGGACCACAATTAGAGTGAATACAAGGGGGAGGCCAAGCCAAAGTGATATTGGAGGCCTGGGGGAGTCATGTAGTAAGTGAGATTGTCAACATCTTGTAGTCATTGGTAATCTTGAATACAGTATTATCTCGAGGTCAGAGGACAAGGATCAGTCTTGCTGCCTAGTTTTGGATGAGTTGGAGTTGTTGTATTTGGTTTTTGTGAAGATGTCTGCAGTATTCTAAATGAGATTGGATCAGGGCCGTGCTCACCACAATTGTATGGTTCATATCCAAGCATGGCATGCCATTACTTGAGATATTCAAAACGAAATGGGGGTTTTGTGCAACTGCATTGACTTGGGGCTGGATGGTCAGTTATGAAAGGAAGTAGCACTCTAAGGCTTTTCACTTGATCCGAGGGAGTCCAGGCTTAATCCATCAGGGTGGGCTAAGTAAATATTAATATATTGGGTGAGAGAGGACTGACGAAATTGGCTTATGGTTTTGAATGCATTCAGACATAGGTAATTAGCTATGGTCCAATCCCCGATCTTTAGGAGAAGTTCAGAGATGTGATGATTATTATCCTAATTAGGATCTAGGTTCAGGAGGACCTGAGAATGGGCTGCATAAAGTTGAAAGGTAAGGGCAGTGGTGTCAATGAGATATTCCAGGGGTTTGACGTGCACATTAAAAAGCATTGGTGAGAGAATGGAGCCATGGGGCAACCCCGCAAGGCATGTTGGACATATTGGAATTGGAATCACCAATTTATACAACTAATAAGTGATTGTGTAGGCAATGGGAGAGCCAATCGAGGTTACCATGGAGGGCCATTCAGAATTGAGCCTAAGCAGTAGGTCTTTTATGATTCAGTGTATCATGGGCTTCAGATAGATACAGGAGTAATAGCAGAGTGGATATATTGTTATCTATTGCTTTCAAAATGTCTCCTCTCATGAAAATTAGAATGGTTGCAGTGCTCTTCTTGGGGCCGACGCCTGATTGGTTATCATGTAGAAATTGACCATCTTTGCCATACTTTGAGAGGCGCGTGGTGGTGATTTCTACATGAGATACATTTCTGGGGGATCCAGTTCTGCATGTTAGCAGTGGCACAACCCTTATTCCAGTTGATGGAGAGGCATTGTAGAGATCGGTCCTGGGTTGAATTAGAGTGGCTAAATTTTCTTTGCTTAGAACTGCTCGACGTGATTTTCATTGCTCAGCTGTGGCTGTCAGATTCTTGGTCACTTATGTTTTGTACGGGTGAGATTTTGGTAAAGTTTGTGAATCCTGCTTTACACTTTGAGTCTACGTCGACAGAGTTGTTGGACCTTTTGTTATTGGTTTGGATTTTGGTCATCTTCTCGTGGAAGGCTTTTGCTAGGCTGGGAGCTAAATGAATAGCAATGGAAGCAAATAAAAGTGAAAAACGTGTGAAGCACCCCACTTATGCATGAAATCATAACATCAAACAACACTATTCGGATGCTTCAGGTTAGAAAAAAGATTTTTCAAAGGATACAAAAAACCCTTTTATATGACCACAAGTCTTCATGGCGTGAGGAGCGAGCCTAAATAAAGACAGAGGCCCTCATTACGTGTTTGGCGGTAGCCGTGCCGGTGCATCCGACGAGTTGAGCTCGCCGGTGCCGATCTGCCTGCAAGGTCAGACCAGGCGAGCAGAAAGGTACCCACAAGCACAACTCGTAGTTTGCCGGTCCGGTAGTAACGGCACCGGTAGCTTACCGGTGCCGTTATTACCGAACAGCAAACTTATAATGTGGTCCAGAATCCTCCCTATACTTTGATACTGCAATGCATACTTTTGAAAGGGCCTCATTATGAGTGTTACCGGACCGGCACACTCCGAGGTCTGCGAGCGGGTGCCTGTCTGCCCGTCAGGTCTGACCTGGCAGGTGGAACAACACCCCCTCGCAGTCCTTGACAGATGCACCGGCACCATTCCTGAATGGTGCCGGTGCATCCGTCCTCCCCATTCCCATGACTCGAATGGGAATGGGGAGTAATATTTTCCAGCCCCCAGCAATAGGGAATTACCGGGATCACCGGGGCTGTAATGCCCCAGTAGGACCCATTGCCGAGCACCGGAAAAAAAGGACTCCGGTGGCAACCGTGCATGATGAGGCCCAATGTCTTTAAACAATAGATACTGACAACATGGGGTTAATGGCCTCATCACAAGTTGGGTGGTATCCTGGCGATAGATCCACCAGAATACCACCCAATGCAATTACCATTACCGTCACTTGGTTCTGTGGTAATACCGCATCAAGTGGAGAAAACGATAATTGCGTTGGGTGGAATTTTGGTGGATCTACCAAACCCAGATTACAAGTAGTGGTGGCAGTATAAGTCCCAATTTTTTGGAGTCCATAGGACTCAATGGGACAGTCTTGACTCAATTACCACAATGATAATTGCACCACCCAATTTATAGTCAGGCCCTAAGTCTGCACGGTCATATAAAACCAATGTGCAGGAAAGTGTCCGTAAGCACGTTAAAAGTGGCCTTGTGGGAAGCTGAGCTTGTTCAGACAGCAGAGCGCCTAGCGTTCAGTACCTCATTTGTGCCGTTGACCTTAGCAGGTTTGCAACCGCTTCGCCTCTGCGGGGTCATAGTCAATGTTCTCTTGCAAGGAAAGTAATCTCAATCTGCCCCAGGCTTTCCTGTCATAATTCCTCAATAAAGATTATTCTTAGACATTTTCTCTGGCTCCCAACGATGAGGGCACAATGTCTAGTTTTCAGTTTGTGGGCATTCCCAGGAGGGCAAATCCGTCCTTACCGCCTTGAACATTGCTTGGAGGAGGGCTATGACCCTGGACAAAACGTTATGTCCTTGACTTCGATTTCCTTTTTCACAATACTGGGAGTATTTAGCCAGTGCTAATGGTATATGAAAAGAACTGGACATGGATCAGTCAGGATAAACCATCAGCCCCTCTGACTTCACTCCTTTATCCTTCAAACACGTCTGTGTTCAACCCCTTGCTCCTTATTATCTTTCTCGTCTTCCTTGCAAATGGAGCCCTACGCCTCTTCTTCTCCATTTCCATCTATTACTTGAAATGCTTCAAGCTGATGTCCCTGCTATCATAATGGGTAACCTCCATCTTTTTAATATGACTCGCGCCCATCAACTTCTACTTGAGTCCACTATTTCTAACCACTCACCATTCAATCTGCAAAACTTTTCCACCCAATCCCAAAGTAACTCCCTCAATCTTTTGTTCCTATCCTCCAGTCTTGACTCATGTGCTCGCAATATTGACCCCCCCCCTCCAACCACTCACTCATCCACTTCACCATCTCCATTCTCCGGGCCCCCTCCAGTGTCACTTCTCCCGCCCTCATCCATCACCAATACATAAATGAAAACCTGACTCCATGGTCCTCGATCTTGACCAAGTCACATTCTCCCTCCAAACTCTCTCTCTCCTCTACTTGCCACTCTATAAAACTCCCTTTCATTGAGTTTAGCAGTACACTGACACCCCCCTTTGTTCATTACTCTCCTGCCTGTTCCTTCAGCCACTCGTCTTCTGTGCCCTCAACCATGTGATGATGCCTACGCCTTTTCTTGCATGAGGATAACTCTCCACCCTTCTTACAGCCTCCAAAGACTCTCTACTGAATCCTATTATTATGCAGACCTTATATCCTCTTACCACTCCCCCCTAATATCATCTTACCGCTCCCCCTTATATCCTCTTACCACTCCCACCTTATATCCTCTTACCGCTTCCCCCTTATATCCTCTTACCGCTCCCCCCTAAAAACTATCCAAGATTCACAGGCCATACTTTCCTTTCGCTGCTGATGACTTTACCCCCTAGATAGCCACTAAAATTACCAATGTACGCGACATCCTATCCAAACGTCTATCTGTCAGACACCCACCCTTCGTCCCCCTACCCCAAGTTCCTCACACGTTCGTCACTAGCTCATGTTGCCCCATCCTTTATGCTGCCAACCCTTCTTCTGATGTTGCCACTCTCCCTGTGCCCCAAACTATTAAGGAACTTGCACCTATCTCCTCGTCTCACTTTTGTGCCTTGTTACCTCTGCGTCACAAGTGGCATCTTCCCAGCCTCCTACAAAATATCCACAGTCATCCTTATACTAAAATACCCCACACTAACCCCACCAATCCCTCATTTTACTGACATGCCTCTTCCCTAACCCACCACTCCAAAATCTCTAAGAGGAGGGTCTTTAACTACCCAGTTAATAGCACGGTGCAATTATTCTGTAAACGTCTGTGTTCTGGGTTTCGGTCCAAAACTCCAACAATACTGTACTCACCGATGTCACCAACTTCCTAACCTCTGCACACTGCTCTTTATATCTCCTCCAGCCTCAACCCACTTGACCTCTCCACAGGCTTCAACACTGTGAACCATCCCTCCCATCTCAATATCATTCTTCCCTTGGCTTTGATGACAATGAACTTGTCTAGGTTGACTCATATCTCTCCGACCACTCCTTCCCCACACCTCAGAACCCTAACACCCCCCCACATCTATATGGGCATCCTCAAAGGTTCTGTCCTAGGTCCAGTCCTCTACACCTTCTCCCAGGGTGACCTAGTTTCTTACTGTGATGGACCTTTTTCCGCTGGTGCCTGGCCCTGGCGGGACCGGCGGGAACACAACTCTAGTGAGGGTCACAGCAGAGGTGGAGACCACACCGCCACCTTGCCTCCCATGGAGGAGCAGAGTGCTGCATGCCGCAGCGGCTTTGGCCACGGCAGCCTGACCGCTGCCTCGCCTCCCAGGGAGGAGCGGAGTGCTGGTGCATGCTGCAGCGACCCTGCTGGTGCTCATCGGGGACTGAGAGCAAACAAGCAATAAACCGGTATGCCCCAAACGGGATTGGAGGAAAAAAGGACAGCATAGCAGCTTCTCCAGCATCGCAAATCCAAAGAGAGAACACAACACCAGTGCACACCACGGTAGCCCCACCAGCGGGCAGCCAAACTGACAGGGTTACAATTGAAACAAAGGGGGAAACGCCTCCTGAGGGCCTTGGTGGGGATGAAGCCACTGAGAGCGAAGCAGCCACACACACCAGCCTACACTTGCCCAAGTAGAGATACTCCACAAGCACCGTGAAGGGAGAGGAACACCAGACACCAACGTGGCAGCATCCTCACAATCATGGGCTAGTGTAGCAGGGGCTTCAGGGGTGAAGCAGGAAGGAAAAGATACCTGCAAACATATTGGTTGGAAGCAACACTTTCATGTAATGAGTGGATGGGAGGTCAGGCAGGGAGCATGTGGGGGCCCTATCAGGCAGAAGAGAGGTATTTAAAAGGGAAGAAAGCCTAACAGAGGTTCTTACACTTCTTGTCATTTCAGCAAGTTGAAGCTGAGGAAGCAGAAATGGTGGAGATCATTTGGGCCTGTTGAAGGAGAGCCTGAGAACCAATAATATGATATGATAGGTTATTTATAACGCACTTAATACCCAGGGGTTTCTAGGCGCGAACCCGGGGATTGAACCTGTGCTGCTCGGTGTCGTCTTGCTTCCAAGGCGAGCACATTGCCGCTGAGCTATCCTCCCGAGAATAAGCCCAGGAGAAAGAAAGACAGGGAGAGAAAAACCAAGAGGAACTCTGAACAGTGGGAGTTGGGTGTATAGGCAGTGCTGTAATTGTGGAAAGTCCTACTCTTGAAATAAACCTACCTCAAGTACTGAAAGGAAGTGTGGAGTGATGAATTCAAACTCAGAGGCATGACAAGTGGTGTCAGAAGTGTGATCTGTGACATGCCACCGGAGTGATGGGGGCCATACATAGCCCCACTGTTGACCCGCGAGATTCAGAGTGCATCCCAGGCCCACAATCCCACAGGAGACACAGCCTACATGGACATGAAAACGGCGGTCCTGGCGCAATTAGGACAAGAGGAAGAAACGTATAAGGTAAGATTCCGAGAAAAACCAGGCTAACCCATGGAGAACCTCCCAGACAGCTGGTCCACAGGGTAAAATAATTAGTGGATTGATGGCTACAGTCAACACTACAAACAACATGATGGCAGACCGCATTGTACTGGAGCAGTTCATGGAAGCCTTATCTTCCCATATACAATGATGGGTTAAACAACACCACCAACCCAGCCTGGCCGAAGCTGTAGAAAATGCTTCTGCATGCCAGAAAGCAGGCATGGGATCATGACCTTAATACCAAAACATGAGGTGCATCGTTCACCCCCCAACCACTTCACGACCATGGAACAGAAGACCACAAGCATTACAACCCAGACGTAACAAGGGAGAACCGTTGAAGCCTAAAAGCGAGATTCAGGGAGTCACCACAAAACCAAGCCTACTGCTCCATGACAACTCCAATGTTAAGAATGTGACTAATGGGGTCAATTAGCAAGACACTTTGCCAGGAAGACCAAACTGGAGCCTATGGACATCGGCCTGTTTGATGACCTACTCATAGAGGTAGTATGAGGAGCTTACTCAGGCCAGGATCCCTCACCTTATACCTATGCATGTGAAGCAGAATTTGACGGGATACCAACTAGAGTGATGGTGGACTCAGGAAGTCAACAGAGCGTGGTTAGTGAGAAAGTGGTAGGTGTACCCTCAGGGAAGCATGCCAAGATAAATATAAGATGTGTACAAGGAGATGTGAAGCTCTGTCCCCTAAAAGGTGTAAACATAAAAATGGTGGGAGAGAACATGTGTTTGAAAGCAGCAGTACTACAAATGTTAACTAAAGCTCTGGTGTTGGGTTCTGATGCCCCTAGCATGCCAAGGATAATAAAGACTATATAGGACGGGGGGCTAGAAAAAGCCCCATTCTATGACTCTGTTATATCCAATCGGCATACAAAAGCCGGCAAGAGCCGCAGTGAGAAACAGATGGCACAAAAAAAATGATGAAAGGAACAGTCCATGTTGCCAGTCTCTGTAGACTGGAGATTAGACAAACAGGGTGACAGCTTCAGATCAGCACAAGAACTTGCCCCCACCCAAGTTAACGCCAGAACCACAGCAAACCAAGCAGGAGAACGGGAGACGTAAACATATTTCCCAAAAAAGAACAGCCTATATGACTGTTGTAGAGGAGAAGGTACCTGTCTTCTCCTTAGTCCCAGCTCCCTTGCCACCATCATATTGGGATGAGAGACGAAGAGCCATGATGGGGAACCATGCCTGAATCCTTGCTATATTCCTGCACCTCTTCGAGTATATAAGAGACGAAATGCACTCAGACAACCTTTCAGAGTGTACCCGCAAGCTGACATAGCGGAGGAAAGTTACGAAGAAGGATGTACTTGGCCGAGCTGTCGGAATGCAACCAGGAACAAACTGGATGTACGTTAAACCAAAGTCTGACGACAGAAAAACAATTTCATGAAGAAGATATAAGAAGCTATGCTGAACCGATATGAAAAAACCTTAAGAATGGCTCTGTAACTGAAGTACTAATAGAAACATGTACTCTATGATGCAGTACTCATAAATGAAGTGACTCACTGGTCAATAACTGTAAATATGCTGAAATGCAAGGTAGAAAGAATGCATAGAAGCTTGTTTATGAGAGGTATATTTGCAACATTTAGGACGACAATTAGAAGAAGATGGACGACGGCTTATGTTAATCAACCCAGCTACCTCAAAATATGAGCCCAGGATCTTAAAGTGAAAAGATGATGAAGAAGCTGTTTTCCCTTGCAAAATAGAGGAGTACATTGTCTTGGAACCAAGGATGCTATTTAGAGAGATGGAGGAAAAGCACAAAGGGAGTCTAACAAACAGACCATGTGCAAGGACATATTTCCCAAAGATTAGGAGGAACAAGAACATTTAAGAACGTCAAATATTGTACATTAAAAGGGCATGACGTTTATATGGGATAGAGTGAGCAAGTTTCTAAAGGCCAAGAGGTGCAACAGCACCCAGCAAAATTGAATCAAATAGTGTTAAATGCACTGCCGATATGGACAGTTTCATGGTCTTGTAACACGTGATGAAGAGGTCACAAACAAGGGTTATTCATTAAGTCTGAAGCTAAGATAGTGGTGTGCCTACACTCCCTTGAATGTCCCAAGACGTTTCAGACTGGCAAGGTGGGTCTTCAAACAGAAGAGACTGGCATGAGGCCTAACGCTGTGAGAGGGTAGACTAATTGGGAAAACAAGGAGAGAGCTGACATATCTCCAAGCACCTGGCTTTCATTTTATGTACGTGCTGCGAGCAAGCTGAATGTCCAAGGTTGGATTTGGGTTGCCAACCAATCAGAAAAGCCTGCCAAGCACATTTATATACAATGTTGCAAAATATTATTCTGCTGCCATATTATCTGCTATAATGTGTATATTACACCACGTGTATAGAAGTAGCTCAGGCTGTGTCTCACAGACAAGAGACCACCAATGAGGGATTAACACGCATATTATCTATATGTAGACATGCTCCCCTAATCCAGTCCCACCCCACGAAAGGTTTTACAGTTTGCCACATAGGATGACATTGTAGATGACGTATCTAGCATTACATAAACTGAGCATAAACAAGAAGACATGATTCGATTGGATCAGTGTTTATTCGTCGTTCTTTACTACTTTGAGATTAAAGAAGTATTTTACAATCTCCTTTGAGTCTGTCTGGTTATTTGGTCTGAGATATGTTATTGATAATTCCATCTAGCACACAGATGCTTCAAGCTGCTAGAGCACACAATGTTATCTCTAACCACGATGGAGTTCTGGAGTGCCAATTGCTGGTTCCTTTAAAGTACCAGAAAACAATCCTAGTTGTAGCGCACGTCCAGATAGGAGTCCTCTGTCTCCCCAATGCAAACTCTAGAGTTGCCAAACTCTGCTCCGGCCACATCTCTACTTTATCCTTTAGTTACCATCCTCATCAATTTACCGTCCCTCTCCACCTCTTTGTTTTCTCAGTTGTTTGATGTACAGTACCCCAGCACCTATCCCATTCCCTCTCCCTTCTGCACTTGCACATTCTGAACACTCACTCACAAGGCATAGTAGTTTAAGCCCCCAACCCCCACCGTATTTAATATTTTTGTATGTATTTTAATTGTTTCTCATCCCTTGCACCCTCCCTGTTGCCCTGTGGGCGCTTTGAAATAGTATTTACTTCCTGTATACGCGCCTAACAAGCGAACAATAAATACATTGTGAAAGGAATGTGCACGCAACATTGTGATCAGATATAAACTGTCCCCCATTTCCACTGGAACCATTTCCTGTTATCTTTTCCTGACCCTGTTCCATGCCCCACAATTCAAATCGGTTGTATTGCAATGTATCCCATTAAAAACACCAGATAATAAATAAATGATGAGGGATCATGGGAGTTGCTCACTGAAATTAGAATGTCTTCAAGAGATATAGGAGAGAGAAAATACCAAGGACCTCATTGAAACTTTGGCAGTGTTGTTAAGAGGTAGTGGTAACAGGATTATCTCACCATTGGCACAGCCAAATGCAGAGTTCTGATAGGGGCAGATACTCTCCGCTAGCGCATCTCCTCTTTTGCACCAACTAAAGGAGCAGCCCAGTGCACAAAAGGCATCTGAGTGAGCGCATCTTTGACGCGCACCCTCAGATGCCCTTTTCCCTCCCTTTGCACATTTGCACAAATAAGGGAGCGTTTATGCACATTAAAAAGTGCATCTCGAATTCATAAATGGGATGCGCTTTACAATGCTGTGAAATGAGGGTCTTCGCGCGGCACTGGTGAAACAGGTCATTTTCGACACTGTCATGATCGATTTTTAAGTTACCCATGGCTGTCACACTTGCATTTCCTTCCCCTAAACAGGGATCGACATTTTATTTTACTCTGGCATTTCACTGAAACAGGAAAGGCACTCCCTGCAACCACATGGTTGCTGCCAGCCTGTCATACATTAGTGTCCCGAATGCGCTCCAAACACTAATGTATGCAAGGGTAATAGGCAGGCCATCATTGTGCCACAGTCCAACCCCTCCTGAATTGCGCAGTTCAACTTTGAGAGTAAGGTGACCTGCAAATTTCAGAAATTAGCACAAATGAAAGGAGCGCATTCTCTTGTAATACTTGCGTATGGGCGCGCGATGAATAAAATATCATATCATATCTCTGCGCTCCTTTCCTTTGCCCTAATTTTTGAG
Source organism: Ambystoma mexicanum (assembly GCF_040938575.1). Taxonomy (NCBI): domain Eukaryota; kingdom Metazoa; phylum Chordata; class Amphibia; order Caudata; family Ambystomatidae; genus Ambystoma; species Ambystoma mexicanum. The sequence continues at coordinate 609,266,187 of NC_090938.1, forward strand.
AATCTGTCCTATAAAATCTATCTGGTTTTGTGTAGAGGAATTTTCCTCCACACACAACCATTACCAAGGACCTCATTACATGTTTGGCAGTGTGGGGAAAAAAGTGGTGGTAATTACGTTACTGCCACCTTTTTGGAGTGGCGGATTCACCTACAACCTGTTGCTGGAGATAACTCCGGAACTTTACCTCTAAAAATCGACGTATCGCAATTGCAGTAATTCCGCCAGCTGTAAATCTGCCAAAAATACCCATGGAGTCCTGTGGACTCCAGAAATGGGGAGTTACCACCACTTGTAATCCTGCGGTAACTGCACGGGGACCAAGTGGCAGTAACGGTAATCGAGATGGGCCGTCATTTGGCAGAATTACTGCAAAATTACCACCAAACTTGTAATTAAGACCCAAACGTGGTAATCACTCATTCCCGTGGAGTCAAATGGAACTCCAAAATGAGGAATAAGCAATGGTCCTCATGCCTCGAAACCAGTCGCACCCATGCCCTTACAGCATGTGGAACTGGTCTGCGGTTAGTAGTATTTTCCAGAGAAATACACTCAAACTTTAAATTAGGCCACAGATATCCGATGTGAGAAGCTCTGAAAATAGTGTAATAATTCAATTTTGTCACAACTGTTTTAGAATGCGGTATTGAAAAGCAAACACAACGGTTCAGTTGGTTTTTATTGACTTGTTTAGATGCAGCCACGAGCAAGGTTTGTTTTCTGCATGTAACTGGTTTACTGTTCCAGAAGCTCACTCTTAATTTCAACCACCACTAATTCTCCCCTTTGGGTAAAAGGAACTGGCACCTTCCTGCGGCCAGTGCTTTATGGGCAAATACTGGCAATCTGGGATGCCGGCAAGTAATTATTGTCTCGGGAAGGGTCACGATAGGCTGCAAGGCAAACTACCCCTGTCAGACAGATGGAAACCAAAAGAAATGCAAATATTCCCTTCATGAAGTAAGGTGAAAGGCTTGGATGACAAGGGAAAAGGCAAGAGGAGCTTCACTTTCCCCTCCATTTTTTTTTAAAATTCCAACCACGAAGCGGTAGAAAAATGAACACTTTCCAAGAGATGACCGCGGGGGGTACATTGACGTCCCCGCCCAATCTGTTCCTATAACCCCCCTGAGAAGCTTAAGAACTGGGCTACCTTGATGGATGAAATTCTTTTTCTGACAGGCCTGGCATAGCTTGACTCTAAAGGAGGGAGTGGGGTGGTAATAGGAGCAAGTAGAGAAAGCACACAGAAGAACGCTCTCCAAAAGCCCCCCACCGAAACCAGATAGATGGAGCGGAACACGGATGAGATGGAGCGAGGCACGCCAGGTCTGTTCTGTAACCTGCACGCATGCGTGAGAGGCTGATTAGATGCCCCTCTGCACACCTTTGGAGCTAGAGGGCTACACCTCTAGAAACATACACAAGTTATAGAGCTTTATACATATATATATATTATATATTATATACGTTTGATTCGAGTAACGGATTTGACCAACATTTTGAAAGTGATTAAGGACTCGCGGCCTCCTCTCCCCCCAGACTGCAGAGGTTCATAAAGATTTGTTAAAAAATAAAAAAGTTGGGAGGCCACCAGGGGGCGCAGGCAAGATGGCTGCCTGAACTTCAAGCTCCCCACATGGCCCCAGGAAACAAGCCAGGAAACATGCCCTAAAGTGCCACAAGCCCCTATTATTAGCGAAATTCACGAAGGAGACCTGGCGAGGAACGTGTGGGAGGTGGAGCAGTCTTCCAGGGTGCCCCCGTTCCCTTGCTGGTAGCAAGTAGGCTGCGGTCCTCCCCCTAGCCCAGGCGCCTCCGCAGCAGCTCCGAGCCGCGAACTGCGTGGCGGCCGGCCGCGCCAAAGGGAGGAGGAGCCGGATCCCTTATCCGCGCTGGCTTGTATTGGGAGTGGGGCCCGGCATACCGTAGCGTGGCTGAGTCCCCCCCCCCGTGGACCCGCTAGACCTGCGGAGATCTTTGCCAACGGCCCTCTCTTCACCCCTCCGCCGCCGGAGCCAAGCGGCATGCAGCCATCAGAACGAGGGAGACGGATGTAGAAGTGCCCGAGGCAGTCTACCGTGCGACGCAACAATCGAGGCACTCGGGGGGCCGTGTTCCATCCGCCCCCCACCACCTCATGCACCGCGGACATAATCCGGCCCGGGCCGACGCTGGAGCACGCCTGGGCCCCTCCTCTGAGGCCTGCTTTTCTGCATTTCCACACCATTTTACGGAGCACCAATCTAGGCACCCAGGGGGCCATGTTCCCCCGGCCCCCCACTACCTTCAGCACCACGGTACATCCTGGCCCAGGCCGACGCGGGAGCGCGCCTCGGCCCCTCCCCCTGAGGCCTGCATCTCCGCATTTCCACACCATCACAATGGCAATGGGTGCCCACCCTGAACAGCCCCCTACTGAGCAATATCATGAGGCAGGTGAGCCCACGACAACACTGAGGTCTTTTCTTGGCCGCGCGCCTGTGCCCCCCCATCTTTTCCCATTCAGTGGCCAGAGCGGGGCCCACATGGGGAGTTCGCACTATAAGCGTTGGGGCTCCAGATTCCTCACCCCACGCCGCAAAGTCACACCAGGCCCCCCGCAGCAAGAAGCTTACTCGCGACACCCTGCCTCACGTATGGGGCGGGGCCCCACCCATCCGCCTTATTGAAGCCACTCCAAGTGAGGAACTGCGATACTGTCTGCCTAGGGGGCCCACTTTATGCCCACACACCTGCCAGCAGCCCCCTGCAATTAACAACTAACACTGGGGGTTGCGCAGGAGACCACATGGCACCACCACCCCCCTCACTACATCAAGGGGGCACAGGGAAGCAGAGCAGGCTGAGCCTACCCTCGGAGGGGGACACCCAATACCAAGCTTTGAATCATCAACCAGGGCCCACTCAGACCCCCCGGGAGGGACATCTAAGAACATTCAGGTACTCCATCGACCCAGGGCCGTGACGGGGGTGAATGTGCTCTTGGCGAGACCAAAGCGGTGGGCCACTAAACAGGTCTCAGAGACTGACACACAGCTTGATCACCTGAAGATAACCCAAGGATTTGGGTAAATTAACGGCACAAGCGTCTCTGGGTCCTGGGAGGACACTAGGGGGCCCCCCGAGAGGTTCCCGTACCCCGAGGCGGCTGAAATCCCATGAGCTGGAGAGAAACTCTTGCCAAGTATCAGTTCACCCCAAGACACCCCAAAATGGAGACCGGTCCCACCGCCACGCGGACCCCAGACATGAATACCATGTAGAGTAATATCCAAATGATCCATGAGGAGATCAGAGGTATGAGGACAGATATGGGCGCCAAATTAGCCGACCTCACGGCCCAGGTCTCCACGCTAGAAGACTGAATGGAAGGAGTTGAGCACAACCAGGCATCAACGGACCTCCTCGAAATACAAATGGAAACCAGATTCAAGGAGCTGCAGTGCCAGGAGGAAGATCTCCGGCTCAAGGTTAACGATATGGAAAACCACGAGAGGAGGAATAACTTGAGGATCTTCGGCCTGGAGGAGACGGAAGTAGAGACCCAAACGGGACTGGAAAGCAAAGTTCAAGACATCATCAGGATCGTCCTGGGGTCAGACTCTGGTGAGACACTCCTGCTGGACAGGGTCCATCATGTGGGCGGGGGGGGCAAGGGCCCACGGTGAGTGCTAGCGAGATTCCATTATTATAGGGACAAGGCCAGGTTGTTGGAGAGGGCGAGAACCTTACAAGACATTCAATATGGGAACTCGAGGGTGACCATATATCAAGACCTCTCAGCCCTCACACTCCAGATGAGGAAGAAATGCGGATCCATCACCAGATGGCTACAAGAGAAAGGGGTTCGCTACCGCTGGGGACATCCATTCTACTTGGCGTTCGAATGGCAGGGTCAGAGATACCAGCTAGTTACGGAAGTGGACATCCAGAGGGCCACAGATGACCTCACGGGAGATCTTGCGGGAACATCAAGAGACCAAAACGGAGCCGACAGGGATCACAACCATGCCTCTCAGGGCCCAGATCTCTCCCAAGGGAAGCTAAAAGTTAAGGGCTCATGCAAATTTCAGAAAACCAGACACCCCCCCCCAACGGACCAGGGAGGCCCCACATGATCATACATACAGCATTCAAGGATTAATCACCACGGCGAGATCCAACTCATGATCCTTTGCGGCTCTCAGCAATCTGAGGACAGCGTTGGGCTCCATATGTTTTTTCTGCGGTTGGCGGATTTCTGTTCAAATGATCGAGGTCAAAGTTGAAAGGTTGCCTATCCAGAGGCTGTTTTGTGGTTTTACAGAGTGACACTCGACAACTTGCCCTTGAGAAATGGCGGGATTTTGTGGCCCTGCGCCACGGCATGTGCCACGAGGGCTAAGCGGAGTGGACCACATGCCAAGGTCGGGGGAAAATGAGCGGAGGGGGCGCCATTGCTGGGTCCCCAACCCCAGCAAAGAGGGGCTAACACCTAGTAGGCATGGGCATGATGGAAAGTGGCATACCGACACTTTCCCGGGGCCAGGCTAGCAACCCTGGTGGTTCGTTGCTCGCTTCAACCCCACCTGGGAAGTCGACGACGAACGCCCTACAAAATGGGTAAGGGTGACAGAAGGGGGAGGGGGGGAGTTCTTGTCAGGGTTAAGGGGAAAGGGGAAATCCAGCTTGAGCCATTGATATTTGTTCCACAACGGGTTCTACATAGCAAACACTCAAAGGGGTTTAAAGAGCACAAAACAAAAAACGATAATGATTGAAGGGAAAATAGGCATGTTGAATGTTAAGGGCATTAACTCCCAAAACAAAAGGTCCCTAACAAATAATGTGTTTCGCAAACAATGCCTAATGGTTCTTTTCCTGCAGGAAACACATTACAAACAAGGGAAGGAGTCGAAAATAAAGGAGAAAGAGATTGGTAGTAACTATTGGGCCTCTCACAGGAGTTCCAAGAAGGAAGGGGTGGGCATTCTCCTGAGCAGGGTGTTCCATCTAACGGGTTTAGAAACCAAAAGGGGTTTCGGAGGACGATTCTTGGGTGTTAAGGGTACCTGCGAGGGGGAGTGCATCACTTTGGCCACTCTATACGCACCCAACTCGGGCCAGGTGCGTTTCCTCACTGAGATCTTTAGCGTAATGGACAAATGGGCAGAGGGTGCCACGATACTCGGTGGGGACCTCAACCTCATAATGGACCCCCATCTGGACTGGTGGTTGGCGAAGGGGTGAGCACCCAAGGGAATCTCCAAAGGTAACCTGGCCATGCAGACCCTACTGAGGGAACACTATTGGGTCGACGTATGGCGCAAAGCACACCCGGGCCAGGGTGGATACATCTTTTTCTCACCCCCGCATTGCACCTACACTAGGATTGACCTCTTGTTGGTTTCCGAGTAGGGGAATGGGGAGGTTGAACAACCGAAGGTAGGAGCGATAACATGGTCAGACCATGAACTACTCACAGCCAATTGGTCACTGCCCGTCTTCCCGAGATCTTCCTGATGGCGATGTAATGACACACTCCTTAGAGACTCCATATTCCGGGATTTCATGAAGAAAGAAATCATAGCCTATTTTGAGACGAACGACAATGGGGAGACTGACATGGCCGTGATATGGGAGGCGGCAAAGGCCACTTGCAGGGGCGCAAGCGGTAAAGGGGCCTAATTGAGAATAAGATCCGAACAGAACTGGGTGGTCTGCGAGCCAGGCTGGGCCTCCCGGGGTAGACCGCAGGGCTCTCCCAGAGGAGATGCAGGGTAAAAGACAAGAGCTCCACACGGTCCTCATAGGTGAGGTCATCAAGAAGATGAGGTACAGCAAGCAACGGTGTTATGAACGGGTAGATAGGTTGGGGACCCTTCTGGTACAAAGGGCTTGAGGATGTAAGGTGGAGAGGGCGATCATCCACGTCAGGGACGGGGAGGGTAAGATCCGTGGAGGCCGGGAGGAAATAGCAGAGTGTTTTGCTGACTATTTTAGCAAACTTTATTCCAGACAGGAGGGCGAATCATTGGAAGACATCCGGATTCACCTGACAGATCACCCCCTGCCCAGGCTGTCTGACCCTGAGCTCGTGGCCCTGGAGGGGGAGATATCGGAGGAGGAGGTGGAGGGTGCCATTAAGAGATTAAAGGCGGGAAAGGCCCCAGGGGTAGATGGTTACATGGCAGACTTTTACCAGCAGACCCAATCTGTTTTGGTGAAGCCACTGGCCAAATTGTTTAACCAGATCAGAAACCGAGATTTGATTCCACCGACGTTCCTACAGGCCCTGATCACCGTAATACCCAAACCAGGCAAGGACCAGACAGAGTGCGGGTCATACAGACCCATCTCGCTCTTAAATCTAGACGCCAATATCTTTGCCAGAATCCTGGCCTCCAGATTGGAAGGCTGCCTCCCCCGCTTAATACACCCGACCAGGCGGGATTCGTCCTAAATAGATAGGGCTCTGATAATATGCGGAAAACACTCCACGTGCTCAGTTCCAGGGTGGTCCGCGAGGACGGTGCACTGTTGCTGGCCCTCGACGCAGAGAAGGCCTTCGACAGGGTCAGCTGGGCTTTCATGGGGGAGGTCTTCTCGACTCTGGGGATGGGTCCGAGGTGGCTTGGTTGGATGTCGGCGCTTTACTCCTCTCCCTCGGCTAGAGTGGTCGCAAACGGGACAGAGTCGAGAGTATTCCCCCTCGAGCGAGGTACACGACAGGGATGCCCACTATCCCCTTTAATCTATGCACTGGTGATGGAACCATGGGCAATCTCCGTCCGCAACGATGAGGCCATCAGGGGGGTACAAATAGGAGACACACAATGCAAAATTTGCCTCTTTGCGGACGACGCACTACTCTACATTACAAGGCCATCCCAGACGGTCCCTAGGATGCTACAAGGTCTGTCGAGCTACGGGGAATTATCAGGGTGCAAGGTTAACCTTGAGAAATCGATAGCGTTCATAGGAGGAGATCTACCTATCAGATCCAGAGGTAACTTATGTGAGTGGGCTCCCCTTCAGACTACGGGAGGATGGGTTTCAATACCTGGTGGTCCAGGTGACGCGTGACCCCGAGAGCTTATTTCCAGGTAACTTTACCCCCCTTTGGTCTGCAATTAGAAAGGACATAGAGAGATGGGCAAGGTCGGGACTCTCCTGGATGGCACGCCTCAATCTTATAAACATGGTAATCCTCCCCAAGTTCTTATTTCTCTTCCAAATGCTCCCTGTACAGATCCCCAAGACATTCTTTATGGAAATAAAGCAAGTTCTTCTAAACTTTCACTGGTCAGGTAAAAAACATAGGCTCTCCTACGAAGTATTGACCAGGCCAAAGGAAGATTGTGGGGTGGGATACCCCTACCTGGAAACGTACCATAGAGCTTCCCAGTTGAGGGTTTTGATCGACCACTTCGCCCCAGGTACAGAAAAACAATGGGTGGCCATGAACAACAGGGTCCTTGCACCTGTTACAGTTGAGGAATGGCTCTGGGTCCCGAGAAAAACATCCCTAAAAGGGTTCTGAACCACCCAGTCCTAAAAGTGCTGTGGTCCCTATGGAAGGAGGGAGAATACTACCGCTGGCTCACAACCTGGCCTTCTCCACTGAGTTGCACCTGGGCCCCCCCTTTCATAGACAAAATAGCAGAGCCAGCTGCATACCAAAAATGGTTTGAGGCCGGCCTCAGTAGGACCGGCCATCTCTGGGTAGGGGGCTCATTCCTACCCCTAAGAGACTTGGAGGAGGCTCTGGGAATCGGTACCCTGTCCCCCTTCCACTACCTCCAACTCAAGGGAGTCCTCACTGAACCATCTTGGGGGGATACCCTCAGGAGAGACCTTACAGACTTTGAGAAACTCCTCCTCTCCACCCGGAGCTCTAGGGGGGTGATATCTTGCCTCTACAAACACTTTCTGCTCTCGGCTCAAGGGATCGACCACCAGCACGCACACAATGGGGAAGGGACCTAGGGGAGGAAATTGATGATGAATGGTGGTCAGAAATGTGCAGGCGGGCCAATCGCTCTACGGCCTCGCTCCAATATCGCCGCCAGGCCCTCAAGGTATTACACCGATGGCACGACTCCACGCAGAGGATTGCTAGAATGAGGCCAGGATATGACCCACATTGCTGGAAGTGTAGGACGGCGAGGGGGATTACATCCACATGTGGTGGGGGTGTCCAGTGGTCCAAAAAGTTCTGGGAAGAGGTGCTATCCTGGATTAAGAGGGTTGACGGGGTTGGGGGGTTGCCTTGCCCCTGGCTCCTCCTCTTTGGAATCGACACTGGGGACGGTCAATAGGGTACCCAAGACCACATGTTACAGGTTATGTTGGTAGCGGCTAGGTGCTGTCTAGCACAGAAATGGAAGAGCCCCGGAATGCCGGGGGGAAAATAAATGGGTCACTAAAGTACGGGCCATTTACGATATGGAATTACTTACGCATCTGATTGATGAGTCCAAGTCCAATATCGAAGAAATATGGCTCCCTTTCTTTGAAAAATATGGGCGCCCTGCCTAGTGAGACACATCCATACTGGGGGATCTTCCCCCAGAAGCGACAGGCCGCCGCCCACTGAACTAACTGAGAGCTGCCTAAAGCTTGGCCCAAGACTTTGGCGTGCTGAGTGACACATCGTAATAACACAGCTATGCTCTTCAAGAACCCGTTAAGCAAACGAGAACTCGAACTGGAGGTGGGTGGGGGGAGGGAAAGGGGGGTGTGTTATAATTGGTTCTATGTTAACCCATGTTTAATTATCCTCTGCAATGTTATAACGCAAAAATTTATAAAATATGATTTTCAAAAAAAAAAAAGTTATTAAGACAAAACATTTTTTTTCTCCAAAAGCGCACCTTCTTCCCATTCATTATTCCATAGACAAACAAGGTCACATTTTGCCAAAGCACGCAGCCCAAACAGCTGGACGGATTTGGACCAGGCCCAAAGCAATTTGGGCATGACGCGTTGACTCACGATTGATGCATGGTTTGGGGTTATTCCATGCAGTATTTATTTAAATATTTGAAGTAGAAGGGGGTGCCACTTTCTCAAAAATCGATAGCTATATCTCGGGATTCACCCGAAACTGGGATTTTTAAGAAATTAACCGACCGCCCTCTTGTTTTTCTCTCGATGCGAGAGATATATGAGGGTACAGCCGAGGATATGGGAAAATGAAAAAAAGCTATTTGCAGTTCACAAAACATGCAAATGCCATCAGGTTAGAGGTGGGGTGGGAGGCTAGAGGGCATCACGTGAAATTTGGGAGTTGGGGGGGTCTAGGGACTGAGTTTGCAACACAAAACTTTCTGTAGCCTCGAATAGCCGACATCTCAAAGCAAACTGCATCACAGAAACAGCGTGTGTTGTGGGGGGAAAGGGAGAGAGTAGGGCAGGTGAGGAGGCCTTCTCGGGAGTGGGGGGAGCTGGCACAGATGGTGAGGGCCTCGGGGGAGGCAGGAAAGCATATTCTTTTCCGGCCTTTTTGCCGATATTCATGGCTATATTCCAGGCTGTAAAGGACTACGGATAGGCGAGGGTATGCACAGTTCAGTACACACAGTGTTTTAAAAAATATATATATCTTTACAGCTATAGTGACGTTGGGGGTAAACAAACACTGGCCATGTCCTTTGACACGATTGCCATCCAGTAACCAGGACAGATGCTACTTAGCTTCAAAGTGAGATAGGGGCCAGCCTCCTCAAACCATGTTGTCCGATAGATGAACCAAACCTACAAGACCACTTAGAGAAACGGGATGGCTCTTTCCTTCTATTTTCTATTTTCTTTTTCTATATGCTTGTAACGCGCTGAAAGCCCCCAGGAAACCTTGCTTTGAAGCTAAGCAGGGTCAGACCCGTTTTGAAGCTAAACTGGGTCAATCCCGGTTACTGCATGGATCGGCGACCGAATGCGCATCTGAATTATTTTATATTTTTAAACCATTGAACTCAGAGACCATTTTATGCTGCATTGCATTCTGGTATTTGTAGTCTCGCAGTCAATAATAATTTTTTACAGCAACAGTGGGTTTCCCATCCCGGCAGCACCATAAGGCCATGTTGCCTAATAAATGAGCCCACCTTACAAAACCACTTACAGAAACATGGCCTAATTGGGCTGGATCCTTCCTCGCAGGGTCGGTCCCGGTTACTGCATGGATGGGAGATAGTCCTGAATGCCATGTGTTTTCTTAGTTTTAAATATTTCATAACACATGGCATCCACATAATTCTTTTAAAAACCATGCTACTGTCATACCGTGAACGTTTTGCACTTGGATACTATTTGTTTGCCTTTTGCTGAATTGCATTCTGGTAGTTGTAGTCTCTCAGTCACGATGAGAGGAATAATGCCACAATTGTACACTTTTTGCCTAACATAGTTCTAAAAGGATTTATATATTTGAGTGACACTATGGTATGTATACTTTTCAAGTTAGCTTTCTAAAGCAGAGTATTGTTGAAAGCCAGACATGGGGGTGAGAAGAGGAAATGATGAGAGGGCAAGGAAGTCATGAGCATTTTCCCACAATGCGGCAAGACAGTTTGCAATCCTGGATACCGGTGCTGTTATTTTCCACTGATTGTGGCTGCTTTTCAGGGCACAAGTAAAGGACACATGTGGGTGGACAGCGTAACATTTTTTCAAAGGGCGGACGCAACTTTTTTTTTTTTGGGTTGGCAAGCTTGCTCAAGTCTTTGGCTACCCAAATTTTACTCAGGTTGTCATGTTCCCAATGCAGACGCTTACCCACAAGACCACAAGCACTTGGTTCATATTGGGATTTTGTTTTCCAGGGAATATTTCAGGACAGATTGCTGAGTTTAAAATGTGAGCACCATTTATAATTTGCCAGCATGTGTATTGGAACATTTCCTCTCTCAGGCTATTTTTCTGGTGTTCATTACCTTGTTTAAAAGTTCAATGCTAGTTTCTCTTGCACACTTGATTTCTAAGGAGAAGGTCAATTGAACTACATTTGTATATTTGACTTTAAGATATATGTTCACTTACTGTACGTATATTCATGGGTGCCAGCTTTTAATTTTCCCTATGGGTGCAGAAGGTACCTGGGCATATGGTATTCTTGTAGCGGGTCATTTTTTTCCCATTTCTCTGCTGCTTAAATGTGGTTAGTTGGGGTCCTCATCACAACTGTCACAATGAGATCAGCCATTAAACAAGTGGCTTGGAGCATGCTGCTTAACCAAAGAGTGTGGTCCATGGCAAATATTTAATCTCACTGCGCATTGCCTAAAAACATTGTGCGTTCTCAAAGCCTGCAATCTTTTATACATAACAATACCACTGTCAAAACAGGACCAAATCATTTTGTGATTGATGAACGTCTGAGCGGTGAGTTGCAATTGTTTTAATAATATAGATTAGCCGTGCCCATCAGCCATGGCCAAAGGCCATGGCAAGTGGTCTGGTAGCATTTTAAAATGGATAGTGGGCACGGCCAAAGGTCCTGCCCACTGACCATGACCGAAGACCATGCTAGTGGTCTGAAAGCATTCTAGAAATCTATGGAATAACAAAACCCTTGAAATTCAAGTAAAAAACTTTAGTTGCAGGGAAGTTAAGGTGAGCAGGACACTGTGGCTGGTTAGTTTATATAATATACAGTGGGCACGACCAAAGGCCATCACTTATTGCATTTTATTATTTTAAAATATACAGTGGGCATGCCAAAAGATGGACGAACTGCTTAAGGTCAAAGGCCATGGCTAGTGGCGCATTTATTTGTTAGAATATATAGTGGGCACAGCCAAAGATTGTGGCCACTGTCCAGTCGTGTGCTAAAGTCCATGGCTAGTGCCTGATCAGTCTATATAATATACAGTGGACAAGGTTAAAAGCTGTATCTGCCGGTAAAGGCCAAAATCTATGGTTGTTAGCCTGTTAGTGTTTTAAAATATTCAGTGCACATCGCTGAAGGTTGTGAACACTGTCCACAACTGAAGGCTATGACTGGTACCCATTCATGTGTTAAAATATATTTGGCCATTCACACTGACCATGGCTGAAGGCCAGGCTTAATACCAGTTACTGTTGTAATGTAATTAGTGACGTCATCAGTGATGTGATCTGTGATGTCATCATTGTGGTCATAGGCTGCTCAACAGGGGGCGCAAAGTTAAGGTTGATTAAGCTGAATCGCAGGGGTTTTGTTGTGTTAAGTTCTCACCTTAATGCACATGCAACTAAAGATTTTTCCTTGAATATATTACAGGGCCCGCGATTGCAGCTCTGTAGTTATGGTCAAGTTGCTCAACCCATAGGAAGAGTACTTTTTGGGTGGCTTATAACTTTGCCCCCGGACGAATCTTCGAAGTTTGGTGCGGTTTCATCCGGGGGGGGGGGCAGAGTTATAAGGGGGTCCCAAAATGTGTGGAAATCCTCATAGAAGCAATAGAAAATAAATGTTGCTCATGCCCAACAGCCGAAACTGCTGGACGGTTTTCGCCAAATTTGCACTAGGACCGGCAGCTTGGTCCGATAGCTTGCTTTGGTTAATTTGGTATAAATCCATCCAGTCGTTCTTTAAAAAAAGGACAAAAAGTAGGTAAAATAATAGTGATATCTGGGTCCGATCCGTGGACTCACTTCCCGATTTGGTGCGCGGACACCCCTCTGGACCAATCAAGGCCCAGCGTGATGTCCGCAGACATCGGACGTGCCTGCTGATTGGATGGTGAAAAACAGGATCTATGTTATAATCCTGCATTTTAAAGCCCAAACACAAAAAAGACTGATGTTTTGGGCCGTTTTTATGCAGGCTTTAAAATGCAGCATTATTAGATAGAACCCCCCTCCTTCCCCACCCTCTCCAGCTCATTCTTTCATAAATCCGGGGGTTTAACCCCGCCTTTACCCACCCAACGCCCACTTCCCACATCTAAACACGCATTCTCCCCACACATGCTCATACAAACACATACAAGCACACATGCACACAGACATACAGTTTCAAACTTACTTGTCACTCCTGCGTCAAGTCCGCTGGGTCACACAAACCTGCCAGCTCCTGCGCGCACTGGTGTGCACCAGTGGCTTGACAGGCCGATTAAGAAAGACTGCTCCGTGCAGTCACAAAGCGGCCTTTCTAAATAGGTCTTTTTTCCATTCGGAAAAATTAAAAGGGTCTTTTGACCTAGAACTGAAAAACTTGAGCTATGTCAGATATTTTGAAACGGTCGCCATGTTGGATTCACGGACAGCCGCTGATGTCCACAGACATCGCTGTAAAAACATATTAAAAACATAAAATTGAACTTGTCAAACTAATGAAACCATCTCTGGGCGGTGAGGGGTGGTGAGGATGGGATGGGATATGGCGATAAAAAGCCAAAACAAAGTGTTTTTTTCATCTCCGATGTACACGAACAGTCTGGATGTGCGGGGACATCCAGGCCTATTTCTGAATTACAGGGTTGGTGAAAAGCAGTTTTTGGTGCTGTTTTGCCAAAATGGAGCAAAATTAGAGGGGGGTCCCAAAATATTTGAGAGACTTATAAATTTGGTGCCATTTGACGAATCTGCACACACGTTTGCAAAAAGATTTTAGACCCAGATTTGAATGTTCTTGCAAGGTTTGGTGGGATTTTGTCCAGAGGAGGCAAAATTAGAGGGGGGTCTCAATATTTTTAGATGACTTATCACTTTGTTGCCGTTTCACGAATGTGTACAACATTTTTCAGACATATTATTGACACAACCGTCAATGTTTGTACAAAGTCTGAATGGATTTTGGTAAGTGGGGCCTACGTTATATAACTATTTTAAGTACGAAGATTTAGACACTTCACAAAAAATAAAACATGGACAGATTTGCAGCAAACTCGTGCCAGGAGATTTGGCAAGGACCTGAAAGCATGGTTTTGCAAATATGTCCGTGTTTTATTTTTTGAAAAGTGTCAGAATGTAGGTGCACAAAATAGTGATATTACTTTCATGACTGAGGTATATAGCCTGTGGCCATGGGCAGTGGGCAGATTGTCCTCTTTGTGATGTCATCTTTGATGTCCTGGGTGTTAGTCTTAGTGCACGGTGGTGGCGTGAGTTATGGTTGTTTAGCTTACCATAAATGGCGAATTTCTGGGGGGTTTCGGTTTTACTTGTTTTATGGTTTAACTTGTAAGCATAATGCCCCTTTAACAAAGTTTTTTCACTGAATTTCATAGCTTTTTTTTATTAGTGCAACTTAACTACAACGTCCCTTTAACAGAGATTTTCACTGAATTTCATAGGTTTTTATTAGTGCAAATTAACCATAACATCCCTTTAACAATGTTTTTCTGTGAAAATATATATATTTATATTAGAATAGCATTGTTTTAATGTTGTATAGAATGTGTGTGTATGTGTTTGTGTGTATTTTGTTTTATGGTTCTATGTCCCTACATAGACAGTTCATTTATCGATTCGTTTTTTGGCAGCAGTTTTTTGCAGAAAAGAATCATCAAAATGTTATGTTTTATATTGGGGTTTCCTCCCTTGAACTCCCCTTCCCCATTTGATACTTCCTATTCCCTACACCCTTACCCCTTATATCCACTTATCCCCCCCCAAACACCCCATATTTTTCTATGAGTTTTGTTCAGCAAAGAACTGTCGGCAAAACACTCATCGAAAAATGAACTGTCGATGTAACAACGTTGTACTCCGCTTTATATAGCACAAACCTAGCTATCAGAAGATCTCTATACAATCGTGGGGTGCGTAACAAGTAGGAGGACATGGGTTGACAGTTGACCCCCTCACCCTCTTCGCTAGTGTAGTGGGGGGTTGAAGAAAGGTCAATGCAGGAGTGAGGTAATTTAGTGCTATCATCAGTGGGTCAGACAGTGGTGTTGCCCAGTAGGTCTTGCCAAGGCACACATTGAAGAGCAGTGCCTCAATTTCTTTCTGAATTAAAGGAGAGTGGGTGTTGTTCTGCTTGCAACTAGGATCCTGTTGAACTTCAGTTCCATTTATCTCATATATATTTGTGAAAGTGTATTTGTATGTTCAGGGTTGGCTCCAGCCCCATAACAGTTGGTGGGCTGACATTTTGACCCATGTTCGGCATACCAGCCTGGGTGTACTGGCGATAGTGAAATTTCACCAACCCCACCCATTCGCCCTGCACAGGGTGGTGTTCCGCCCTGTGCTATCAGTATAGGTGATTTCAGGAGATTGACGATTATGCTATGGTTGGCTCCAGCCTCAAAACAGTCGGCAGGCTGACATTTTGGCCCGAGGTCGGCATACCAGCCTGGGGTGTACTGGCGATAGTGAAATCTGACCAACCCCACCTATTCGCCCTGGACAGGGCCTGGTCCGGCCCAATGCTATCAGTATAGGCGATTTTGGGATTTTGCCAAGGCGATTTTTCAAAAATAGCAAGTTATGACACAATAAAACATACACAGGGCTATAGCAGACCCCCACGTGCATATCAGCTATAGACCCGTGCAACGCCGGGTGGTACCACTAGTAATTGTTATAATAGGTCCAAGACACACAAAGTCTCATGGGATATATTGTAATTTTCTTGTGCTTCATAGGGATTTCAAATATAGATTTAAAATGTAACGGAATTACATTAGGGTGACGCGATCTCGTACCATTGTGACATCCTAACTACTCCTCTGAGTCTCCAAAAGAAACTACCCACCCATGTTTAGAGGTGGGGGAGAAAATGGCCAATTCTGGTCCGTGAGATAATTAGGTGATTCCTGGGGAATTTCGTCTAATGTGCCAATTTTGCCTTCAGAGCAGAATTGGCCGGTAGGGGCTTTTTCACGTACAAAATTTCTTTTCTGCAAAATTTCGATTTCAAAAAACGAAATTTTGGGTGAGAGAGGGTATTTGTTTGCATTTTTAACGACATTTCATTTTTGTGGGTGTTACGGCCACACAAAAACAGAATTTTGGCAAAAAACGGCATTTATGCAGAAAAAGAAAACCTGCCAAAAGGGCGGCAAAAAAGGTGGAAAATCGCTGTGTTGGAGGAATGGTATTGTTGGCGAATTTCGCCAATTCCATTTTCGCCAGCAGGATTTTTTCGCTTACCCCTACCCATATTCATTATAATGTGAGAGGTGGGGTGATAGCATGGGACCTGTCACCTTTTCCTATCCCTAATGTATCATATTTTCCTTAACACATTCGAAAGGTAGGAATGGAAAAAATAGGTTCACCAGCAATAAAGTGACTGACAACCACAAATCGCAAGGCCAACACAAATGGCAGTCGGGCGCTATGCAAGAACACTTTACATTGCAATGGTCTTCAGAAGTAGCCCCAGAGGGCGCCATTTTGGTACAATTTGTTGCATATGGTGCAATTTAAAGCCAATTATATTAGTTATTGGTGAAAGTATCAGCTTCAGCTACACTGTGCAATAACCCATCCAACTGAGCCACAATGCACTGACCCACAAAGCTGGCACACACTAACCGGTTGGGTGGTAGCCCAATGGATCCTGCAATGTTAGCCATGTATATAAATATAATGACGTGGAGACCAGTGATGGGTCCCAATATCTGCTCAGATCTTCGCAGCCTCCACTTTTCAACTGTTGAAAGCCCGCCATGCCTGCCAAGTGAAAACCAGTGCAACACCAAATGCACATCTTGATCTCCCAAGTGCAGTGCCCCCGGCACATCTAGTGCATTATGTCATTTGAGTGACTTCCAAATATTGCCATGGGGTCTTGGATCAAGGTGCAGATCTGGACTCTCAAACCCGGGCCATCCATGATCTGTCCACCCATGATCAGTCCATCCATGATCTGTCCACCCATGATCAGTCCACCCATGATCAGTCCATCCATGATCAGTCCACCCATGATCAGTCCATCCATGATCTGTCCATCCATGATCTGTCCACCCAGGATCTGTCCTTCCATGATCTGTCCACACATGATCAGTCCACCCATGATCAGTCCATCCATGATCTGTCCACCCATGATCAGTCCACCCATGATCAGTCCATCCATGATCTGTCCATCCATGATCTGTCCACCCAGGATCTGTCCACACATGATCTGTCCACACATGATCAGTCCACCCATGATCTCTCCACCCATGATCTGTCCACCCATTATCACTCCACCCATGATCTGTCCACCCATGATCTGTCCACCCATGATCTGTCCACCCATGATCAGTCCATCCATGATCTGCCCATCCATGATCATTAATTCTTCATTACTCTACTGCATAGCCATGTTGGAATCCAGCCGATGTGTCCGCCCCGGCTGTGCATGTGTGTCTCCATGCTTTGCCATGTGATGAGGTGCTTGAGGTAAATCAGCACGTTGTCGTCTTACTTTTTTTACTCATTAAATGTTTCTCTCTTTCTCTCCCTTCAAGAAAAGAACAAAAGCAAAAAGAATGGAAACTCTAACTTCAGCGCGGCACGAAGGCAGAGTCGTACGGTGCTGTATCACCTGACCAGTCAGGTGTCCAGGAAGAGCAAGCGAGAAGTCAAGATTGATAACGTAAGAAGGTGCACCTACCCCTGTCCCTTCAGCGTGGCCCACAATCCTCATTATGCCCCGTTCCTCAAGCTCTTCCTCTGCACTGTGAATGATGAGTGTCCTTCGCAAGATCTAACTTAAGCGTTTGGTTCAGTTACTATTGTTCTAGTTCTTTGTTCTCAAGTCCTCTGTTTATTCTTCTTACTCTACCATCACACCTTCTCTTTTACCGCATTGTCATTTCTCGAACCTTCACTCCTCTACTTCATCCCGTAAATCTGCTACTTGGATTCTTTGTGATTGTTGTCTCTTTCCCAACATGCCTGTCTGGTTCTTCCTTTAACCCTCCACTTCTGATTCCATTCTTCTAGCTCTGCCTCCCTTCCTCTTCCTCTGCTCCTATATTTCTCCCCATACTTCTCCATCTTCCTCCGATTCTCACTTACAGCAGTGAAGGTGCAACGCTGAAGGTTACATTTTCCGCTGCATCTGTTGATTTTGGGCCTCATTAGCAGAATGGCGGTGGGGTAAAAACAGTGGTAATGTTACCACTGCATTACCGCCGCATTACCACAACACTGTAGTACAACTTTGGCAGAGGTTGAGAAAAAACCTCAAGCTAAATGCCTGAGATAAATCCACCACCTTTTCACCAATAAACGGCCAAATCGGTGGAATTACTGCCAGCGAAATTACCACCAGTGGTAATTCCACCGAAATCCCAATGGAATCCTATGACCTCCATAAATAGGGACTAACACCACCATACTACCACTTGTAATCTGGCAGAAATTCTGCGAGACCTAGTGGTGGTAACAGTTATAAAGTTTGGCGGTATTCCCTGCTGGAATACCGCCAAATCTGTAATAAGGCCCTTTGATCCTTATCCCCTTACGCCTCACCTTTTATTTGTCGATGCTGCTTCCACACCCAGTGGCACATATCTGGTAATCCACACTCAGACGCACACTTGTCATCATATCCACCCTAGATATGCTTACCTATCAAGCAACTGGCCTTACCACCACTAGTACCACAACTACAGTTTTACCATTAATAATGTTCCTCCTAACACTGCTAGTACTAGCAATACTACTACTGTTGGTAATGCTAACAATGCTGCTAGTACGTTCAGCAATAGTAATAGCGCTACTACTGGTAGCAGTACTGTTCCTACTGCCAGTACTAGTACTGCTATTTCTACTAGTAGTTTAAGTGCTACTACTAGTAGTAATACTGCCACTATGATTAATACTACTTCTGACACAGATATCTGCACTGATACTGTCAATACTACTATTATTGCCAGTAGTAAAACCTCTAATGTTGTTAGTTGTAATACGAATGCTACCAGTGCAATGGCTACTGACAGAACTGCTGTTAGTACAAATGTAAATTGTACTGGTAGGATTACTGCTGTTAGTAGTACTACAACCACTACTATTATCAGTACTTTTACTACTAGAAGTAGTATAACTACTACTACCAGTTGTAGTAGTACTGATAGTATTAGTGGTACTGGGTTTTGTTTCGAGTTTGTTGTTGTGCTACTTGTAGTACTCCTATGACTGTCACTACCACTGGTAACACCACTGCAAGCATTGCTACTACAACTACTGTTAGCATTAGTACTATGGGTGGTGCTGGCCCTACTACTACTACTGCTTGTAGTACTAGCGCTGCCAGTGCATCGGGTGACTGGGTTGAAAATGCCCCTTTGCTGCTTTAAATAGTGGATCTGTAGACTGCGCTCCCCCTCCCTCCCTGGTGTCACTTTCAATGAAGGGATCACAGGAAGCCCACATAATGGAGGACAACCTAAGGAACACACTTGCTTACAGACATGTTCAGAGTTTAGAAGGCCAAACATTAATAGCAAAGAACAACATTTTTTATTCTAAAAAAAAATAATTCTTCCCTTTTAAAATGTTGCCTCTTTTTGGCTTGTACTTGGATTCCTGGACCAATTGTGGCTTCTGTCGTCTACTGTAAATGTAGAGCGTTCTGTTTCCCTGGAGGTAAGCTATGGGGCATATTCATTAATAGGATCAGATCATGGGTATAAAGTTCAAGAGCTCAGGAACTGAAATGAAATCATATCCCCTTGATGCTTGGGATGTTAGGGCCTGGTGCATCGCCATTATATTTAGGCATTCCCAAAATGTCTTAAAGCAGGGTTCTTCAACTCCAGGCTTCAAGGGCCGGATCCATATCAGGCTTTCAGCAGACCCCTCATTAATATGCATGAGAAACATTTGCATACAATGATTATAAATGTATGCAAATGTTTCCTCATGAATATTAATGAATAGATATCCTGAAAACCTGTCAGGATCCAGGCCCTCAAGGCTTGGAGTTGGACAACCCTGTGTTAAAGGGTATTCCTGTGAGCTACAAGGCCTTTCCACAAGCATCCCTGGTTTAAACCCAGGCAGATTCCCATATAACAACCTTTCCTGTCACGTGGCGTTTGTTTGAAGTTGTTCTAGGAAAAGTTAGTAGACCGCATTATAAGTGTGCTGGTGCAGTAATAATGTGGTAATAACATGCTGGCATTACCGCATACCGGCACGTTACTGCACCGGCACACCAAGTTTGCAGGTAGGGTGGTGGATTTACCTCCAGCTCTGAGCAGGCGGTACATCCGCCACCCTAATGGCAAATAACTGCCGGTATTACTGGCCCAGTAATACCGGTGCTGGTAATACTGTCAGAGCCACCCATGGAGTCCTATGGGACTTCATGGAATGGGGATTTACCAGCATTTTTGCCACTTGGAATCTAACATAAATCCGGCAGACCAAGTTCGTAAACGGTATTATAGTTTGCTGGTATATACCGGCAAGCATGTAATGAGGCCCTGAATCTTCTATGAAGATGGTGACGTAGCTTAGTGACTGCAGCACCCACTGCAAAGATCTGGGTGTAAAACTCGGATCACAGATTTTAATCCTTGTGTCACCAACACATGGCCCGATTCATAGAATCCATCACAGAAGCAGCGCTAACGCCACACGCCCAAAAGGAGCATGCGCCAAGCGTGCACCAGCCTTGGTGCCAGCAATTCTGCGGCACGCGTATTCATGGATTTCCCGAGGCATCAGTAGCCGTAGCGCAATGAACAGCAAGCAGCACCAATAACGCCCCGGGCGCAGGAAAAAGCCAGTGAAATGTCAAATACGGCGCAAGGCCCCGTGCCATCCATGGCCCAGCACACAGCCCCGCTCCATCATTATCGCGTGAAAAATCGGAGTGTACCCAGCTCGCACCAACCAAATCGTGTGGAAAGGGCCACACGTACACCTGCGAATCGCGTACACCGGTCGCGCCAACCAAATCGCGTGTCAAGGGCCATGTGTACCCCCGCAAAATTGCATACTCCACTCACGCCAGCCAAATCGCGTGTAAAGGGGCGCGCATACCCCCGCGAAATCGCGTACCCCGACGTGCCAGCCAAATCACGTGGAAACGACTGCGCGTACCCCCGCAAATTCACACATCCTGACTGCACCAGCCAAATCGCATGGAAAGGGCCACGTGTATCCCCGCAAATTTGTGTATCCCGCTCACGCCAGCCAAAACACGTGGAAAGGGCCATGCGTGCTGCCTAAGTCACATGCTTTTGGCGGGTGTAACCCTCCAGGGAATCAGTTCACTCACCCGCCAAGCCCTTTTCTATCTATTCACTTCAGTGGACTCACACCTGCCAAAAACATTGTGTATTTTCATCGGCCCTTTGGACTCGAAAGGTCGAATGGTAGCCTTGCAGAACCAGTATGAAAGCAGAGGACATTCCCTGTTGCATCGCCTTGTACTGTTTGGGATCCATCTTTACTGGCTCGTCTACAGAACAGAGTCTCTACAATAAAGAACCATGGGAGCTCTGTGATTCAAGAGGATCAGGGAGGGATATTCTGCCTGACAAGTGTTTTTGACTGGCTAATCGGAGCCCCGATTAGAACTCATACTCATGATTGGCTGATCGCCTTGTGTTCACTTCTCAACCTTGAAAAGTGCCTGACGGGGGATTCTACATGGGACCCAGAGCCGGCATTAGGGCAGGGCGGGCCGGGCGTCCGGTCAAGGTGCCATTAGTCCCCACGACACCAGCTCGGGGAAGTCTTTCCAGGGCTACCCTCAGCTGTCCTGGTTGGAGAAGTGTGCAAATAACAAGGGGGGTCATGGGAGACTCTCTGCCAGACATGAGTCCTGGTTACAAGAGCCTTACCCAGAGTCTTTAGCTCACTATCTTTCACAGAGGAGAATAATCCTAAACATATCAGTCTTTGTGCTGCCCTGCCACAGTCCAGCACCGAAATGCTAGGCAATTCTCCTCTGAACAAGAGTACCACAGCAACCCCAGACACGTGTTTCGGTCTGGTTGAACCTCATCAGTAGGGTGTAGCTGTGCCTCTCTAAGAATAGTGAGCAAGGGGTCCACATCTGGATTCCCCTAGTAACTGAGGGTGAGAGGCACAGCTAAAGACTCTGTGTAAGGCTCTTGTAACCAGGACTCATGTCTGACAGAGAGTCTCCCAGGACCCCCCTTGTTATTTGCATATTTCAAGTAACTTTGGGTCTCACCCTCAGTTACTAGGGGAATCCAGACGTGGACCCCTTGCTACTATTCTTAGAGAGGCACAGCTACACCCTACATATTATTGCAATGAAAGCTGTTGACTCCCAAAGTATAATGTTTTCAGACTTTCGCAAAATGGAATCCGTTCACTTTTTTTTAGTTTGTAATTTTACAATGTTCTCCTAATAAATTGGACTGAAGGGCTGCAGACAATTTAATTCATCGAAACTCTGATAAAACATGCAAGGCCTGCTTTTTGCTCCACACTGGCCCCCGCACTCTTAAAACCACTATATCCTTGGGAGCCGACATGGCCTGGTTATGCATATTGCAGGACATACCATCAAAATTCAAACCTTGTTAAATCCCGGGGTATGACCCTGGACGCTACTCTTTCTATTTTATTTATTTATTTATTTATTTATTTATTTATTTCTAAAGCGCCAAAGCCCGAAGGCATCAAGCCACTACAGGAACGTGGCAACATTTGTCCCCACAGATCAATCAAGTGCTTAAGAATTCAAACTGTTACCATAGGCTGATCCCCCAAATCAGGTCCTTGCTTTCAGAAAAAATTGTGCAGCCATTGCTACGGCCATTATTGACGCAAGCAATGGCTGTTGCAATACGTTATATGCAGGTGTCCCAGATTATATTATCCAGCCGCTGCAGGTTTTGCAGAATACTGCAGCCAAGACTGTAACTCATACTCTGTGACAGTTCCACATTTCGCCTGTGTTAAGAAAGCCACAGTGGCTATCCCTAAAAAGCATGACTGATTTAAACTCCTGACCATCGCCCGGAAACCTCTGTTTGGATTTGCACCCAGCCGGTCAGATAGCACGGTGAGCTAAGCGCTTCCCCTGATATCTGTGTGCAGCCTGCTGTGGCAGGTTCAAATCCTGGCCGGGTCAACTCAGCCTTTCATCCTTCCGAGGTCGATAAAATAAGTACCACTTTGTGGGATAATAATGTCTTCTGTTATTTGAGCGCTCTGAGACCTATGGGTTTGTAGCGCTATATAATACATGTTTTGAAATGATTGCTGGGTATGCCAGGCATTTGAACATTTCCAGCAATCGTTTTGAAGGCGCAACGGCTTTTGGCTGCTCCTGCACTACCGTGGCAAATGTACAGAATATCAGCAGGTTTTGTATATTCATAAAAAAGCTGAAACCCCTCCTGTTAAAATGAGCCGTAGCGCTGTTCTGCTCTTTCTGTCTGACTCTTTTAGAGCTCTGAGCCGTTTTTGCGCCCCTTCATCTGTCACACTTACCTGCCTATTCCAGAAGACTTGGATACTGTTACGTAGTAGTGCCTTTCCACGATTGCAATGCAATATAATACAATACAATGGAGGGCGAGCAAGAATTCAGTTCTACCAGCAGGACGCACGTGGCATACATCCCAACATGCCCTGGGTCATTCAGGAGGAGGTTACCTAGTACTGTTTTTTCTTTGCATTCTCGGGCCTGTACTTTTGCTTTTCCCATTATAAACCCAGGACTACAAGTCCCAGAATGCAAAGCATGTACCAGGACTGCATAGTCATCTCCCAGATTACATGTGTAGGTTGGCATGTATGGAAGGGAACTAATTATGGGACATGAGAGAGAGAGGGAGAGAGAAGTCTCAGAATTCATTAGCTATGAGAGGGATCCATCTTTCTTCCATGATTTCAGGAGGATAGCTCAGTGGCAACGTGCTGGCCTTGGAAGCAAGACGACACAAAGCAACACTGGTTCGATCCCCTCGTCCGCGCTTATAAATAACCTATCACATCAGGATTCTGCATCATGTGATCCTCCCACTCCGCTGAAGGCACTCTTGCACTGGCCATTATCTAAGCATAGTTGTGGCCCCATGTCTTCTATGACACAGTCAGCGAGACCATGTTTTTCAGTGAACCACTCTTTGCATTGTGGGACAAGTAGTTTGGGTTTCGCCATTATAAGAATACACTTGAGTGTTGTTGACTGGAAAAACAGGTCTGGTTGTTGCCGGTGTCACACATGACATTGAGTAACTTTGCACCTCTGTCACACGGGTATTGCACATGTTGGCGACCCAATCTCTGTTTCCCCTAAAGCCTGGTTCTGTGCAGACTTTTGTCACGTCCCAGCTTCTGGGAGTTCCCAGAAAGCCTCGCGCAGGCGCATGCATATCTGTTCTAGACCTCGGTCAGGTGGCGCGCGGGCCCGTCTAATATGCCGCTGATTTGCTCTAGGAAAGCTGACTCGGGAATGCCAGGGAAACCTAATAAATTGCAATTAGGAACTCATTAGGCACGCAGGTGCAGCAAGGATTCAAGTAGCTTAATTGAGACACAGCACAAGGTAAGAAAAGTAGAGCAGATCAGTTCTCCCGGAGAAAAAGAACGGTTGCCATCATTGGGCCTTGTCTGGAGTTTAGAAGCAGAGGGCCCAATATGGCGGGTGGCAAAATTGGCACATGGCTAAACATATTAGTGTAGAGTTTGTATATGCATTTCCTGAACAGGAAAGAAACACTGTACAGAGTGATAACACCAGAAAGTAGAGCAATCCTGAGGAAGAGCAGTTTAGAGGAGGTAACAGTGGCACAGCTGGTACCAGGAGTGTTGCTAGGTCTGGAAAAGCTTTGTGGCTATGCTAATGTCAGGATTGTCGGGACTCGGGGCTAGTAGACTTTTGGTTGTGAGGAAGAGTGGTTTAGAGGAGGTAACAGTGGCACAGCTGGTACCAGGAGTGTTGCTAGGTCTGGAAAAGACCCATGGCTATGCTAATGTCGGGACTCGGGGCTAGTAGCCTTTTGGTTGTGAGGAAGAGTGGTTTAGAGGAGGTAACAGTGGCAAAGCTGGTACCAGGAGTGTTGCTAGGTCTGGAAAAGACCCATGGCTATGCTAATGTCGGGACTCGGGGCTAGTAGCCTTTTGGTTGTGAGGAAGAGTGGTTTAGAGGAGGTAACAGTGGCACAGCTGGTACCAGGAGTGTTGCTAGGTCTGGAAAAGCTTTCTGGCTATGCTAATGTTGGGATTGTTGGGACTCGGTGCTAGTAGCCTTTTGGTTGTGTGGAAGAGTGGTTTAGAGGAGGTAACAGTGGCACAGCTGGTACCAGGAGTGTTGCTAGGTCTAAAAAAGACCCATGGCTATGCTAATGTCGGGATTCGGGGCTAGTAGCCTTTTGGTTGTGTGGAAGAGTGGTTTAGAGGAGGTAACAGTGGCACAGCTGGTACCAGGAGTGTTGCTAGGTCTGGAAAAGATCCATGGCTATGCTAATGTCGGGACTCAGGGCTAGTAGACTTTTGGTTGTGTGGAAGAGTGGTTTAGAGGAGGTAACAGTGGCGCAGGTGGTACCAGGAACGTTGCTAGGTCCGGAAAATATCTGGGGCTACGCTAATGTCGGGTCAGTCGGGACTTGGGGCTAGCTAGCATTTTGGTGCTAGCCCCCAAGCTTCTATCTTAGGCAACAACCAAAAGACTGAGGGCTATTGCCCCCTCACCCCCTCCCACCCCCAAAGCCCCCAGCAAAGCCTCTGCCTGGTACTGATCGAGGCAAACAATGATAGAGGCAACCAATCCTTTTCTCGGTATGCACCCACCTTCTGGAACTCGATCGCAGTATCAGCTCAGAATGCCCCCACAACTCTCCAATTTTGCAAATCTCTTAAAAACTTGGCTTTTTTGACACCACCTGACCAAGGACTAATCCCAATAGAGGCACAGACCACAACTCACAGTACTGCGCCACTGTAATAAGATGCCAGCCAGCTGCTGGCTACCCAGACCCTGTACAGCGCTCCGCTGCTCTCGAGGTAGGTCAGCGCTTTAAACAATAAAATAAATAATACAATAGGTAAGGGGGGCAGCAAACATATCAGTGAAAACAAATCCCTAGTGGACAAGGTCACCATCTCTTGTGATCCACAGTCCACAAGATGCCAAGACATGGCCAGATTAGAGCTCCTAAAATGTGAAACAATAAAAAAAGAAATGGGCTTTCGCAATCTACACCCCGAAGCTGTGGAACCTCAGACCCGTCAACACTAGAAACCCACCCATCCTCATGAAATTCAGAAAAGAGCTCAGGTCTCTCCTCTTCAAAGGACACCAGTCCTACCTGCCGACTGGCTTCACTTCACTTCTAATTACTGCTCCTGTTGATTCATTGTAATTAAAGCTTGTAGTTGTATGGTATTTGTTTTTCAGACATTTGAATCAGTATTTATCCATACTTAATGTGTTGTCATTTTATCTGTATTCATCCACATTTATGTTTTCCTCTATAAAAATATAAAATGCTACCAGTATGATTCCACGTTTATTGAAGTGAAAATTTTACATGCTAATGGTGTCAGTAATGGGATAGTGTCTTGCACACCCATCTGAGCTCCATTTTCACATTACAAGTAGTCACCACTTCTGTCATTGGTGATGGCTTCAGCCACATCTCTGCAGCCATTTAAACAACTTCCAAAAAATGCATTCCTTTATTTATGTTCTGCACATTCTTATTTTGCACTGACCATTGATGGCCACGCCAGGCACGAGTGGCAGCTTGGAAGGCCAAGCAAGAGTGATTTGTGTCTGTTTTTATAAGTAAAAATCAGTAAACACCGAAAACAGGGAGCCTTATTTCTAATGCGTTGCCTGGATGTTCAGACTCTTAGATGATAATGCAGCCTGGAGTTGGTGCTGCTTTGTAAGGGAGACACAGATTAGGAAAAAATTGGGGTAAGTGGTGCACACGCTTATTAGAGAAAGCAGAGTACGATTCTTACTATTCCAGCATGGAGCTGGTTTCAGGAAATTCAAGGTGCGGGGGACGAAAAAGGCCTTGGCACAAAGCCCACCTATACAAAAGAGAGAAAAAGGATCCAAGCTAGGAGTCCTCCCGTCCCCTGCACACTGTCTACATACGTCCCTAAGGGCGGTAAATAATTCAAGCATACAAAGATAATGTAAACTTTCAGGCAATATTCAATTTAGCAAGTATTAAAACATAGGCAGTTTTTGTAAAAAAAAAGGAAGATTAATCAATCAATCAAACAAACATATTAAAGGTAAAGCACATCAAGAGGTCCAATATGAATGGCCGACGTGTTTCGAGGTGATCCCTCTTCTTCAGAAAGGGCCTAACTGGACTGTTGATTGAAATCACACGAAAAGAAAAGCAGAACAAATAGATATATATTACAACCTGTTCAGAGATATTTATTGCAATAGCAGATCGATACGTAAAAGTTGAGCAACCATGCCAATAGCTTATATTCAGAGCTAGTGCAAAAGCGTAGCTAAATGTAATCACGTGTATGAAATGAGCAACCTAGAGGAGGCATTATAAAATAAAGAGCACTCATAATGTGCAAAAGACTCCTCCTCTTCAGTCACCTTTTACTATCTGTGTCATAACGCCTGTAGCTTTGTGCTGCTCATCTATGTAGTATTGAACACATCAGTATTACTCTGTATACAGAGAGTGCATCTCTTCCATTGAAGCTTACAATTGAATAGTAATTGTCTGTTATGTACCATATTGTAATTCAAAGAATCCTTTACTTAACCTTTCTGAACCACTCTGTAGTTATCTTACATTTTTAAATAATCAGGTTGTGTTTAGTACTGTCCTGGATGGTCTATTTGATTGACCAAAGTAATTGACCGCGGTCAGTTCAGCCTGTTTTTCCTCAGAATCTCTATTTCAAAATATGTTTTCATATAATCTCTGTGTTCCGCCTTGTTTACAGAAACTATCCAGAGAGGAAAGGGTATAATGAGTGGATGTTAATTCCTGAAGACACATATGCTGTGATGGTTTGATGAAAAGTCTTACCGAAAGATCAACTACTGTTCAAAGGATGGTGGCTGTAGGTTTAGGGTCCGCACAATTCGTAAGAATTGGGACAACAATACCAGACTTTGCAGATATGAGCTTTATTCATCATTGAGCATAGGCTACAGTATAAGAAATGCATCTAATGTAGATTTAAGCAAAAGTGAAAAGTATTGTTTATAAATTTAAAACATATTGGGCCTCATTACGACTTTGGCGGTAGCCATGCCGCCATTGGTGCCATGGCTGCCGCCGAAATCGGGTCCGGGTTCCCAGAATGGGGAATTACTGAGCCATTCCGAGTTTGGAGGGCCCAGTAATTCCTCCCTCCAGGAACCCAGGCCCGGACCTTCCCCATTCCCATCTGAGCCCCCGTAGGGCTCAATGGGAATGGGAGAGGGTGCAAAAAACGGCCAATTACGAGCGGCCCGTTGTTTGCTCCCTCTTCCCTCGCGGGACCCGGTAAGGACGCCTGGTCTGACCAGGCGTTACTTACCGGGTCCCGCGAGGGGAACTTGTAATGAGGCGGAACGGGTTTAACGGGTCCTCCTCCTTTAGCGGAGCCCGTTAACCTATTCCGCCTCACTCATAATGAGGCCCATTGTTTACAAAAGAAGTAATTATATGTCTTTGAAATTTCTTTTTAGATGTTAATGAAATGTATAATGTGCCCCTGAAGAAGAGATGATTCTTGAAATGCGTTGGGCCCTTTGAAAATTAAATTATATGTGAAAATTATAATGAATGGTGATCTTGAGTTATTATTTGAAATGAAATATTGGAAAACATTGTTTTCGATAATTGAACATTTTTAAAACTGTACATGTTCCCGAAATTGTGTTAAAACATACCCTAGACTGTTTGGCTCCATTTTTGAGCTAGTGAAAGTGGGCAGGGGACTTTTTCTATTAGGAACTTATTCTGTCATTTGCGCAAATCATACCTCTGCGGATTCCCACGGGTGTCTTCTTTTCAGAAACGCATGAGGGTCCCTGTTTTTCTTGGTGGCTGCAACACCCCAGGCCTAAATCTGTAGGTTGGCTCCCCAAACCCTTTTGGGGGGGGATAGCAGTGGTTTAGCCTTATTCCTTCGTGCCCAGGTAGGTGCACCCACACATGTGAGGTACCGTTTTCATTGGGACATCTGTGGGAACGTGTGACGGTAGGCCATGTGTTGTTGGGGGTGTGTTTCGTTGGGTATTCTGTCATCATTCACATACTAATCAGAGTTTATTTCAAACAGGCCAACAGGGAGCCTGGCTGCAGAGGCTAACAAAGGAGACAGGAAACCCCAACACCCTTTCATATGCAACTCTGTCCACCTTATGCTAGCTCCCACCCTCATTATCGATTGACAGTGAAATTACATGTCTGAGATTGCATGTTTACTTTAGTCATCCCCGCAGGGAGACCCCATTCAGAAGGTACGAGTATGTGGTTTGACGGAGCCAGAAAGTCTGGTCTCGCCGCAGCTTCACGGGGGGCCTGCCACTTTAATCAGGAATAACAGAGAGCTCCATTAACCAGAGGGACCCTTTGATCCACAACAGACAGGAAGAGGGGTGGACTTAGTGGACTTTACCTTTTCTGCTTCAAAGTACTCTGGTTATGACCTCACGCATACAGGAGATTGTTGGCAGGGACCCAGGATTTTGTTAATTGAGGTAGGCTTAACCTTCACCAATCACTGTGGTCCAATTGTCTTTAAAGAGTGCCGAGCCCCTCTTTTGGCAGATCATCTGAAGGCTTCACCAGAAGCAGAAAGAAGTCTGCCTTACATCTTCCGCCAGTAAAAGAAGGCCAGGACCTCTAAGAGGGAAGCAAGAACCCTGCCCTAAACATCTCCCAGGGAACAAGGGGAGATACAGAATCCAGAGGTACCTCCAGCAGCTCCAGAACCGGTACCCAGCCAGCACACAGCACGTCTTGCTAGGCTCTGCAGCAAGCTTTCTAGGTGGGAAGTGCCAGAGAGTCTCGGAACACTAAACCAAGGACAAGGCAGCTGCCTGCAACACACTCCTCAGCTTTTGCACGTCTGCCCTAAGGGGTGATACGAGCCCAGAGAAGAAGCTAGGAGAAGTGCAACGACAAGCACCCTCCGGCGTCCACCTTAAAGGACATTTTCGAGCCAGTAATGCCCCTCGAGCTGCAACTGACTGCACCGCTGATTGTGGTGATGCTGTAGTCGCTAAAGCCATCCGAGATGCCTCAACCAGTGCTTCATAACCACTGACCATCACTGAGAGGACTCATGACCCCGAACCGCCGTGTAGGACAGCCTGTAGCCATCCATCCAGCTTTGCTCGCCGAACTGTTTACCATACCGACTACCCTCCTGTCAGTACCCAGAGTTCATCCCTTTTCCTTCTCTGGAAATGCCTGTCTTCTGCATTCCTTTACAGGGTGGGTTGCATTTCGTAGTGTTGCTAGAACTGTCTGTTGTGATAGTAATGAAGTAGATGTTGTTTACAACCTTGACTGGACAGTCCCTTGTATCATTGGGTAATAATTGCATTTTCACTGTGTTGCAACTAACCAACAATTCACGACCGTTCAGAGATAAGCCTGCCGTTCCATCCATGTTGCCAAAATTGGACAAAAAGGTTTATAATGTGCTTGTGTTTCTAATCTGTTCAGATCCCCTCTGGTCTACTAGAGGTGTGGGGCTGATGGATGGTTTAGAAACCGATATTCATCCCTGGACCCCTGGAGTCCCGGAAGTTGACTCGTCACACCAATAAATTGCCTTGTGAACGTCGTAATGCCCATGATTGTCTTTTTGTCATATGTACAAGACATGTGATTACCTACCTCTGTCATAAAGTGGTTACATTACTGTTCAAACGAAGTTCTTCATTAGGTACATGCTCTGTAAAATGACCTCCTAACAGGTGGACTAAATTCACACCTTGATGCCAAATGACTGTTCTCTGTATAAGAGGAATGGACCTCACTGGTAACTTTGATTATTTATTGCACTTCTTGTTTCCCAGTTTGTGTCACTCTGCAACATATTTAGCAATAGGGTGCAATATACAAAACAACAATAAAAAAAACTTGAAAGTAAAAGTGATGTTTTCAAACAAATAATCCCCTTCTTACGGTCAAGAACCTATCTACATTGTCCAAAAGAAGGTGGAATCCTAGACCCCTTTCCACCACCTGGACTGAGAGATTGGCCCCTTGGACAGAAAACTCTCTAGGCCCGAAAAGAGACATTGGGCTTCTTCCCAATTCATGGGAAAAGAGGAACTCATAAATCCATCCTGATTCAGGAGGAGCCCAAAGGAGTCCAATGCTGCAGTGTTCAAGACCCATCAATCAGGCTCCCTCCCAAACAATAGAGCTGGATTCGGTGCTTCCAGCCACAGCCCTTCTGGTGGGACAGCAGGAGCCACGATAGACTTGAGAAAGTTAGGAGTGCTGCTGAGGAGGTTGGGGGACAACACCAGTGTCAGAGAAAGAGGTTCTCGACCGTGACATCAACCTTTTGGGAGGAGGTCTGGATGAGCATGCAAAAGGAAACCTTGAAAGATTCATTCTGAGTAAGCCACCCCCCCAGGACCATATGAGGCAGGAAGAGGCCCCCAACGTGACTCTCAGCTTTTGATCGACAGCTTCTTAATTCATTGTCTCTTGGTGTGTTTCCAAACAACATCTGATGCAGAAAAGGGTGTTTCAAAACAAAGATGTCTTCTGGGAGGCATTGATCTTAACTTGGCTCATTCAGTTTTGCTGACACGCACCAGTATTAGAGGAACATGCCAAGGCTGTCATAGGTCATGTCAGATCAATATTGGCCAATGTCTTTGATCATGACCAGGCTAGGTCTCTGCTGTCTGATCCTTCCTCCATAGCTGCCCAAGCAGAAGTCCTACCTTAATGCCTACGACACATATGTTGGCTAGGTAGAAGTCCTAATGGATAAAGGTGGGAATGTCTACACTCTCTACAGGGAATCTTCCACTCCCTGATCGGAGAAGCCCACAGGTAGTATCGTCACAGGCTACTTCCGTATTCCCTCACATAGTAGGCAGCGGAGAGTCCACCTCAAGAAATGTGGGCTACACTTCCTCAAAAGTCCGATAGGGGTTCATGTGAGTTAGAAATCTCAGAATGTTTGTTCAATTTGGTTCCTTCCATTCCCAGTGTAGAAGTATCTGTCTAACCTCATTAGAGGTAGAGGGAGGGTTTGGACGAATCTTGAGAGGACCCCAAGCGGGCACAGACGTCAGGAAGGATTTCATCCAATGTAGCACATATTTATTTATTAAATCATTTTTTTTTATAACGTGCCTAGTACCGTACCTGAGTTCGGATCCAGGATTCAAACCTCTGTTACTCTGCGTGATCTTGCTTCCAAGACCAGCGCGTTGCCCCTGTGCTATCCTCCGTTCGTGGAGCCTGACAAGTCGCAAGGCCAAGATTAGTGCACCCTGATCCGGCCCTTCCCTGGATAATGCTGTAGCCACAGA
Organism: Ambystoma mexicanum; assembly: GCF_040938575.1. Lineage (NCBI taxonomy): Eukaryota > Metazoa > Chordata > Amphibia > Caudata > Ambystomatidae > Ambystoma > Ambystoma mexicanum. The sequence goes on from NC_090938.1 coordinate 609,298,537, forward strand.
TGGCTCAAGCGCTTGTCCAGTCTGTCACAGGAAAGGTCAGCAGGAAGAGGCATGCATTGGCAGAGAATGACGCACATGTGGGCTAAATCGTGCTGTAGGGTGTAATGGACGAGCAGGATACACGGGAGGAAGTATTGACAGGGCAGGAGACTGCCTGGGTGGTTGAGGCAGAACAGGCAACATAGGTTCTTTGAGCTGCCCATGAGCCGACTCAGCATGCAGAGAGTTTTTCTATTAAAAAACCCATCCCGGGTTTGGAGCGAAGAAACGTTGGGCCTCATTACAAGTTTGGTGGTCATTTTGCAGTATTTAAGTCGAATTACTGTCATACTCGATTACTATTACTGCCACGCAGTACTACGAATGTACAGTGTGATTTCAAGTGGGTTTACGGCGGTGTAATTCCTCATTTTGGAGTCACTCAGACTCCATGGAGATTTTTGCAGATTTACTGCAAACGGTTATTCCGCTGCAGTGAATCGTCAAATATTTAGAGGGAAGTGGAGTAGTCACCATAAGCTTTATATTCTGCGAGTAAATCGTCCTTTTCACATCCAAACACAGGGCTCGATGATGGAAAAAAGGGTTGATGAAGTGGTGGTATTTTTGTTACTGACATTTTACCACAATTGTTTCCAGTGCAACTGAGTGCGCATTGTGGCCCATTATACGAGATGCAGGACAGCCCTCCCTTGGACCCCAATGGAATGACAGATTTTTTTTAATGGTTTTATGGTCTCCTCATCAACTCTTTTCTACCCATCCTATTCCTCCAATGTCGCAGCCATTCTATCCTCCCATCCAAATCCTGAGTCTATTTAAATACGTAGATAGGTTTCATGGTTACTTGCACTTTATTGGAAGGGTGAATGTTTTGAAAAATGTCACATATAACGATCTGTGATCGTTCTAATGTTCCCAAAATGTTCTTATGCATAGAAACCATGAGCCTTCATTGGTGCAGTTTGCCCTCTTCCCTGGGTCAAGGAAAATGAGGTGCTATGTGCTCAATTCTTTTCATACACTGATGACAGCATGGTTCAGAATGTCCTTTAAGTCGTAATCAAGACAGGCCCTACTTGGATTCCTCAGTGAGACCTATTGTTCCAAATTTATTTGAGCCGATTGGGATAGATTGTCTTTTCCCAAACGTTTAATCTTCTTTCCAATCTAATCGATGGCTCATTACCAGTTTCCTCTCATTTGGAAACGCAGGCCCGTTTTTTAGCTCAATCCCTCCTGTCTTGTGCCTCTGCCTGTTGTCTTGGAAGGCGCTATCTTCTCCCGTTGTTTTGGTCACTTAGGGAGTTGGTGGTGATGGTTAGTTCCCTCTGGCCTCCGCGTCTGCTGTCTCTTTTTCCGCAGAAGAGCGGAGACCTGATCCCCCCACTGGCTGAAACGTGGTATAAACCATTCTTTCTAGACGTCTCCGACTCTGCGCAGCAGCTTCCGCGACCCACTGCCGGAAGTGGCAGTGCAGGGCATGCCAGTCAACGCGTGCGCCCAAATTCCCACCAGGCGCTGGGTCTCGGGGTCTTCAGCACCAGATACGGGCTGCCTGGAGATCGGACATGAATGGCAGGTCCTAGAAGACATTTCCAGCCGAGCCTGAATTGTGGGGCCTTCGGCTGCCTTTGAGAAGGCGTGGATACATTAGCGCTTCTTGTCTAGCGCCCTTAGTTCAGTCACGGGTGCATGCAAACGGGGAGCCCAAGTTACAAAGGGATCAGCTTTCAGAAGAAAAATAGGGGTATTACTGGTGGCGTGCTTCCTTTACAGACATTGCCAGCTGTGCCATGCATACACTGCAAACGTTGCAAAATGCGCACCCCCCATGCATTACACATGTTGAAATATGTGAACCAGGGCCGGGCTTAGGGCAGGGCCGCCAGGGGGACTGCCCGGGGTACCATTAGCCCCCTGTCACGCCAGCTTGGGGAGTCTTTCAAGGGCTCCCCTGAGCTGGCGGGGTGGGAGAAGGCACGGCAAGTGCCCTATTGAAATGAAAAGCACTTGGCTCTTGTGATGGCGTCGGGCATTCCAGCACAGGGGCAGGGTGCATTTGATAACCATTGGGTGCCCATGATTTCACATCGGCACCCTAGTGAGGTGATAACCTCCCCGCACCGGCACGAGAGCAGGGTGGGTTTTCATTAGAATAGGACGCTGATGCTTTTGCATCAACACCCTACTCCAGTGATTAACTCCCGGCTCGGGGAAAGAGAGAGTTAAAAAAAAAGTGCCGCCCCCCCCCCTCCACTCCCCACCCGCATTGAACATGGGTGTGCGGCCTGGGGGGTGGGGGAGAGTGCACCACATGTTTCACTGCCAGGGGCGCTGGCGCCACTAAGGCCGGCACTGATATGAACCATAACCGCCATTTGCAATATTTGCTCCATTTTATGTGACTGGCCTGTTATCCGGCCCCAACCCAATTTCTGTCTTTCACGGGGGAGACAGGGAAAACTCGAAAACTGGGTAGACAGGAGCACGCCTTACACACAGCCTCCACCTTATCAATTCCTTGAGCCATTCCATTACGCATGGACAAATGGCACTGAATAGTTGTAGTTATTAGAACAAGGGTAGCAATAGGCGTCCCATACTAAGAACAGCGAGATCTCGCTCCAGCGGCCCTTCCCAGTAATTGCAGTCAGGAGTTTCTGCACCCCTGCACTATGCACATATAAGTGTCTGAAAGGATTCGAACCGAGCCTGTGCCTACGGGCCCTTGTGGCTGGTTGGTATTGGTACTCCCAACACAATCAGCACTGGTACCCCAAGAAGGGGTGACCTCAAGGCTGAGCCCATACGGATGTAGACAATCTCCGAGATCCATCTAAAGATCTGAACTGTAGGTCGCTAATTGGACAAACAGACTTTGATGTGATTGCGCAACAGCGTACTCAAGAAGAGTCAAAGGCGATGTACAGAAGGGTGACGGTGTACAGACTGCGCAAATGCTGGGAGGGTCACCTGAGGAACCTTGCAGTTTCCAAACCAGAGGATGTCACAGTTCAAGTTCAATGGGCGGTGTTGTATCACCCCTGTCACATGACAGCTGGACGATACCAAATGTGCTTCGGTGCCCCACACACAATGTACCACCAAATATTCACTGGCTTACCAGTGTCCAGGCAGTAGAGCCACCTTCACCACAAAGAAAGGATGCCAGAAGATAGGCTCTCATGACCACATTCTGGGAAGCAACTAGAGGGGGATGAGTTCCTGCTCAGTGTGCCCCACAGAGGCACCTTCTCACAGATAATGGGTTAGTGTTGGCGCTACTCAGTTGAGCCTGTCCACAGGACAGCCTTTCCGCAGGGTGTCAAAGGACAGCACTTCTTCCCTTCAGCAAACAGACAAACATCCAAGGATCCCAGGATCTCCCAGTCAAGGGCAGAATCCATTAATAGATGGACAGAACCGTGGTCTAGCGAATATTAGCACCCTGGCTGGGGGAGCCAATCAGGTGGCTAGAAGCACGGACATGAACAGCCGGTGAAAGCCCGCATTCCATCCCACCTGACAGCCAGCTCCCCCTGCTGCCATCTTCACCCACCCCATTCTTTTTTGTTTTTCCACCACCCCACCCAATTAACGTATTGCTGCAGTGACAGCACTCCGCACCGCTGCCACACCTTCCTCTCTGCTCCTGCAGGCTGCCATGAAAAGGGAAGCGGAGCTCCCTACGGAGCCCCGCTTCCCTTCCCATGATGCCCATCTTGGAAAAGCATTTTCCTTCATTCAACGAGACGCGCACAGCGTCCTGTTGAATGAAGGAAAATATTTGTTTTTAGCACCCCGCCTTACCGCCTTGGCAACCTGGGGTGCTAATAACCTTAAGCCCCCATTCCAAGTAATGGAACGGGGACTAACAGCCCGGTGTTCTCGTTATCAGCCCTCACTTCGCTCGGGCCAATAACTTGGATTTCTGGGCGGGTAGTCCCTGTTCAAACCCTTGGAAAGGGGGATTAGTGCCATGATCAAGCTGCAAAGAAAGTCGCGATGAATGTCACACTTGAAGAAATGGCTGCCCGACTGCCGCCGTGACTTTACCAATGGCAGTAATGCAACTTTTTTTTATTGGTTTAAAAACACAAAAAATAAAAAACAAACCGATTAAAAAAAGGAAAATGTAAAAATAAAAAGAAAGCAGTTATTGGGAGTTGCTCATGGTTAAAAATAACTAATTATTTAAAAACATTAAAAAACATTACATTGCTATCAGTGCAAATAGCAGCTAAAGTCTGGGCACCAGTGTTATGGCATCAACCCCATGGGAAGCAGAGGCTCCTGGATCAGATCAACAGTCTACAGGCGAGTTTTGGGGGTTCGACTGTGGCGCAAAGTGGCACATACTACGTGCCAGACATGACATCAAATGAACCTGCATATCTCTGACGCTAGAGAAGTTCGTACAGTGTTTCTGAAGGGATGTAGCGGTGAGGCCCACTTGGAATTTCTATTTCTGTTCGCCAGATCCCCAGAATGAAAAGGACAATCATGCTAGCTGTCATCTTCCTCTGGGCAGCGATGGGATGGAATTTCCATCCGAACACGTGTGCACTGCATCTCCGGCCCTTCCTTAGTAATGTCCTCTCTTTGACCTTTTGGCACAATCCATACTCATATGTGCCAGCACATGCCTTTGTTAAGTCGTGTTCCTATAACCGCTGTGTTTATGGCTTTCATCCCCGCTGTGGGCGGCGGCCATGGCCCGCCAGCCTGAGACAAGGGGCCTCATTACGACCCAGGCGGTAAGTTACTGCCTGGGCCGTGACTTTACCACCATGGCGTAAACTAGGTTTACGCCATGGTGGTTGGCGGACTTACCGCCCCATTCCGAGGTTGGCGGGGCGGTAAGTCCCCAATCCCCATTTACCCTTCCCCATTCCCATTTTTGCCCCATAGGGCATAATGGGAGTGGGGAAGGCGTTAATTACGCCACCGTAAATTACGGTGGCGTAATTAACTCCATGGTCCCTTAGCGCCATGGATTTTAACACCTGCTAAAAGCAGGTGTTAAATCCGCCATGGCGCTAAGGGACCTCGTACTCAGGCGGTAAGGGTCGGCGCTGTTTACGCCGGCGTAAACCCCTTACCGCCTGAGTCGTAATGAGGCCCAAGGTAGGCTTGAGCGAAGCAAGGTCCTCGGTGAGGGCAGCAGCCCGTTACCGGTCTTGGCCGCCCCCCACAAAGGAGGTGAAAACCATTTTGCACCCCAGGGTTTATTCGGAGTGCAAATGTTTTTTATCTTCCTCTCGAGATTGGCCGTGCAAGCGACGCTAATCCCCAGAGGATAAAAAAAAGAAAAAAAAAGCAAGATGGCCATTTCTATGGCGGCAGCCTGAGCGGGAGGTGCGTCGGACCGGAGCATAAAGCACTTGTCCATGTGGAGGGAGGGTAGTGGGGAAGAAGTTTGGTTTGGGGGAAGTGGGAAGGCTCCCTGTTGCCTCCCCACATTCAAAAAGAAAACAAAAATGGCACCTTCCGGGGAAGGGTGGTATATTCTCGCCCGCTGTTCCAGTCGCTTGATTGGCTCAACGCCCTTCCCCAGGTGCAAATCTGAACTTCACTGGAAGCTCTACACACTCCGGTCAAAGGGTATTTGTACATCTCTGAACAGCGCTCAGGTAAAGCGTCATCCTAGAAATGCATAACGGGATTCCACAGCAGCACAATCATTTTCTCTAAAACCATAAGAAAAAAAATGATTAAAAAACCCATGAGGTTAATTGGGCCAGTGTCTCCATAATGGGGGAAATGTGTCTTGTCCATTTCGAGAGGTGTGTTGCATCCCAGCCTTCAGCATGGTGACCCTTCTCAAAACCTTCCAGATGAAGAATGGGAGGAGCCACAGGGCACCCCGTGTTCTGGGCCCGCACTTCCCCGCATGCTAATTCCTGCTCTCCCTCAGGGATTTAGGGAGAGGGACTGGCTGTGGGCTTATGGGAAAAACGCAGCCAGCCTCGCTCTTCACGTTGTGCGGTTTGGACCATTTCCGGCCTCTAGATGGGGTTGTGTCTGCGGTCACCCCCCAACTCGTGTGGCGCGAGGGAGCGCAATTGCAGTCATAGGCCTTAAAGGACCTGTTAGCACAATTACATTTTCTTTTTTTACATCTACACCACTATAATCAGTGGTGGAAATACATATTAAAAAATAGAAATGCCCATGCTTGGCATGAGCGTTTCCCTCTCGGGAGATCAGATCTGCAATGTGCACCCCTCGGCATCTGCCATGTGACAAAGGAGACCAGTTACAGAAGAAATAGCCCGGAGAATGCTGCATGGGAATGGGCACCTCTTTGGGAACCATCAGTGCGCCTTCATTTGCCCTGTGGCACTTGCCCACACACACAGATACTACAAATGTAACAAACGAATTGTGTGCTGCCAGATTCACTGCTTGTGAACTATGCCCTAAATGCCTTGAGAAATAATTACACACAAAGCCACCACAGGCCACAAAAAGAGCACAGCATTCAGCACACACAACAGCTGCATGGATTGGAGCACGGCTGGGAACCCTGGTGCGTATGTCCCTGGAATGATAAAGACCCAGGGGCCGATATTGGTACCACCCTGAGCACAGCTGCGGCAGTGGACCAATGGCCGATTGCCAGAGAGGAACAAGTTCTCATTAACACCCAGCATTGAAAGCCGGTCTCCTGCCCCCTTCCCATTGGGTGTGAGCAGAGGCGAGAACATCGTTCCGCTCTATCCTGTCACCCTGCGGCGAGCCTTGGAAGCAAGCACGTGATCACCGCTGGTTGCAAATCCCCTGCAGACACTGGGTCTCGGGGTCTTCAGCACCAGACACGGGCTGCCTGGAGATCAGACATGAATGGCAGTTCCTAGAACAGATTTCCAGCCCAGCATGAACTGTGGGGCCTTCGGCTGCGATATGCGCACCACCCATGCGTAACACATGCAGGAAATGAGTTGCACTTAGATGGATTGTGTGGGGGTAGGAAATGTGTTGCACTTAGATGGAGTTTCAGGGGGGCTAGGAATGGTGTTACACTCCTTCGTTAGCCTGTCCATTTAAGCAGATGTTTATGATGATATCCTGTCCCCAGCACTCTGATGATCATAGGGCGCACCCGCCATTGCACCTTGAAGTCCTTTGAGGACAGACTGCTTATTGAACCTAGAAGATGTATTAGGATTGCTCCTTCTGCTCTGAAAGATCTGTCAGGATAGCTTCCCACTGCAGCCGGCCTTGATGCTAGGGGTGATTTGTGAAGACTAGCCTGTGTCACTACTTATTTGTCGCAGCCGCCAAGAAGCAACAGAGGCTGACACTACCTGAACGAACAGGTGCATCTACAACAAATCTTCATGTGAGATTCTAGGTACGTGTAAACGCACCACTCCAGTGGACACCGGCCGCGGGCATGGCTATCCGCACACATCAGAATGCAGCAGCGACTACGACAAATTCGGTCTCGCTGGTTATATATTTGTCCGCCTACCAGACTATGCCTCAACCCCTTTGCCATTAGTGTGCAGCGAAGACCAACAAATTCGGGCAAGTTGGACACATAATGAGTCTCTTGCACTCACGCATTCTCCTGTCCTCTCTCAGCACCCATTCACATGCATGACCTCGTGGGATGCTTTTTATCGGAGCCCGGTCAACCCTCCTAAGCCTTAGAATTGACAAATGCGCACACGCATTCTAAACCCACTGTGCGATTTCCCACATTTTGGACTCTGGTCCCCGAGGGCATTCCCACCACTAGCGCATTGAGACTATAATAATGGTAAAAGGTGCTGTATAAATGACTACCATGCATTACAATGTTGCAATATGTGAACCATGCCTGCACATGTTGCTACGTGTGTACCATTTTATGTGAATGGCCTGTCATTGAACCCCAATTCCTTTTCTGTCTTTCAGCCGGGGAAAAGCTCCAAAACTGGGCAAACACGAGCACGCCTTATGCACTACTTCCACCTTATCCATTATTGGAACTATTCAATTATGCAAGCTAATGAGCTAGTGCTAAACGGCGTGTCTAAGAGACGATAGATTTATTTACTTATTTATTCATTGGTATACAGCCCTGTAGCCAGAATGGGTTGGGCATCTAGTGAAAGCGATCCGAATCCAACCTGAAGGTCACCACTTTAGATGCTGGAATGGGCCAAAGCAACCTTTCATCCTTGCAAGGCCGATACAATGCGTCCCCATGAGTTGAGTAAAAGATGTCCTATGATTTCAAGGAGCAGAGAGAGAGAGAGAGAGAGAGAGAGAGAGAGAGAGAGAGAGCGAGAGAGAAAGAGAGAGAGAGAGAGAGACCAAGAGAGAGAGAGAGAGAGAAAGAGAGAGAGAGAGAGAGAGAAAGAGAGAAAGAGAGAGAGAGACCAAGAGAGAGAGAGAGAGAGAAAGAGAGAGAGAGGGCGAGGGAGAGGGAGAGAGAGGAGAGAGAGCGAGAGAGAGAGTGAGAGAGAGACAGAGAGAGACAGAGAGGAGAGAAAGAGAGAGAGAGAGAGAGAGAGAGAGAGAGACAGAGAGACACAGAGAGGAGAGAGAGAGAGAGAGAGAGAGAGAAAGAGAGAGCGAGAGAGAGAGACCAAGAGAGAGAGAGAGAGAGAGAAAGAGAGAGAGAGAGAGACAGAGAGGAGAGAGAGAGAGAGAAAGAGAGAGCGAGAGAGAGAGAGAGAGAGAGAGACTTTGAAATGAAGTGACTGTACGGTGCTAGTTAAGCTACACCACCTTAACTCTTTACTCAGGCCGAGAGCACACTGTGACATCACTGACAATACTGATGAAGAGGGACTGAGATGAGTATACAGGTGCAGTACTGGGAGGGTTTGGTGGTATAAAGATATTGAGGGACTTCAACGAGAAGGAGTGTTGCAGGGGTACGGTGCGTGGGGACTGTGATGAGGAGAGCTCAGAGGTAATAGCAGTGAAAGAAAAGACTGGGACAAGGAGGGCAGTTGTGGGGGTAAGGCAGATGAGGGTCTGGGACTCCCATGAAATGATGGGACTGCCATGACACTGATGTTGAAGGCACAGCACTCTTGTGGTTTCCACTGGGAGACGCACCATATTTGGGAACAGGTGCACTGTCGATCAGATCGCTAAATGCAATAACTTGAAAGGGCTCCTTAATTATAATTATAATTCTTCTTTTATAATATAACATGTTTAATACCAGAGATTTCTTACAAAGCGCAGAATGAGGATTTGAACATGTGTTGCGCTGCATTCTCTTGCTTCCAAGACAAACGCGTTGCCCCTGATCTCCTTGATCGTTTAACAATGGCAGGAAGTGGTTTACTAGTTCACAAGAAAACCCTCACGGTCGGATAGTCTTGTGATGTGAAATGTAACATGTTCAGTGAAACAGAGCATCATAAGTAGACCAGAACACTTCCGGAGCATGTTATTAAAGCTCTAGTTTCAGTTGTTCCAGGAAAGAGACAGCTGCCTGCTGCTCTCAGTCAGCATCCTTCATTAAAAGAATATGTGAGCATCTTTTTGCCCCCTGGACTGTGCAGTTCAAAAGCAAAACTTTGCGATTTTAAATGGCGCTCTTTTGCTCTTGAAAAGCCTGTACCTCACCAACAAACAATGCATTTTGGGAAATACATAAAAGAGTTTGGGGCCCGGGGCACTTCTCTCTCAACTATCAGTGCTTAATTTGTAAAAATAAAAGTGCCAGAGCCCAAATATTTTCTAGCACTCCTGTGACAGTGTGGGTGGCCAGTTTCCCACCACTGCTGCCACCACCCACAGCTGCTCCCCACAGTCACCGTATTTGGGGTGACACTGCAGCTCACATCTGCTCATTGTGGTTGATGGAAGCAGTATTGGCACTTCATAATGTAAGTGAGTCTGAGACAATAAGTGCCGGGGCTCAGAAATAAGTGCCAGGGGAGAGCAGCCCAACACATTAAGCACTGCAACTACTTGACGGCTTTTCCCCAAACTAATACACACTTACTGACACTATACCAAGACAAGTTTCGCAAAAAACCAAACAGGCATTTTAGGCTGTGTCTCTGGCAAAAAACGGCCATTTCCCCTTAGACAAAACTAACTGAAAAAAGAAAAAAACACACCTTTATTTAATGTATTTTTTTATTTTGGTTTAATACAAACCTTAATAAAAAGAAACATGTTACATCTCTTATCCTTCTTCAATTACATATAACACAATCATACATCAGTGGATTACCACTCATCAGGAATACGCTCTTTAGTGAAGATTGCCCATTCCTTATATCATTCAAGTACGATATTTCTCTTAATAGTCCATATCCCATACGATTCATAGTTCTAGATAAGTTCTTCCCAAATCTAAATCTTTCCCATCTGTCTCATAGCTGCCAACGTCATGCTTACATTAGTGCCCCACCCTGCCTCAGCTGATAATGTCTGGAAGGCCTGTAGAAAAGCTCCCATGTAAATAGTTCCTGTTGCCAATCACAGTCCACTGATAGATGAAATGAGGATTCAATGGACACTTTCTGGTCGCAATATCTACAATGGGTCCGGTGGTCGTCTAACTGGTTGCGGAATCGCAACACCTCTCTCATGGGTAATACATTTAATCGAAATCTCATGAATATGTTGCGATGGTGGTGTGAAGGAAATTTGGAGAGATATGCAGGAAGGTTATTTACAGATCGTCGTTGGTGGTTCAAATGTAGCGCAAGCCCATAAAGATTGGTTGCATCTTGCGTGTCAATCCAATCCTGTATCAATACTTTGTTCTTAATCTTATCGGGTTTGTTATTAAGATATCTATAGATATTCCTACGGTCATTAGCCAACCCGCACATCTTACTTTCCATTCTTCCAAGAGCCCCTCCACTTTCAGAGCACTAGAGCTTCTCATAGTGGAAGATGGTCTTTCATTTCACATTTCCTATATAAAGATAGCGACTTCCAGAGGACCAATGAACCCATTGACTGAAGGCCAAGTTCATATCTAACCATGCAGGGAGGCAGACCCTGGGGGAGTCCCAAGACCCCCTTCCAGAACAGGCAATTGAGGCGCCCCCATATCTGCCATGGCAGGTTCAGCATGGCTTCCGCACCATATGTCAATATTGGTACCACTTTCTGTCTGTAGAAGGGTGTTAGGGGAAACATTGTGAATTTGCCATAACGTCTATGAAGCATCTTGCTTTATAACTTTTAAACCATTGCTCGGATTTGCACCAAACTTTCCAGGTTTGGGCCCCTGTGTGTTGGCATATCATTTTGGTAAATGCAATCGCTCATAGGTTTTACCTTAACCATAACTACATGTATACTCACATACTAGTGACTTTACTGCTCTGTGAGATGGTATGAATAAAAGAATGTGAGGTTGTGCTTGCTCTGTTCAGTTTCCAGAGTAAGTCTTCTTAGCTGTTAAGGTTTTCGGTTTTGCAGAAATGGAGTCGTCAGTAGTTTGTCATTGATGCAGTAGTATTTTAGATTCTATGTGAAAATGTGCCCCGGGAAATGTCGCCAGGTAGGCAATTTATTTCTTTGCACCCCTAAAAGCCTTCCCTCACATATTCTAGGATAGGTATTATTTACTATTCTAACTCCAGTCCAAGAATTTTTGGGGAAAGTGCTTGATTTTCTTGGGAGTGCTGGATAGCGTATTTTATCCAGATTGGATCCATCATTCTCTTACTTGAGTTTATGGTTATTAGTGCACCATTGGCTGTGTGTTTTTTCCTCGAGTGTTTGCAAGTTTTCTTCACTGCCAAGGACAAGGATGTGAGTTGTCATTTGACAGAGTCCTTCGTCCCACTTGTGGACCATCATGTGACCCTTTCCGGCATCTGGGGCCATGAGCTGGTCACTGCCTGGTTACCCTTCTATGCTCTTTTAGACAATGAATGGGGCATTAATATGCTTCCATGGTGATGGCGGGGCAAGGACCGTGAAAGGTGTTGCCAGGTGGTCTCCCCGCATTTAGAGGAGGAAGAAGATACCATAATGAGAACATTCCATCCAGGTGGGCTGTGTGGATGGGTCGTGTCACTAGTTGCTTAATGTGTCAAGCATTTAGGTTTGCATAAAACATCGCAAAACATTGTTAGATTTCTTCACCAGTGTGGCAGACAAGGTTGTCCCCTTCCCAAGGGTCGCCTCAGCGTGCAGCAATGAGGAGACTAGACACCAGACTGATGGACAAACCAAGCTTCTTGTATTAGATAGAAAGTATGCAGCATACAGAGAAATTATCAGCTGATAAGCAGGAAAATACAGAAGGACAAGTGCCAGGCAGTTGGCACTCAGAGCTCTTAGGGTACCACCCTTAGTGTCGAAAGAGAAAGTATATTGTGCCTCCTATTGTAATAATGATATTAATATTGGCCTATGCCAAGCAGCTCAAAAGTCGCTTGTGAAAGAAATCCGTGTTGCAAGGTCCTGACCTTAAATCCATGTACGCCGCCATTTTAGGTCAAACCGCCATTTTAGGATTTGTTGTGTAAAAGTCACCCTGTGAGTTAAAATGGTGGACGATGTCATTCCAGAATACAACATGGCCGTCTTGACCTCTATAAATAGCTAATGTGTAACTTGCCTGCAGGCCACTTGTTGAGGTTGTGAACTGAGACCTTGTCCGTTGTTGACCTATGTGTAGAAGGATTACTTGTGCAAAGAAACTAATCCACGTGCATATGTTGAGACAATGTATTTAAATACTGAACGAAGAACATCTGTTTAAAGAACATTGTATTAATGTTTAAGAAGGCCTGCATGGAAATCTTAGAATACACAGTTATTTCATAGGTTTGTTGTTACATGTATTAAAGGCAAACCAGTTGTTTGCGGTTATTTGAGACTTGGCACAAACCCTAGATCGGTGATGTATTAAAAGGAATATTAACCCGAAGTGGGGCTGGACATCGCTTCCACCAAGTGTATAAAAAGCGAATGCATTCTAATGTACAACGTCTCTCACCGAACACACTGAACCGCGCTGGAGTTCATTGTGTTGTACTGAGGGCCGATAGCTATCTGATTTTGCTCTGTTTTTTGTAACTGGATTCAGTATAAAATAAAGTACTTTGTATGTTCCTTTGTAACCCGTGTTCGGTGTATTTCCTTTTGGGGTACTCAGCCTCGATATTTTGATTCTGTGTTCACATTAGACCACAGGTCATATAGCATATCATAAGCAAATCACTCATATATTATAGCATTTTCACAATGTGGGGTGTTACTTGGAATGACATTGCAGACTTTTGACAATAACTGACAGTACCTTACTCATGACCTTGTGACGTAGCCTTGCAGGTACATTGCGTTGCAACATGGATAAGCAGCATTTGCAGAAACACTACTGTTATCTGCCATATATGGTGCTGATGCTACACTTGTACAGAGCAAACGGAAGAGAAGGTCCTTTGCCTTGTTACAGGGTCTTGGTCTAATCGGCTACAGGCAGGGTTTAGGCATGTCAGAGGAGCTGAGTGTAGAGAGAGGGTTCAGACAAAGGCAAAATAGAGGACCTGAGGCCTAAATGTATGAGAGAGCATAATGTAGTTTACCACAGCACAGCATAACAATCCTGCCACATCAAACCCCTGTTTGGTCGTTCCCTGAGACAGGGTGTAGACAACAGGGAGCAGGATTTGTGCATAGCATCAATCAAAGATACCCATGTACATGGGTGACACGGGGATAGGATGGATCGGCACAGGGATTGTCAGAGAAAGGATGTTGTTTTAGAGACAGAGATCGATGGACTATTAGGTCCCAATTCAAAATTCATACAATTCGGCATCAGACATTTGTCCTTACACATCTACCATTTCCTGGTCATTGGAGGTGTCATTTGAGGCTTCTTCCTTATACAGAGGTGACTCTAGTTCAAGACTCAGCAGCCTGGCCTCGGTGAGAAAGTGAGACACCTGTTTAGCACAGCATGACAGAAGGCAGCAAATAAGAAAAACGATCATTGCAAAGGCAACAATTTTAACAACAATTTTTTAAATATGATGCAGAATGGAAGAGCCCAGAGAATAAAAAAGTGTTTTGAATCCAAGTTAAAAGGGAGCTGGCATAACCTTTGTTTATTTCATTTAAGTTGGTACCAACCCACTGGAGGTGTTTTATGACATCCTCAACCTGGGAGGAGTTATCCGGTAATCAGGTGCAGCATTCTTGTCCTATAGTTTTACAGGTACCCGCTTGAGCAGCTAGTAAATAATCAAGTGTCATTCTTTTCTGGAGGATCATAGTTTTGAGTGCAACCTCTGAGAGCAACTTGTTTGCTTTTAAGTATCTGTTTTCCTTTTGCAGTGTTGTTCGTTACCTGTTCGAGGAGGAGTGATATGGAATGAAGATCGGCCCCGTTGATTGCAGTGCCAATGTTCAGGCCCAGAAACCCTAGGAGGCCTTTGAACCCAGGGTCGGACTGGAACAAGAAATAGGCCCGGACAGCCAAAAAAAGTGACCCACCCCACGCCTCAAAAAAGTGGCCCACCCTTTGCCTCAAAAAAAAAGGGGCCCTCAAACCATCATCTGTGAATCACGTCAATTCATGACTTTACATGTGAAGCTCATGATGGGGGACCCTGGTCTCGTGCTGTGTGCCATGCTGCTGCAGAGCGTCCGATTGCATGTGGGTAGTAGCCTGCACATGTGATGTGCTGGCGAGTGATATTTTGGGATAAGATGGTGGGTGGCTGTGGGGCTTGGTGGAGGCGGGTCCAACTGCAGTCAGAGTGCGGGCGAGTCCAATGGTGGCAGTATGTGTTACAAGCACATTTTGAGTCACTTGGGTGGTGGATGGGGCATCAGAGGCCAGCGGGCTTGCAGCATGCTCCGATGCTGGCATTGCAGCGGCATTCGGAGTGCGGGTGACTGCCCATTGCCATGCTAATCCCCAACTCTGTTCTTGCCCCTCCCTGCCCAAAACACCTTCTCAGGGGAGGTCTTTGAGCTCTCTTTAATCAAGCCTTAACATCAAACGTTGCACTCGATGTGTGTGCCTTTGTTTTTTTCAAAGCAGTCTTCTGAGAGTTAATGACTTAATTTGAGCTGTAAATTCTACTGGTGTAATAAAAATGTCTTAACCTGGTCTACCTTCAGCCAATCAAGTTATAAGCACTGTGTGCGTCCTTCAGTGAAGTCCTGTTAACAGTTTTTGGCATTTGTGAACATATCAGGCATTTGCCAGGCACTGCTATTAGATGCCCAGGTACTTGCACCATGTTGCACCTGCTACTGTTCATACCACTACAGACAGCAGTGCCTACCTACCAAGGGCATTTCCCATACCTACACAAAATCCCAAACTATTGGCATTGCCAATGCTTGTTTCATCATCATGACTAAACTAAGTGTTGCCGTACATACCCTGTAAGTGTTTACGAGTAATATGCAAAACGCACTCCCCTTGCCCTCTCAATGCACGTCGTGGGACTTGTTTTTCTCTGCAAGGAAGCACCAATTTGTTTCCCTATTAATCATAAAACTCAGGACCGATGCATCACCAGTAACATGCACAAAAGCGGCGCCCCATCTGAAAACAGTAGCAATACATTGCAGCTATTTGATTTGATATGACATGATAAATAATTTATAACGCGCCTGTTTCTACGTTTTAATCCTCCAGAAATGCACCTGACTCAATCACATTCAATGAAGGAAAAAAACAAGCAGCACACTGCGATTTATAATCAACAATACATAATCCTAACAATACATTTATAAAGAACACATTCACACGCACACATCCCAAATTACACATAATTCATTATCAAGTAATATGTAAAGTGTGCCAGAGCTCTCTAGTGGCATAGGTTTAATCAAACATGGACATCCTTAAAAAGTCATTAAACATACACCCAAGTACACATAAATCCAAGCTCTAATTTAAAAAAATCTCCAAGGCACCATACATTCTGACCAGTGCAAGGCAAAAGCTATCTCATAGCACACCCTGCGCATGCCTCCCTCAATCGGTCGGAGGGGTGACATCAAATGCATTGCGCTCATGATGGCATGCATTGAAAACAAAAGGGAACTTGATAGCGTTCCAAGCAGCGCCTTTAAATCACTGGGAGACAGCTTAGCAGGGCATCAATTAGCTTTAGTTTCAGCACAAGACCTAAATAGGCTGTAGCTCAAGGAAAATACAGGAGTGCGGGTGCCAGGGGTGCTTTAAGAAGCAAGCAGTATGACCCCAAAAGCGAGTAGTATGTTTCTTTGAAAACAAAGAAATGCAAGGTACACAATGCACAGACCCCGCAGTACTGTGCTACCGTTAAAAGATGCCTGCCAAAATGCCAGCTACCCACACTCTGTACAGTGCCTCGCTGCTCTCGAGCGAGGTCCCGCTTTAGAAAATAAAATAAACGTTAGAATTTTACTTTGCTCATAATTGCAATACTGAATACATTTGCTCCCTGCTTCTGTAATCAATCATCTTTCTACACTGGATCATACCTCTCTCTCTGAAGGATAATAACATTAGGTTTTATAATAGCGCTTTAGGCCAGTTGCGTTCTGCTTCTAAGCACTGTGATGATCATTTGTATTGTAGTCCAAATTACCTCTTTCCTAGGTAATGCGTTTTCAAAGGGTCTTTCATATTGAAAGAGCCCAATGCAAAATGTCTCCACACAACTACTATGGGAGCGCTGGTAATAAAAGAAAGGAGTACTTGCAGGTCATTAAAGAGCTGCAGACAGCCCCGTTCAGGGCGCTGCGTGTGGCTTCGCATTAGAATGGCAATCAGCCCGAGCGAGCCTCACAGCGTGTGCTTATGTGAACAAAAGGAGTTATCAGGTTTCGGGTTTGTATCGTTTTTTTTCTTCCAATAACAGTATCATACCACCATCATCACTCTTGGCTCGGGTCTGCAATCAGCGACCGACTGTGCTGTCTCCTGGGCCCCTTAAAACACTGCAAAAGGCACATGATCATCCCCAGAACTTCAGTGGTGCTATGCATCTAAGACTGACTACCCGATTCATTCATGCATCACGCTTACCTTGGGGCATCCTTTGCAGACTCGGTTGTGGCGCAGGGAGCAGCTTAGATCGAGTAATACAAATCACTGGGAGGGAGCAGGTCAGGCTGAGGCAGCCGTGACCCCGCAAAGCACTGCCGCTCCCAGTGATTTGTATCACTAACTGCTCCTGCTGGCACAATGGTGTTGCGGCAGTTGGCCGCCGGCCCGCTGCATTCATCGAAGAAAGGTAACACTTGTTACCTTTCTCTGTATCCGCGGCGGGCTGGTGGGGCCACAAAGGATCTTTAACTTACCCATCGGCAAAGCCCTGGGGGCTGATTCCTGAAGCCCACGCCTGGGCCGCAGTCCGGCCCAGGCGTGGGCTTCTGGAACCGGCCCACAGGGCCTCATCATGATTTCAGCCCGGCCATGGGCCGAATGCCTGACGGGCTAGTCCGACCCTGGTTGAAACGTGTCCAGGCGTTGCGTTTGCAACCATCGGGGTGTGTAGTGAGATTTTGGAAAAAGGGACACATGGCGGATTGCTGGGCGAATGAACCCACTGGTCCACTGACCAATCCAGTTAGCTAGTAGCCATTGGTAGGCACTCGCTCCACAAAGGAACAATAACCATCTGTGGGTGTAGAGTGCTATAGCTGTGTTAGGTGTGCCATTTACTATGAAATCGTCCTATCCTACTGACAGCTGAGTGGTTATAGGTGGTGGTGGTAGCACTTTGGTTAAGGACATAGGTGGCTGGTGTGATACCGATTGAAGGCAGAGTGCCTATTGCGGTGAGAGAGATAAGCGCATGCAGGACAAATGCGGTCAGTATTTTGGGAGGTAAAGTATTGGCTTAGCTGGGGTAGAGGAATCCCCTGGGAAAGGATGGGTGACATTGGGACAAGAATAGTCATTGATCCGGTTGTCATAACATAATTCAGCAAGATTGAACTGAACAGGGATGAAGGGAGTCCCCCCACTGGTGTACATAGAAGTGGGGGAGCATACATAGCAACCAGAGGCATTCATTAGGTCAGTGTAGGCCCAAGAAAAGTTGATGAAGGTGTTGGTATCTGGGTGTGGGATGGCAGACGTAGGCTGAGCCAGAGCCAATACCATGGTAAGGAACAGCAACATGTTGGAAACAATTCAGATTCAATAATGCAATAGCAGCGTTATTCCGTGCTTTAGCAGTCGAACCCTGCAGATATTGGGCCTTTTGCCCAAAAGTTCCAGAGAGTGTCAGTCTTTACAGGACCTGGTCGACAGGAGTGAAGATGATGCAAAAGTTCAGGATCCCTGCAAGAAGATCGATGATATAAGCTTAGAGCTGGATGAAATAAGGCAGTTGTCCCACTATCCTAGACTGGCGAGCATCGAGGAGGAGACCCAGGTGCGTCACGTGGGTCAGGCATGGATGGTATATGTAGATATCAATAACTGCAGAACAATTCCTACAGCTGAGGCGCTGGGCACATTCAGACGGGCCACAAACCCCTTGGGCTGGAGGACTTGTGCACCTACACTCCAGGTGCGCAGTGTTATTGTAGCTGCTTGATGACAAAAAAGGTTTTGAGAGCGTTGGGCCACCCGTAGAAGACAGATGTAGCAGCAGCGGGCTTCTGGTGCGTGTGATTCACCTGCTGATGTCAGGTGAGATGGGAGCAGCACTCCATAAATTATACCTCGGGATAGGTAAGGGAGCTTTGTCGTTGAGGAGTGTGGGATGTGGAGCCACCGGGGTTGGAGCATTTGGGACCCCTATGGGCAGCTGAAGAGGGATGTCTTTATCCTGGACCCCTTTCTATTCTTCATCATCGATCGTAGGTGCTGTTTTCACACACTGGCTAGCGTGGACCCAGGAGTCATGGCCTTTACTATGGACTGCAGTGTGGGTTGTTAGCATGACCTGGAAAGGACCCTTCCAGCAAGGATGCAGGGATGGTTTTCACAGATGCACTTTCAGACCCACCCAGTCCCCAGGCAGGAGGCTGTGGCACAGTGTTTCAGGCGGTCAAGACAGAGCTGCTTGAATTTGCTGAAAGTGAGAACTGACAACGAGCATTAGTCTTTTGCAATAGCAAACAACAAGGTCATCATTTTGTTGTAAATCACAAAGTTCAGATGAAGGTGGCGGAGTAACTGGCATTCGCATGGACTTCCCCATGAGAATCTCATGTGGGGAGAGGCTGTTAACAGTGTTTCTTATGTCCATGAGAACAAGAGGGAGGGCATTAAGCCAACATAGGCCTGTTTCAAGTCACACATTGGCAAGGTGGTTCTTCACGTCGAAGTTTTGGCGTTTCACTGACCCGGCCGATTCCGATTGATATGAGCAGTGAAAATTCTGTAGGATGCCTAGGGCCTTGTAAATCTTCTGTACAATGTGTCCTGTGAAATGGGTACACCTATCAGAGTTTATAGAAACTGGGAGGCCAAAACGTGGGATGAACTCTTTGAGCAGTTTCTTTGCCACTGTAATGGAATCAGCATATTTACAGGGGTACGCCTCAGTCCATCCAGAAAATGTATCTATTACCACCAGAACATATTCAAAGGAGGAGCACTTGGTCATGCAAATGAAATCGATTTGGAGATTCACAAAGGGGCCATAATGGACATGTGCCCCTGGAGTGGTTTTAACAGGCTTTCCAGGGTTGAACGTGAGACATGTTGAACACTGAGCACAGTATTTCTGAGCAATGGAGATGAACTTAGGGTGAACCAATAACCCCGGGCCTCTGAGGTCATCTTTCCCTTGCTTTAACGGGTCACAGAGGGAGCCACACGTGCTAAGTATGGTAATAACGATAGTGAGGCCACTAACCAGCCTGAGTTTCCCAGCCCTGTTTGTCGACCTGGTGGACTGCATTTTGGTGGTCTGCCAGGACAGAGAGAGATGCTAGAGGGTCCTCAAATGAGAGGATAAAAAGCAACACATAATCAGGAGGCTGAGGGCCATGGAGGGCCACATTTTTCACATGGCAGTCCACCAATGCATTTCCCTGCGAAATGCTGTCAGAAACCCAAGCGTGGGCCTTACATTTCACAATGTCCAACTCAGCAGGTAGCAGAATGGGGTTAAGCAGTACTTCAAGATAAGGTGCATTAAGAATGGGAGTACCTTGGGCAGTCAGGTAACCCCTCTGTTTCCGGAGGGTCCCGTAGTCGTTTGAGATACCAAAGGTGTAACGTGAATCAGTGTATATAGTGGCAGTGCATTGTGTGGCGATCGTGCAAGACCATGTGAGGGCAAGGAGTTTGGCAACTTGTGCTGATCGTATTATTGGTAGCTGAAAATCTTCTAACACTGGAGGATCTGAGTACTAACTGTATGAGAGAGCATAATGAGAGAGCATAATGTAGTTTACCATTGCATAGCATAACAATCCTGCCACATCACCAACTATAGGTTAATATTGCCCAATTGGCCAGATGATTCTTTTCCACAGAGATGAGAGATGGTGGATCAGCGGTAAGGTGTCTGAGGCAGAGTGAGTGATCTTGCAGTGCATGCTGAGGGATTTGAAGTCCGAGACAGATATCCTTGGTAGTACCTTTTGGTGTATGTATATTCCTTAAGTATGACTGCAATACCCCCTCCCCTCTTGCGTGTCGTGTGGAAAAAGACAATCTTAAGCGATAGTGGGATTGTCTCGTGCAGGACATGAGCACAGTAGTTCATCAGTCAGGTCTCAGTGATGAAGAGGGGTCAATTTTGCATTCATCGATTTCAAAGGAGTGCTTGGTTATGGATGCCGGTGGGTTGGCAGTAGTTTTCACTCTGGTTTCGAAAGTCCTCATTGGTGACTCTAAAGTAGGAAAAGCCATGGAGAGGTAGCTAGTTCTGAGGTTGTTTTGTGTCCAATGCAAGTTTGGCTTAGTCTTCCAATGCCCATGCAGCTTCGCATACAGCTGGACCACCTGACCTTTCATAGAACTCCTGTTTCCAAGGCTAAATGAAGCAAAATAAATACCTCTGGTGTGGTCTACTCAATGCTGATAGTAGTGACCTCGCAGTCAGTAACTCGTAAGCAAGAGAAGGTCTCATTGGTTCAAGCAATCTCAGATAAGCAAAATGAAACAGGATAATGCACTGGTACTACTCGCATAAAAAAGCACAAGAAACCAAGCAGCCACTGACATGGGGCCCAATGACAACCCGCCCTACCCTTTGACTTATCATTCTCCTTCTTTCCACCTTATAATGCACAATCAACCAGCAAACACAGCGCTAGCATCAGGCTCGGACTGGCCTATAGGGCCCCAGGGCAATTCTTGAACCAAAAGCACAAAATGCTAGTGTGGGCCAGCTTTTTCAGTAAAAGTGGGCCACTTTTTTGGCTCATGTGGCCCAGTTTGAAAAGTTACTTCACTATGAGGCTAGTAGTTTTGACCAGTGTTACTGGATAGTTATTTTTTAAAATGCACAAATTGCATCACATTTTATCAAAAACCTTCCCCCTTGGGTAATATTCAAACATCCTGTCACAAAAGGAATAAATTGACATTTGCAACTGTGGGCCACTTTTTCAATGGTGCCCAAGACAATTGTATGCCCCATTCTGACCCTGGCTAGCATACATACAACCAACAGTGGCCCGTCTACATAACCAATCCCCCCCAATCATACATTCACTGCCCTTCCCTTTGCCACACATGACACCACAGCCAAGGCCCCCAGAACTACCCAGGCTGGTAATGCGAAACTCGTTAGTGTTCCAAATAGCAGTAGCCCAGCATCTGGGGTCCCCATATGATAGAACACACCCCACATGCCCTAACCTAACTCACCTAAAGGCTCACTTACACACAATGGGCAGGTGCTTCCAATCTGAGGTTTTACAAATCGCCTTAAACTCGACCCGCCCACTTCGCTTGCAGCACACAGCACCAAAGGACAATGAACATGGCAGGCGTCACACTGTATAAGTCCCAGTTACATTACCTTACATTTAAAGACAGGAAACCTTCTTTTTCATGAACAAAGTTTGGAAATATTCAAGAAAGTTGATGGTTGTGCGTGTGTGTACCTGGGTCCTGAATTTAAAAGTGGTACGTGCATATGGCATATGCTTTCAGACAAGCCCAGACTACACCACAGTAATGTGCATAAATATCAACAAACTAAAAGCAAGGGGTCTCAGAATAATCTCCACAATTGTGTTTCCACAATCATCAGTCTAAAAGCATTACAAAAAGTTAGACAACCAGTAAAGCAATTGGACATAGGTCTTCAAACGAAATGGGCAGGAGTTGAAATAAAGAAAATAGGCCATTGTATATTTGCTTTCAAAAGATCAACGCCATTTTGAAAATGGCTTCCCTCAAGTGCAGCGGGGAGTACCAGTGGCAGAACCTAGTAGGAGACCCGGAGATTCTCACCTCCAGCCATAACTGATGCAACAGACCTGCCAACTACAGTACACCTCTAAACGTATCACCGTTTCAACCCCACGCCGCTAATTTAGTGCTATTCTCCTCGCTCAGAATAGTGAAGTCAAGTCCACACACGCCCACCCTTAGACAAACACACCTTTACCAAACTGCCTCTTTCTAGATATCCCCTACTGCGTGCCACCTGTGCTCACTTTGCACAACTCCCTCTCAACCCACTGCCACATATTCCCACCAGAGATTCATGTTTGGAAACCCAGGTGTTGGACCATACGCTATCTCCACTTGGATAAACCTCAGCTCTAGGAGGTTGGAGTTGCGACTGTTGGCGAGGATGGGGGTTGGGGGGGACATGGTACATAGGGCTTGCTTAAAAATTATGATATGATATGATAGGTTATTTATAACGCGCTTAATACCCAGAGGTTTCTAAGCGCAGACCCGTAATTCGAACCTGTGTTGATCCGTGTTGTCTTCCTTCCAAGACGAGCATGTTGCCGCTGAGCTATCCTCCCGGGACAGTGGCATATGTTTTGTTCACTGGGACCCGGGGTATGCTAGGCGTTTTGAAATATTTTCTCTTTAGAGAAGGGGAATTGTAAGCATTGTGGAGTAGTGGTTGGCCTATTCTTACAGTCCAAATGTAGCAATGGAAGAAGCAAGACTAATGCATCCAGAGAGAGAAACCCCCCCTGCGGAGACAAGAACTCACAAATTGAATAAACAGGTAGCGAACCTCCATGGTGAACTATGAGTCAAAAAAAGAGGTTTTCACCCAACTGCAGTGAGTTTCTCAGTGGAAGGAGTCAGAGGAGAACCTATTGGACGACTCAAAAGGGGGGAACCCTAAAGATGCATAAATAAAGCTCAGTAATGGCCTTCTTTAAAAGGACCGAGGGTTCTGAGTCCAATGTCTGTTTTCTAAACGTAATCCCAAGCCGCTGGGGTGTCTGCACCCAGGAAATGTATCTTCAGATCACTCAAAATCCTAGGGTGGGTTTTCGTGCCCTCGCGCACTTCTTTGTTTTTTTTTCTTTGTCAAGAAATCCTGTGCAGCCTTTGGGGATGATGTAGCTTTGAAACATTTATTGGGTCAAGCGCTTCATTGTGCCCGTCTTGCCCTAGAGGTTCTTCACTGTGCTGCCGACCTGTCGCTTCCCCTTCTTCCCAAGGGGTTCTCCATTCTGGGGATCTATATCCCCCTCTAGGGTGTATGTCAGGCTGCAGTAACTATGACCCCCAGCCAGGGGGACTACGCCTCTTTTTATAGTAAGAACCTGGATGTTACTGTCCCAATGAGTGCTCTGTTTAGCCAGTTTCTGAGTTCGTTTTTCGTTATAGGTTCTTCCCTAATAGTTCTATCTTCTCTCCATATCTCTGGCCTTCCATTCCACTGGTTTTCAGGTGTTGTGTGTGTTTTAATGATCGGCGTCTGCCATGCCTTAGCTCTCATGATGGGTGATCACATAATGTATTTATTTTTGCATTTATAGCAGCGCACAACTCTCTGAGGAATCTAGGCGCTAGTTACAATCAAAATGGTGTTACAAGATGTTGTCAGGTGTTACAGGTAAGTAGCATTAGCAGCACAAGGCTGCACAGGTCATAATCAGTGATTGCAGGTAAATTAGATTTGCAGCACACGACTGCAAAGGTCATAGTCAGTGGTTGCAGGAAAGTTAGATTTACAGCTCAAGGCTGCACTGGTCATAATCAGTAGTTGAAGGTAAGTTACATTTCCAGCACAGAGCTGCACAGGTCATAGTCAGTGGTTGCAGGAAAGTTACATTTACAGCGGCAAACAAACCCCCCCGCTGCAGGGAGCATGTTGATGCCCAAGCAGCGTATAAAGACACCTCGAGCAGGCATGGGGGCAGTGAGCGGTGTTAGGTGATTTCGTAGTCAAGCTATAATATAATAGCAAAACAAAGGGTTAGAGTAGGAGAGCTATATGTTGCAACCGCAAAGTAGCTTAGCGGTCGCCTTAGGCAGAGAATAAAAGGCAGGGCGGTATGCGTGAGGACAAGAAAGCGTTGCTGGGCTCGGTGGGGGCAAGGAGGATGCAGTGAAGTTCATTTGGATCTCTGGGGAAATGGGGGTGAGCATATATAGGGAGTGGCAAGCGGTATGCTTAGCAATTACAAAGCAAGGTGGGGAGGCAAAAGAAAGGCATACTAGACTGCAACCAAATTGGAGGTGGCAAGGCTTACCTTCTAAGTAATAAAACATGGCCTGCCTGCCATGTTGGAATCATGCAGAGATCACAAAAGGCCTGCCTGCCATGTTGGAATCAGGCAGAGATCACAAAAGGCCTACCTGCCATGTTGGAATCAGGCAGAGATCACAAAAGGCCTGCCTGCCATGTTGGAATAAGCAGAGATCACAAAAGGCCCGACTGCCATGTTGGATCCAGGCAGAGATCACAAAAGGCCTGAGTGTCATGGCGGCCAGATGGTTCCGTTTTCACGCCCCTATGTTTCCAATTGCCTTTGTTTCTCTGCTTTCAGCAACCTCACAGTGAGCGTGGATGCTTCAACTGTGTGCTTTCTCTTTTTGCCACAGGATTTCCATTCGGCTAATGTTTGAATTCCATGCTGTGGCTTGCACATTGGACGTGCACAGGTTACTAAGTCCAGCTCTGCACATGGAACCCAAAATGAGTCCCAAATTGACTGTCAGATCATTGGCTTGTCTCACAAGCATGTTACACTTTCCTTGGAGTAATTTTCTCAGGGTTTCTTCCCACGGTAGGTAGTGTTGACTCCAAACTCAATGTTGGACCGTTTCTTTCTGTTCTCCTGAGTAATTTTTCCACTCGGATAACATGAGGGTTTTCTCCTGACCTGGGTGGCTACGACACCTTTGAGTGGCCCAAAGAAGGACTATGGGTGCACTAGAACCCACCATATACATATAATGCATCTATTAGCTGGTGACATCCTCTGGCACACAGCATAAGCCAGTGTCCCTCAACGGGTCACTTAAAGGTAACTTCATCAATCACAGGTGTTTGCCATCAATAAGAATGGGTTGAGGTCACGGGGTGATGAATGTATCTATGCAGGGTTACAAGAGAAGGAAAAGCAGCAAGCATTGAATGTTGTAGTGTTTACCACCAGCAATGAGAAACAGAAAAAAGACTGCAAGAAGAACGTGCATAAGAAGTGACCAATACAATACAGAGCCAAATAAAGCTTGGCCATACAAAACAGTGATAGGGACAAAGACCTGCTTTGATACACGAGACATACCCTCAGGCATAAAACATTTCGCTAGGGATTTTGAACAGAGAATTGAGAGAGAGAGAGAGAGAGAGAGAGAGAGAGAGAGAGAGAGAGAGAGAGAGAGAGAGAGAGAGCGAGAGAGAGAGAGAGAGAGATAGAGACTGATAAATAGAAGCAACCATGCACAATAGTGCTCGCGTTGGCATGGTAACATGTTTACCAGATGGTCTGCGTGTCCGGTACAGTTTACAACAATTAATGAGATTGATTGCATATGTTAATCCTGAAAGAGAACGTGGTTGCCAGGTTTGGAGGGGGGGGAGGAAATACAGTAGTGGAGGATCTGGAATTCCAAATCTGCAGAGACCAGCTACTCTTCTGATTGGAGGAACTAGACATTGAGTGGTCCTTGAAGGTTTTTACCTGTGCAGAAATCTTAGCATGGTATGACTATTCACCACACCTCGTTAGAGCAATGGATCATAGGTTTCGAGGCAACCCTCCAAGCCATCTTTTCTTTGGCCTCCTGTGTCATTACAGAAGCAGGGAAGCCGTATGCAAATTGGACTTGATCCCACCTCAAAAGGGACGTGCCTGCCCAAACTACCAGGTCACTCCCGTTCACAAGCCCACAAGCAACCCCAACAATGTTTGGGCTCACTGTGTGTCACCAGTAAGGTCTATCTTGGGACTATCGCCACACTAAGCTTTGGATGAACATCTGGGGATACCCGTTCCACGGAGGTTGACTTATGCAACACTCTAGAAGGATCTTAATGAATCATAACCAATGGCATTGCACTGGGAAAGCCTCCAACCCACTGTATTATGCTTAGGTGTGGTGTGTCCTGAGCTTGCTTTGACTACAGTCCCAAGCTACACCTCATTGATGAGACTAGACCGAATAAACTGAGGGCCAATATATTGGTGGCTAATGGATCTCGCTGTTGAGGCACACAGAGAAGACAAAAGATTACTGATCCTCCTTAGATATCGTTTTGTAGGCCCTAGCTCCTCCTCCTCCCGTTCCTAATCTCTTTTCTGTTCTTCCTCCACCCCTCCCATTCCTTATCGTCTCGCTGTCAATCCGAATCTTGCCTGTGGCCTCCCGGCTTAGCTGTGAATAACCTCCCCCCCTCTACACCCCCCCCCATTTTGTATCTGATCACTCTCCCTCCTCTATCCCTCGGTCAGATTCAATAATGCGGCCTCTGGCCTTAACCAGTGTGCACCAAAGAATACATACGTTCTGGTGTGTATGATACAATATGACGGTTGTGGTATGTACTTTACAATAATGAGGTGGTGGGATGGCCCCAACACCACTACATTTAATTCACCTACAAAACAACACTTCTTTTGCATTGTGTACCAGATGACCTTATGGTTATTGTGTATACCAAAAAACACCTATTGTGCGTTCTGTAACAAAACATTTTTGTGTTGTGTGCAAAACAATATCAAGATGAGGTACCTACTAAACAGTATTAGGCTTGTGGCAAGAAAAACAAGTGATGGAACCCCATTAATTAAAGGTGTTAGCATAATTGACCTAAACATTTGACCTAAAACATGTGATCGAATAATTTTTCGGTCAAATGTAATTAAATATATATATGGGGTGGGTGCGGGTGTAGATTAGGTTGCGGGGAAGTGGGGGGTTTGCGGGGATCCCCCCCGCATTTTAGACCGAAACAAAGGTCAAATAAGTTCGATCAAATGTGATTAGGTCAAATGCTTTAGGTCAAATAGACCCAAACCTTAATTGAACAGTATTAGGAAGACTTGGAACATTCCCTGTGACCTTTCACCTTCCACAGACCTTCTTTGCAGCCCGTATCAGGAGGGCCCACCACAGACCCCCCCCCCCCGCATAAACCACCAGGTCAGAGTCTACAAGCCCCCTGTGGGAGGCACCCTGGTGCTTCAGCCACACACAGCAGAAGCTCGGAGGAGAAGGTTACTGGGAGGCAGAACTATTTTAAACTTAGCCTTTTCAGCCCAAAGAGACACATTTCAAAACAGAGTGGGAAAACCCGCAATTTGACTTCTCTTTCTTCTGATGGAATCCTAGGCGGCGCGTGCTGAGCGTTGCTGTAGATTGCGCGTGGAGTGTGGTGCAGAAGCAATGCAGAACCATTGTGAATAGGCTTTTACATGCGTGCAGTCATGCGCATAGCCGTAGAACTTTCTCGAATAACTGCAGTTACTGTGCTTCCACGCCTTGTAGATTCAGTTCAAAATCACGATTCTTTAAAACTAGTTTCTAAAATGTGGGGAGTAATGCCAGACCACATAAATTCACTGAGCATTCGAGTGGAGGTGTTGTATTATTTGTGTGTGTGTTTTTCTTACTAACGCCTCCTCTTTTTATATCTGGTTTTTGCATTGCTTACCTTTTTTTTTTTTTAAACTCTTTATTTCTCATTTTCAGCAAGGTACAATAATAACAGAATTAACATCTCAGGACATTGAATTGAAAAAATACAGAACAGCATAAAACAAATCAAAACAAAGATCCAACCCATAACCCTGTAATCCACCATATGAAAATGAATACTAATCGAAAACAAAATCAAATGTACCAAATAAACGACAACAGACAAACAGGACCACACAAAACAACCACAAAGACAAAGCTTACCTTTCTGACCTTTCTCTGCTATGAGCAATGCGCATGCTTATTTACTTTCCATACAAAAAGCACAATGCCTGCAGCAAATATATTAACTATGTTCTCACTAAAAAAACGAAAACCTCAAGATATCACATAAAAAACAACAATGTTTTTTTTTAAAGAACTCCCCTTCCTCCAGTTCCCTTTTTAGGTCCCAGGTTGCCTCCTTCTGGTTCTATCTGTTGGGGAAAAATGCGAGGCTTTTGATTGGCACAAAAGCAGGCCAATCATTTGTTTGCACAAGTGACTTTTTTCGGCGTTTACATGGTTTTCCCGTTATTCAAAAATAGAGCTATGAATGAGAACTCCCAGCCTTGAAAACCATGCCAAACGGTGGCAACAGAAATATTGAAATATTTTAGTCTTAAATAATGAATAGTTTTTTTCAGGTTTTAAAAAATCTAGGTTAATTTTTTCAATCACAAACTTCCATAAAGAAACAGCTCAGGAGGCACAGACAAGTTCTTTCCACTCAGCTCTGTGCCCTGTGATGTGTCTAGAGATGGCAATTCGGGGTTTCAGTCCATGGTGGCGAAAACATGGGCTTCATGGCTGACAGTAGCTTCTCCATCCAAAGGCACATAGCCAAAAAAGCGCAAACCACGCCACAAAAGATCTCCACACTCCACAACATCAAACTGGAGGTGAGAAGTGCCACGGGGAGGAAGCGAGTGTGCAATAAGCATGCTCAAAGCTCAAGTAAGTGCTGCCCGGGTGGCCGGCTCTAAGTAAGTGCGAGGAGGCAGGGGAATGTAGCGTTGCAGATAGCGTCCCTAGTGCGAGGTAGGTCCAGAGGCAGTGCATGGGGCTACTGGTCGTGAAGGGGCCTGATTCCCATGAGGTTCAGAGGGTGGCCAGGTAACCAGCTAGTGCAGCTTAACAAGAACAACAGCAGGGGAGAGGGTGAAAGCAGAAGCAAAAAGGAAGGTCTTGAGTTGCATCCGGAACCTGAGGTGGTCCTGTTCAAGTTTGAGAGAGGTAGGGAGGCTGTTCCAAAGGGAGGTACCAGCCAATGAGAGAGATCTCCCCCCACTTTCTGCCTAGAGAATAGTCTGACCCTAAGAGAGTTGGAGGTGGCTGAGCGAAGGGCTCGAGAAGGAAAGTGCTTGGGAAGAGAGAGTTGGATGTAGTGTGGTTCCCGGCCCCAGAAAGCTTTGTGGATGATGCAGAGGGTCTTGAACTTGATCCTTGCAGCCACCTGGAGCCAGTGGAGAGATTTCAGGGCTGGAGAGGTACGATCCCTGGGCCTGAGGCCAAGGACAATTCTCACAGTCCTGTTCTGGATTAGTTGCAGAAGGCGAAGAGTAGAGGCAGTAAGATGTAGGAAGAGGCTGTTGCAGTAGTCCAGCCTAGAGATGACCAGGGCTCTGGAGACAGTGAGCTTCTGGGGGAAAGTGGGAACAGGAAGAATACCTCTAAGGAGGTACAGCTGGTAGTGGGACTTCTTAGAGACGTCAGTGATGTGAGGAGAGAAGGAGAGGGTGGAGTCGAAGATGACAGCAAGGTTTTTTGTCTTGCAGGAAGGCGCAGGTAGAGGGTCCAAGGAGGGCACCAGAGTGAAAGAGGGAACGTGGGAGCAGGGGTCCGAATGAGAAGGATCTTGATTTTAGTAGCATAAAAGGCAGAGATAGTTGGTGGCACACCATTCCTGAATCGCAGATAGACAATCAGGAATGAGCAAGAGAGGACGGGAGAGGAGGCAGTGGGATGCCTAAAAGGGAGTTGAGTGTCCACCGCATAACACTGAAAGTTAGGAGAGAATGTAGAGATGAGGTTGACCAGAGGTGCCAAGTAAAGGTTGTAGAGCTAGGGTCAGAGGTTACAGTCCTGGGGAATACCACATGAGGAGAGAGAGGTGCTGGAGGGAAAGGACCTCAGTTGGACCTGGGAGGGTCGATCGGAGAGGAAAGCGGTCAACCAGGCTAGGGCCTGATCCGTGATGCCCAGGTTGTCATGCAGATCAGGATGGCATGGTTGACCATGTCGAAAGCAGAGGAAAGATCAAGGAGGGTGAGGACAGACAAAAGGCTAGAGTCAAGTATACAGATAGCAGGTCTTCATGGGTGTTCAGGAGAGCAGTTTCCATGCTTCTTGCTGCTCTAAAGCCAGACTGATGGTCATGGAGACAACCAACAGATTCAGTATGGCGAGTAAGCTGGAAGATGGCCAGCCTTTCCAGGGGTTTGCCCAGGAAAGGAGTGATATAGATCAGGTGGTAGTTTGCCGGAGAGAGGAAGGGTCAGCCGAAGGCTTCTTAAGTGGTGGTGCACAAGGGAGGGCTTTAGGGTAGAAGGAAAGGTTCCAGTGGCAAAACAGTGATTACAGAAATAGGCCAAGGCTGGAGCAAGGGTATTGAAGTGGTCCTTGATGGTTCGGGAGCAGCAGGGGAGCACCTGCTTGGAAGACACTTTCATTCATCGGACTTGTCTAGAAACATCGTCAGGAGTGAACAAGGGAAAAGAGGAGAAAGGAGGAGAGGGAGACGCGGCGAGAGCGGGGCCAAGCAAGGTAGAGGGAGAGGAAGAGGAGAGAGAGGACAGGAGTTTTAGTGGTGAAGTTGAAGAGGGAAAATGGAGACCAAATCCATGCCCCCGCACCCCAAGCGCCCCAGCGCACCCATGGGTGACAAATATGCTGAAACACACCCACTTCACCAACAGTGCAACTTCTATGCTACATTAGAATCAACGCTGCAATATCAGAATCTACAAACACAAAAATCCCTGTTTAAAGGCTTGCAAATGCCTATATGAATTAACATGGTCTAAATGCACAGTGTAAAGCGATGTTTCAGGAAAATTACAGCTAAGTTCATTTCACTCACTGAACACTGAACACTGGCTGCGGGAGCCTTATCAACATTCCTCGCAAAACAAGTCCGACTTGCCAAGGCCGCAAATTCAAGATAAAACTACTTTCTGCAGACAGACATTTTTTAATTATCCACAAATGCGAATAAACCACGGCAACCCAGTGTGCTTTTTTTTTCTTTCTGGGAAAGAAAGACATTTTCTCAAGGACACGCACAACATTGAAACATAATTTGTAACAAGCCAGAACCAGGTGCGAACTGCTTGTCCAGCTAAAAAGTTATGGGAACAAAGTCACATTGCAACATGATTAGAATTAGGTAAGGGGGGCTGGCACAGCTAAATCAACCCACTGACGCAGGAGGTAAATATCCAATTATCAGGCTCTCTATAAGTGCTACATATGTAACCCACCACTCTGCAGCCAATAACAGGAGGAGATAGGTTTCTGGGAGCTGATCCAATTTTGTGAGGTCAGCCTGCAGTGTGATTATAAAACTTACTTGCAAGACAGCCCCGGGGGAGACGGCGCCTGAACTCACGATGCTTTTCTTTGGCTTTTTTCTCTTTTCTGTGCTTAGAAATAAAGCAGTTTGAAACATGTTGCTGCCTGCTTGGAACTCTGGTGCATTTCTGGGGGCCATATGGGAGGTGTTGGGGCCTCCCATAGCTGGTGAGGATATGGCTGCTGGCCCCCCACTGCCCTGGGGGTGGGGGGGGATCCAGCTTCTCCCCGACAAGTTGGTGCCCTCTGTGAGGCTCATTGCTCATTGTAACATGAGTGATTGAGCTCTGCCTGCGCAAGCCCTGTGATGGACTGAGCTCCCTGCCGCCGACTCAAGGAAGCTGTGAGACCCTCGCCTGCACCTGAAGACCACCGGAAAAACGCGTAACCGGCTAAAGGCTTCGGGGGCCACTTGGAAATACCCCGCTTGAGGGCAGGTGAGAGCCCTGCAGGAGAAGGGGTCCGGTGAAGCGCATTGAGGGAGTGTCCAGCAGTGGTGCAATTGCCAGTGCAGCATAGGAAAATGTAAGTAAACAAGCAACATGGGCTCTGAGGGGGGGAAATGTTTAAAGTAGAAATGTTAAAGTGTTTTTTTTTAATTTTTTTTTTTTTGTTTTTAGGGAGGGATTGTAAATTGGGTGGTGGGTGATTGTACATTGTCACAAAATTCAGCGCATTGGTATTGATCGGCACGTGAATTGTAGTTGGGACTGGGGTGGTGGCAGTGGTCCCTTCTTGTGTTTTTGAGCATATTGGGTGGGGTAGTGACTCCCTACACATAGAACAGGAGTGCCGCGCTGATTGGTCTAGAACAGGAGTGCCGCGCTGATTGGTCTAGAACAGGATTGCCGCGCTGATTGGTCTGGATGGTGATTTCATGTACGGGGTCTGGATTTCCTATGAATTGACGTTATAGATCAATGAGTAGATGAGGTTCCCTGCTAATTGAGCGTTTTAGTTCAGTGAGTGGATGATGTTTTCCCGCAGGAGGTAGCTAGATTGTTCCCGAAGTGCGGAAGATAGTTGGCTGGTTAAGGTCCCCTGGTGAGGAGCGTATCATGCACTAGGCGACGCGGTGTGTGCAGTTCAATTATAAGAGTTTATTGTGGTTTACCTTGTTCCAGTTGAGACAGGAAGACAGCTGTGGGGATTGTGGGGTTTTATTTTGGGATTTTTTGTGGGGTTGGGAGAAATGGGTTATTTTTCTGTGTATGCACATTTGTCTTTTCATTTGCATTGTGTTTTTAGTTTGGTGACGTCACCTTCAGATTGATGCATAAGGACACAAAGTTTTGATGGTGAGGAGATAGTGGTGTGGTTTTGGAGAATAGGTGACCCAGAGGCGGTGTGTGGAAGACACATGCGCAAGATTGTGGGGGTGTGCCGGAGAAGGCAATGGTTTGGTGAAGATGGATTGCACGCGGAGTGCACTGGCTAAGGTGCGGAGCAAAGAAGGCTCACAGAAGTTGAAAAAATGTTCAATTATTTTCTAACTTTTGCTCCCTGAACAGCGGACTACCGAAATTTTCGAATTGAATAGAGGTAAAATGTATCACACAATACAGAAATGACTCCCCTTCACTTGTTGTGTAGCACACAGCTTCCATGCTGAAATAAGTCAGTAAAACATAGTGTGCAAAGATTCAAAAGTACTGAAGGTAAATTAAAAAGACCATGGCTGCTCATAGGCGGCTTCTCCAGAAGCGTGCAGCAATCGCTAAGGACACACATACACAGCACTTACACGGGAATAGCTTTAAAAGCACATGTGCAGCAATAGCTAAGGACACACATACACAGCACTTACACGGGAATAGCTTTAAAAGCACATGTGCAGCAATAGCTAAGGACACACATACACAGCACTTACACGGGAATAGCTTTAAAAGCACATGGCTACAGTTGAACTGTGTGCACGAAGGAAAAGGAAAATGCGAGGGGTCAGCTGATGTTGAACAAACACGAGCAGAGGGAAGAGGGGATTCACCTTTCTGAACCTCCGCGAGTGTAATATTTGATGACACAGGGGCAGAGAAAGGCAGATGAGGACAAGTAGGCACAAAATAAATCATTCAAGCATGCGATGGGAGGGGCATTTAAAAACAGCTTCAACACACACGCACAAGAATCACAATAGCAGTGTCAACAGTCACCACAATATGAACCGCCCATGTGGGGAGGATACATGGGGCAGGATGGGATCATTTCAGCAGACACCACAAGCACCAACGCAGAGTACTAACCACTACTGTTACCACTACATGTACAGACACAACAAATGACAGCACCACTACCCCAGGACTGACTAGAATGACAACACAGGGGCACTGCACAGCAGCCAGCACCCATACAGAACACTGACACAATAGTAATGGTACCGGTTACATGACTGGGTGGGGTCTTCCTGATGGGGAACAAATGTTTCAAAGGACATAGATTGACATTATACCGCTAATAGGACAGCCCAAGACAAACTTGATTTGACGGACTCTGCCACACACACTCATGCTCCGCTTCACCGACAGAGCGGGCGAGACGCGCGCCGACACACACACTCACGCACACTCAATAATGCAGAGGACAATTGCATAGGGGTGGTGATAGGTATCAAAACATTTTCTTTTCTGGGTGACAGTGGGGCGACTAGGCCATGCATTAGGGAAGAGACATTTGTGACATCATGAGCAATGTGGATATGACCACCTTATTAACAGAGAAATACATAACTTGTTAAACACCAGGCATACACATGTTGAAAGTAAGGAAGATTGTTTAAGAATAATGGGGGTGCACGGTACAGAGGGGGGTGCATAATGATAGCGCATCACAAGAGAGTACATTTAGCTACATTTTGACCACACATCTTTCAGTGAGGAGACTGGGCTCATGAATACACGATTAACACAGAACAATTAAATGAGACACACAAGATGGAAGAAAGTGCACTTGAGGGGGGAGGCCTACATTTCATTGACAGTTCACCACAGGAGGAGAGAAATAGGGGTAAAGGGTGGATGATCCATGTTCCCAACAGAATTAATTTGGCAACAAAATAACAGTGCAAGTGGTACTGCCACTAGCGCTTTTGAAAATAACACTGGCACAAATGCATTAGCCAACACACATAGGGAAAGAGGTCATTGCTGCACGAACTGGAGCATAATGGTTGTATTAAAATTTGAAAGCAGATATTGGGGGGAGAAATATATATTGTTTAAATGTAACAGTAATTAGAAATATATATTGTTTAAATGTAACAGTAATTACAGTAGTGGAGTAATAAAATACTAGACTAAATGAGTAATTAACAGAGTAGGTAAGCTTTAAAAAGTGGACATGGGGTGGGATAGAGAGAATGGGAGTAAATTGGTAGCGGATTTCATTAGTACCAGCTTAAAGTGCCTGCAGTTCACTGCGAGGCACGCCCTGAGAAGTGTGAGAGGAGCCAAAGAAAAAAATAAATAAATAAATAAATAAAAAATAAAAAAGATTTTAAAATCCTGCGATTATCTTAACTAAGTAACATGGTGCACTTAATTTAGAAACACAGCCACCCTATATGACAAATTTACCACCCTGATGTTTCCCTATTTAGCTTGTCAGTGCCTGATGCCCCACGGGACAAAGGCACGCACTATAAATAACTTATAACAAAAGCACAGTAAATACAAAGATCCAAAGGCCCATTTGTACACTAGCACCCAATTTGCATATATATATGATCAAAGTGTGTAATGAGTATCTTCACAAAACTTAAGTGCCTACCCATTTTCTGGGTACATTCCGAATTGTGTAATAATTTACAGTCAGACCGCCATTGAACGCCACCAGGTGGTGACAGGATGGTGCATAGGTGCACCATTGGCTCCTCCCACTAGGACACTGAATAATGAGAGAGTAGTGCAGAGAGGTTAGGTCAAGAAAATGAAGAATATGTAAATTCTCAGGTCTCAAGCGCTTCCATTTCATTTCTCGCCAGATCCAAAGGACCCAGGGCAGGCCTGAAGACAACGGACAACCAACACCCAATGGCTATGGACTACAGTGGGACATTTTCCCCTCCTGACAGACTTTGTCAGAAGTGTAAGGCGTCAAGCCCTACAAAGCGGTGGCCACCCTGGCAACGAGGGAGCAACGATCAACAGGGCCAACGCAAGAGATTTTCATGAACTGCAAAATAGCACGAACTCTCCCGAGTTAGGGAAACATGGCCATCCCATGGTCCAACGCACACTAGCAACTAGAATAGGGACTGACACACGCATTTCCAAAGTTTAATTGAGTTTCATATTACATTTTTTTGCACCTACAGCTGTAACACTGTTTTGTTTCTTCTCTTTTCCCCGCACATGCAGGTTGTTGCGTATGTATGCTGTTAGAAATGTGTAGGAAATTTCCTTAATGTTATCTTCCATTAGAAACTGTGAGGTCCACTGAGTAAAACATTGTGAAGCATTCCCCCACTCAATTGCCCACCCTATCAAGAACCTCAGACCCCTTAGAGCATGTTTCCCTGAAGTATATTTCCTTGCTTCCATTGAAAAAACAGCCCAAGATTTTCCCTACCCATATTGAGAAATTTTGAAAACACGAAATGTCCAGGGGGAGGTTTGATTTTGCCCTTAGTGATTGTTTAGTTCGCGGAGCTTGATGTTACTAACATGTACTAACGTATTAACGCTTTTCTTGCGATTTTCAGGCGGGCAACTTTATCATCTCATCAGCTGCAAGGACCCAGCAGCGTAAGTGGTTATGGGCACGCAAATAAGGACTTTTACCTTCACGATGGGACTATTAATGATGAACGAAATTATGGGGGTGGTACTTTGAAAATTATTTGTAATAATGAGCATTACCGCTGTATCCCCTGCTAACATTCCCTAACCTAAGCAGGAACAGTTACGGCGTCAGTGGGTAAGGAAAAGCTGCTGCTAAAGTAAAGAGAGTTAAGGGCAGACACAAGGGGAGTAAAACATACACATAACACACATATCAGAAGTGACCAACAACATGCACACATGTACAAAATTGGTAGGGACACCACTGGAGAGAGCTGTCCTGACTGTTCTTTAACATATGCCGGAAGAGAATTGATTACAACAGAAATTACTACAGCAGAGCACGACGCCCATGTATGACAAGGTGCGAAGAAGATTGCAAGGGAAAACAGCAACATTGAGATTGAAAAAATAAATAAATAAATAAATAATAAAAGAAGAAAGAAAAACAAAAGGAGAGAAGAACAAATAAAATAATAAGAGACAAAAATATGATAAGTGCCTAACAGAGTGAGAGAAAAGAGCAAAGATGGTCACTGAAGAAGGACGTATACTGTTAAGGTACCAACGTTATGTTACCAGCACAACAGTGACAAGAAGTGGACAATCATGCTGGATGCAAGAAGGTTGAGAGAAGTTGCGAGATGAGAGCAGG
The DNA here is from genome assembly GCF_040938575.1 of Ambystoma mexicanum. NCBI lineage: Eukaryota > Metazoa > Chordata > Amphibia > Caudata > Ambystomatidae > Ambystoma > Ambystoma mexicanum. The sequence continues at coordinate 609,335,522 of NC_090938.1, forward strand.
AACATCACTGCTTATGGACTACTATTGAGCACATGCATCCAAAGGTCAAGAGAAACTACCACTGAATTGGGGAGGAGAGTGTTCATTGGAGCGCATCAGCATGCCCTTGTTGGTGATGACCAAGGAAGATGTGAAGAGTGACACATTCACCAAGGTGGAAAACAACGGAAGAAGAGAAACAGACAGAGAAGTAAAAAGAGGGGGGAATTACTTCTCGAGCGAGACAGAAGGATGAGTGGGTGAAGTACCAGCATACCAAAGAATGATCAGCAAAAAATGCATCTGAAAAGAGAAAGCAAAGAACTAGCTAGTGCTTGCATGGTGATGGATGACATCATGACTGCCTGGTTGCTTGAAGGTGATAACGGAAGGACGAGTACCGAGCACAGCACCATTGTGCAAGATAGAGATACATTGCAAGAGAACAACAGAAGAAGACATCGGAATGCAAATAAGAGACATGGTGAAAGGAAGAGCCGGACTAAGATAGCGGTGCGCAACATGGTTCCAGCAGTAATAAAGGTGGCCACTCCCTGTGATCAGAGGAAGTACGAAGGGGAGTGAGTGTGGTGGAACACAGAAGGGGAACACTCCTATATGTACTGTTGATCAACAACAATGCAGAAAATTATGGACACTTCAAGGAATTGGCAAAGATATGCAGACCGGAAGGAGGTGAATGTTGCTTGGTGGTGTGGTCGACAAAGTCGACCAGAGGGGGGACTGAAGAGGGAAAATGGAGACCAAATCCATGCCCCCGCACCCCAAGCGCCCCAGCGCACCCATGGGTGACAAATATGCTGAAACACACCCACTTCACCAACAGTGCAACTTCTATGCTACATTAGAATCAACGCTGCAATATCAGAATCTACAAACACAAAAATCCCTGTTTAAAGGCTTGCAAATGCCTATATGAATTAACATGGTCTAAATGCACAGTGTAAAGCGATGTTTCAGGAAAATTACAGCTAAGTTCATTTCACTCACTGAACACTGAACACTGGCTGCGGGAGCCTTATCAACATTCCTCGCAAAACAAGTCCGACTTGCCAAGGCCGCAAATTCAAGATAAAACTACTTTCTGCAGACAGACATTTTTTAATTATCCACAAATGCGAATAAACCACGGCAACCCAGTGTGCTTTTTTTTTCTTTCTGGGAAAGAAAGACATTTTCTCAAGGACACGCACAACATTGAAACATAATTTGTAACAAGCCAGAACCAGGTGCGAACTGCTTGTCCAGCTAAAAAGTTATGGGAACAAAGTCACATTGCAACATGATTAGAATTAGGTAAGGGGGGCTGGCACAGCTAAATCAACCCACTGACGCAGGAGGTAAATATCCAATTATCAGGCTCTCTATAAGTGCTACATATGTAACCCACCACTCTGCAGCCAATAACAGGAGGAGATAGGTTTCTGGGAGCTGATCCAATTTTGTGAGGTCAGCCTGCAGTGTGATTATAAAACTTACTTGCAAGACAGCCCCGGGGGAGACGGCGCCTGAACTCACGATGCTTTTCTTTGGCTTTTTTCTCTTTTCTGTGCTTAGAAATAAAGCAGTTTGAAACATGTTGCTGCCTGCTTGGAACTCTGGTGCATTTCTGGGGGCCATATGGGAGGTGTTGGGGCCTCCCATAGCTGGTGAGGATATGGCTGCTGGCCCCCCACTGCCCTGGGGGTGGGGGGGATCCAGCTTCTCCCCGACAGCCAGTGCCATGCAAAGGGCCTGGGAGGGAACAGGAGAGTTAGAGACTGCAGCAGGATTGGCCAGCTGCTTGCAGATTTTGAAGAGTTCAGCCATGTTGTTGGAGGCAGCAGAGATGCAGTTTTGGATGTAGGTTCGCTTCTAGGACAGGACCAAGAGTCTGTATTGTCTTTGGAGCAGGCGGCAGGCCAGTTTGTCAGAGGATGTACCTGATGCCCTCCACTTCCTCTCAGCCACCCTACACTTGCGTTTAAGGGTGGCAGGGTTGGAGTCATACCAAGAGTTGCATTTGGAGGTGGGCTTCAAGCGGATCCCTGTGACAGGGGCAAGGACATCAAGAGTGCTAGAGATTGAGAGATGCAGGTTAGAGAGGGCAGTGCCAGAGTGTTAGTCAGCCGCAGGCCTAAGAGGAGGAGGAGAGAAAGGGGCAGTGAAGGTCTTCATTGACACACGCTTCATCGGCCAGATGACCGAGAAGGTGGGTGGCAGTGCCTGGGTCGACTTCACCCTGAGGATAGAGAGCATCAGGTGGGAGGAGAGAAGAAAGTGGTCAGTCCAAGAGAGAGTAGTGGTGAGAGGATTAGAGAGGGGAATGTCAGAAGAGATGAGAACATCCAGTGTGTGCCCGGCAGAGTGTGTCGGGCCGGAGGGTAAGATAAAAAGAGAGAGAGAGTCGTAGAGATTGCAAAAGAGCCCTGAGGAGGGGTTAGAAGCATCCAGGTGGATGTTGAGGTCTCCGAGGAGGAGGAGTTGAGGGGTTGAGGCAAGAAGAGAGGAGCAGAGGTCAGCCCACTTAGAGAGAAAGAGGGTGACATGACTAGGTAGACTGTAAGTGGGGGCCACAGTAAGAGAGAGGCCAGGAGAGATAGAGAGCCTGCAGACCCAGGTATTCAAAGGAGGAGTAGGCCTGCGTAGAAATGACAGAGGCAGGCATCCACTCCGGGAAGATCAGGGGTACTCCACCTCCTGGTCAGTAAGTTCTGGGTTCGGAGACGATGTTGTAGCCATCAGGTAGGAGAGTGTCAAAACTCTACACAGAGTTGGCCGAGATCCATGTCTCGGTGACATAGAGGAAATCCAGATCAAGTTCTTCGAGGAGTCAGAGAAGTGTTTGACAGCAGAGCGAGTGTTGAGAGTAGCGACGTGGAGCAGCATGCCACATTTTAAAGGCTTCCATGGAGGGGTACAGGCATGAGGTACGCCCTGCGGAGGTGGTAGAGGGGCCCGAGAGTGGGTAGATGTGGAAGAAGGAGATGGCAGAGCAGACAGAAAGGATGATGCGGGGGCCAGAGAGGTGGCATAAGGAGGATGTGATGGAGGACCCAGAGGGGTGTAGATAGAAGTATCAGGCAAAGAAAGGAAGTTGATAAGATGCCAAAAACGCCTATCGAAAATGAGGAGAATGGGCTGAGGGCCCTGGACCAAGACGGTCCATTCCGATAGACATTAATGATGGCAGGAGTGCAAGCCAGTGAGGTGGGCCCGCCACCTTGTGCCACCATTAATTGGAGAGGAGGAAAAAGGGGAAAGAATAGAGACCATATGTGGGGCCTCCATAGGCCTGGAAAGGGAACGACAAAGAGGATGTCAGGAAGGGTTTGTCTGGAGGAAGCACTGGTGTAGGTATCAGCGATAGGGAGGCCAGGGTTGGTAACCAGGATGTCCCTCTTGAACCTCTTCCTTCCAGACTTAGTGAGAGGGATAGGATAGGAGACAGAGTAGCAGTTGGAGAAGATGGGAGAAACAGCGAGCCCCATAGAGGGTGCAAAGGAGGTAGGAGGGAGGAGAAGGGCCAGAGGGAAGAGAGACGCACAGCCCTGTGGTACACAGCTCGGGAATTGCAGAGGTGGGGTGGGGTCACAACAAGGAAGACACAAGAGGAGAACAAATAACACACACCAGTGAACGGTATGCCTTTCGGTGGGGTCTAGGGCGGGAGGGAGCCTAGAGAGACCCAGTAACAGTGCCACAGTTAGCAGAATGCAAAACACCCAGATTCAACTTTCCTAGAAAGGAGGAAAGGCTAGGGTTTTGAACCCAGCACAATGCAAAACACCCAGATTTCAACTTTTCTAGAAGGAGAAAATGGCTATATGTCTGAACAGAGCACAATGCAAAACACCCAAATTCAACTTTCCTGCAAGGAGGGAAAAGATAGGTTTTTGAACACAGCACAATGCCAAACACCCAGATTCAACTTTCCTAGAAGGGGGAAAAGGCTACGTGTTTTAACATAGCACGATGCAAAACACCCAGATTCAACTTTCCTAGAAGGGGGGGGAAGGTTACGTTTTTAAACACAGCACAAAGCAAAACACTCAGATTCGACTTTCCTAGAAGGGCGAAAAAAAGGCTAGGTTTTTGAGCACAGCACAATGCAAAACACCCAGATGCCACTTTCCTAAAAGGGGGGGAAAAGGCTAGGGTTTTGATCACAGCACAATGAAAAACACACAGATTCTACTTTCCTAGAAGGGGGAAAAAAGACTATGGCCCTCATTAGGACTCAGGCGGAAAACCATGGTGCTGTTAGCACCATGGTCGATGCCGGAGTTCGCCATGGCGGAATGGGGAACTACCAACCCATTCCAAGGTTGGCAAGGCGGTAATTCCCCATGCCACCATGGCCCTTCCCCATTCCCATTTTTGCCCCATAGGGCATAATGCGAATGGGGAAGGCGGTAAGTACGGTACCGCAAATTGCGGTACCGTACTTACCTCGAGAGTCCCTTTGTGGGCCGCTACTTTAACGGCTGGTCTAGACCAGCTGTTAAGGTCGGGTCCCGCAAAGGGACCTCGTAGTAAGGCGTTAAGGGTTTAACAGCGCTGACACCTTTTACGGCGCCGTTAACCCCTTAACGCCAGGGTCCTAATGAGGGCCTACGTTTTTAAACACAGCACAACGCAAAACACCCAGATTCAAACTCCCAGAAGAGGGGGAAAGGCTACGTTTTTTAACACAGCACAATGCAAAACACCCAGATTCAACTTTTCTAGAAGGGGAAAAGGCTATGTTTTTTAACACAGCACAATGCCAAACCTAAACACCCAGATTCAACTTTCCCAGAAAAGGGGGAAAATGCTATGTTTTTTAACACAGCACAATGCAAAACACCCAGATTCAACTTTCCTAGAAAGGGGAAAAGGCTATGGGCCTCATTACACAGACGGCGGTAAGAGTTAACCGTCACCGTTAATTGTACCGGTGACCGTTAACCCTTACCGCCTTACTACGGACCAGGGAGCTAATTACGGTACCGCAATTTGCGGTGCCGTAATAGCACCTTCCCCATTCCCATTATGCCCTATGGGATGAAAATGGGAATGGGGAAGGGCAATGGGGGAAGGGGGAATTACCGCCCCACCAACCTTGGAATAGGGCGGTAATTCCCCTTTCCACCAAGGCGGTGCCGGTATTTTACCGGCATGGACCAAGGTGCTAATAGCACCTTGGTCCACCGCCGTCCGTGTAATGAGGCCCTATGTTTTTGAACACAGCACAATGCGAAACACCCAGATTCAACTTTCCTAGAAAGGGGAGAAGGCTATGTTTTTGAACACAGCACAATGCGAAACACCCAGATTCAGCTTTCCGAGAAGGGGGAACAGGCTAAGTTTTTGAACACAGCACAATGCAAAACTCCCAGCTTCAACTTTCCTGATTTGTTGCAGCAGGTTGACGGCTGCATGCTTCTTGCTTCTCCGGCAGACACTGGCAGACATCATCTGGAGCTGCATCTACTGGAACTGTCCTTAGCCTCAGTGTCCTTCACTGGAAGGGGGCAGTGACGGGCAAGGGGCTGCCCTATGCGCCCAGAGAAATAGGGCTCGATAGCCAATGGTGGAAGTGCCTTGGTGAACGAACACAGGACTAGGTCCTCGTTCACAAACAAAAACACAGGACCAATGGGAAACAAGGAGGGACAGAGGGAGGCGGGAAGCAGCCAGGGAAGAAACACTGCGGGCAAGGAAAAACGAATGCACAATGCAGGGCCAACAAAGGATTTCAAACGGTCAGGAAAGCACGAGTAAACACAATATTGTAGGTGTAGGTAGCCCAAGCTGCCACCAGCCTCACCTCAAAGCCCAATTTCCTTTAAAGAAAGCTAGTAACCAAAAATGTCCACCCACAATGTAGAAAAGGACATTTTGAGCAATAAAATATTAAGGAACTGTATATAGCAATAGTTTTTCTGCTTATATAAAACAGTTTTCCTCCAAAGTGTTTTATCTAAAAAGGATTTCATTAAAATGATGTACACTGATTTGTGCACTATATTTGCTGTGCAACATTAAAATGAATTGTAGTGAACAGATTTCTTTTTATTCTATGATGCAAACACAATAATAACAACAGCCTGGTTTATTTTTGTCCTAGTGCAAACTTTTGTACATAATAAGGATGAGGACAAAACCTGTTAGTTCCATTCTGTATTTCTTAAAGAGCAAAACTGGTGGCAATTGTGTTTGCTCCATTTTATGCCATGGTTCAAATGTTAGATAATCTGGTCCGAGATAACTTAATGTCACGGAAAACACATTTACAGTATTTTATCAGGCACTGTCCCATTGATTCAAAGGAAGTTAACAAAGTCTACCACCCCAAGAATGCAATTATAACTGATATTGAATTTTGAGCCAACCTGACCATTGCCACACAGGTCAATGTACACGGGTAGCCTGCAGAGGCTCGCAAGTCGATGGATGCAGCTGATAACAGGGAAGGCATGAGGACCATGGCCCTCATTACGACCCTGGCGGATTTTTTCCGCCATCGACGGACTTTCCGGCCATGGCGCAAAGTCCCTTTACGCCATGGCGGATGGCGGACTTACCGCCCCATTCCGAGGTCGGCGGGGCGGTAAGTCCCCATTGACCCATTTACCCTTCCCCATTCCCATTTCGGCCCCATAGGGCTCAATGGGAGTGGGGAAGGAGTTAATTACGCCACCGTAAAATACGGTGGCGTAATTAACACCAAGGTCCCAGAGCGCCATGGATTTTTCCGCCCGCAAAAAGCGGGCGGAAAAATGACCATGGCGCTCCAGGAACTCGTAGTTGGCGGTAAGGGGTCCGCGCAGCTAACGCTGGCGCAGACCCCTTAGCGCCAGGGTCGTAATGAGGCCCCATGTGTTTAAGAGACGGAAAACAGTATGTTTGTTTGTTTGTTTATTTATTTATAATGCGCAACAGACCCAAGGGTATTAGGGCGCAGAAGATGGAAAAGAGGATTGTTCAGCTTAGGTTACATTGCTGTGCGTAACAATACAAAATATTAATAAACAGTGCTGGCATATATCATACAAATGAACAAAAGGTAGCAGAGAACATCAAGCAACAGTTATATACAATATATACAATTATATGCAGTAGCGGACAGTGGTAGGCAGTGTGGTAGAAGGTCAAATGTCATGCTCCTTGATCCATTGGATGAGGTTAGATCTGAAGCGCGGGTAGGGCATGTCTTCTCTTAAAGGGGGTGGGAGTGAGTTCCAGTTTCGGGCAGGTTTGACCGGGAAGCTACTACCACCAGTCTTCATACTTTTGAATCTAGGCACTTGAAGTAGGTTAGTATTGGCTGTTCTGGAAGGACGGTTAGTGGATTGTCTCCGGAATCTGGAAGTGAGGTACTGGGGGGAGGCCATATGTAAGCATTTATGAGTTAGGGAGGCTGATTTGAGGAGTATTTTATCTTTGGTGGAGAGCCAGTTGTTGGATCTTCTAAAGTCAGATATGTGGGCTTTCTTGGGAATGTTGAGGGCTGCTCTCAAAGCATTATTTTGTAAGATCTGGATCTTGTTGATAATGTATTTGTTGCAGCCTATGTATAGGGCATTGCAATAATCCAGTTTAGATAATACCAAGGCTCTTGCTAGAGTAATGCAGTTGTTAGTTGTAAGGAATGGGTTAGCTGCTCTAACTAGCTTACACGTGTAAGCGGTGGCCGAGGCCATGGAGTTTACTTGTTTTTTGAAGGTGAGAGTAGAGTCTAGGTAGAAACCAAGAGTTATCACTTCCTTGGCTACTGGGATGTTGTTGTTGTCTATAGTGAAATTAGAATATAGATGGCCTAATTTATTGAGATTAGCCGTGGTGCGCAAAATTAGGAGTTCCGTTTTATCATCATTCAGGCTTAGTCCATGAGAGGCCATCCATGCCTGGATGATGAGATATACTCTGTTCACAAAGGCCAAATCCTTGTCGTAATCTCCCGTCAACGGGATGAGAATCTGTGTATCGTCTGCATAGTTAGTGTAGGTGATACCCAGGCCATCTAGATCATCAAAAAGGGGCTTCGTGAAGATGGTGTACAGAGTGGGTCGAAACATTTGAACCCTGAGGTACTCCACAAGTGATAGAGATAGGGTCTGCGGCTGCTGAAGGTGCAAAGACCCACATGGTTCTATTGTCTAAGAAGGATTGAATACAGCCTATGGCTTCTTGTGAGAAGTGGGTGGCCGAGTCTAAGTGGTGGCAGAGAGTCTTATGATCAACTAAGTCAAACGCCGCTGAGAGGTCGAGCAGCAGAAGTAATGCTGTGTTACCATTGTCTCTCAGGGTGTCTATTTGTGCTTTAAGGTCGATCAGTGCAGTTTCCGTTCCGTGTTACGGTCTAAAACCAGACTGACATACTCCTAGGAGGTGGTTGCATTCCAGATATTGTTGAATTTGGAGGTACACTACCTTGTCCAAAATTTTAAACGGGAATGGCACTGTCGTAATGGGACGATAATTAGTGGGAATGGACGGGTCAAGTGTTTGTTTTTTTGTTTTTTTAGAAGTGGGAGAACCCACGACTGTTTCAGATTGTTGGGAATGGTACCGGTGGAGAATGAAGCATTTGTACGTTTGGTTATGGATGGGGAAAGGTCCCTTGCGACATCCTTTTTGATTTGTGCAGGGCATGGGTCGCCGTGGCAGTTGGACGGTTTGAGAGTTAAGATGACTTTTTCAACTTCCAGAATGGATACTTTCTTAAAGTTGAAAAGGGGTTTAGGTAGTTCGGGCAGGGTGAGAGGTGAGGTGTTCATGGGCACAGGGGCCATGATATTGTTCGAGTTGGAGGCAAGGAGGAGGGATTCTTTTTGGTTGTTGATTTTAGCCTGCAGGGTCGTTATTTATTAGCAAGGGCACTCTGAATGCTGGTGCACCAGGTTCTGTCCTTAAGGCAGGTGTCAGTGGCTTGCATAGGTGATTCCAATTATTTAAGGATTATGAATAGTTCTTTTGTATTGGAGTTGGTCTGGGTGATACACAAATTGTAGGCTTCTTGTTTAGCAAGGATTATTTCTTTTTTGTATAGGGAGGCTAGTTTTGTGAGGTTGTTTTTGTTAGTATGAGAAGGGTTTAATCTCCATATCTGTTCACATTTACATTTCTCAAGTCTAATGGCTTTTAGGTGGGGAGAGAACCATGAATTAACCTGTTTTCCCTGTTTGCATTTTTCTGATTTTCAAGGGTGTTAAAGTGTCCAAAGTGGATAACATTTCCTTATTGTACTCTTCGACCAAGGTAAGTGGGTCTGCAGAGTCAGGGAGAGAATTCAAGGTAGGGATGATCAGAGGAATTAGTTTGTCAGGTGTAATGTTCTTTTTATTCCTTGTAGGAATAGCAGATGCTATACTGATGGTATGATCGGGGGCTGTGACTTTAAGGGAGAAAGAGATCAGGTGGTGGTCAGACCAGGGCAAGGGTGTTATGGCATTGATCAACGTTACACAATGGTGTTCCGCTATCCAATCAAGGGTTCTGCCCTTAGTGTGAGTGGCGCCTGTTACCTTTTGGGCGAAGCCTAATTCCTTGATGGAATCGTTGATCTGTGTGGCATTAGGATCTGAGGGGTCTTTGTAGCCAAGATTAAAATCTCCTAGGAAACGACTTGGTGATGTATTTTTGAGGTTATCCGAAAGGATGTTAGTGAGATCTTCTTCAAAGGATCCTAGAGTGCCTGGAGGTCTGTAGATAAGATGGATAGGTATGGTTTGCGTAGTTGAGGTAGTTAGTTTGGCGGTCAGGAGTTCGCAAGAGTCTACCTTTAGTGGAGGGGCAAGTCTCAGTGCTAGGCTAGTTTTTGCAATTATGGATAGGCCACCGCCTCGAGAGGAAGTGTGGTCTATTCTTAAAAGAGTGTAGTCCTCAGGAATAGCTAGCATAATTGCTGGGCCAGCTGCTGAATGCAGCCAGGATTCCGTAATGGCGAGGAAGTCAGTTTTTTCAGTTGTGATAAGGTCGGCTATTTCTGTGGCATGTGCCACCAGAGACCGGGCATTTATTAGGGCTCCTCTTCTACCTGGCAGTGTGGGCTCAGTGGGTGGTATCGCAGTATTGTGGGGGGGGTTTGGGCAGGTGCTAGGGTCTCGAGAGAGTCGGCTGTTGAGCTGGAGTGTGTGCTGAGTATTAGTAGAGTTGTGCGAAGAAATGTTGGTATTAGGCTGGGAACTTCTTAAGTTTCTAAGCGGGTTATTGGAGAGGAGGTATAGAGATTTGGCTGTGGGTTCGTAAATTTTGAGGAGTCTGGCACGAAGTTTGAGGTTTCTTTGGGAGAGATTGCATGGTCTAGTGATCATGTCATTTAAGTTTTTAGGATTTTTCGGTGGTGTTGCAGACGCCAAGGAGGGCAGAGTGTGAGGCATGTTAACATCTATTGTGATGAGTAAGTGTAGGATAGTCCTCAATAGGACTGCATAGGTAGCTGGCAAATACATAATTTGTGTGAAGGTGGGCTAGCTAATGGTAGAGGTACCATATATAAGGAGTAAGCTCAGAATGGGTGCTAGTGACTGTGTTTAGGGTGGGCAAGCAGATAGCGGCGCGGTAGTCACAGCGCTATGAGGCAGGCAAAGAGACGGCACGTGTTAGTACACATAGGCTAAGTAAAGTGCATAAGTATGGCAAGCTGGGCGTGATATGGGCTGCGCTAGCAACGTGCTCATAGAAGTCACTAGTTGAGCCTAATATAGGCAATGCAGTCAAGAATGGTTAATAAGTTCACATGCTCGGCGTGATATTGGCGAAGCTGGCAATGTGTGCAGTGTGCAGTAGATGCAAGGAGCCATTCTCACAGCATCCTGAGGCTCACACGAGCCCGCCTCGGCCTTCTGCGGATTGGCCGCATGTTTCTATTTCCTCTGGTTGCCATGGGAGCCGGCAGGCGAAACCGCCCCTATCAAAGGCCCCACTACAAGGCATCGAGCCTGTCCTTTCTCGCCCTGTCTGGCCCAGGAAGGCAAGGGACGCCGTCCAACTGCGCTTTCATTACCGCTCCATCAGGCTGCCACTGTAATACTATTCGGAAGATCCCCCTTTCCCGCCTTTAATTTCTGGGATCTTGCTTCCTGCCTGCTTTTCCCACAAGGTAAGCTCTGCAATGTTATGCCGCCCTGTCCCGCGCTTATTTTTATCCCTTGCTGCAGCTTGCACAAGCACCTAAGACTGGAGCCTGGTATTCTTCCCATAACTATACAGCCGGCCCGCACTCATCCCTCTCCTCACCAGCTAGGTGATTGCCTCTGCATGCCACCCTCTTCCTAACCTCACCTCACCCACCAGCCAGCTTGGCTACCACCGCCTACGATGACTCCAGCCTCTGCTGCCTACAAGCCCCTGCTTGTAGCGAAGGAAGCCCTAAAGGTTTCTGTCCACAGCACTCACTGCTTGCACTGCTCAGCAGTGCTACCTGCTAAAGCATGCCCAGGATACCCGACCCCCCAGATCCCTCCCACCCCTTTCCTACCCCTTCCCCTGCATTGCCATTTAAAGACCTCTCCTTTATGGTACTCTGGGTGCACTCAACTATATGTAAAAATGGTGTAAATTTAGAACATCAGACCCCTTGAAAAAAGGTCTATTGCCAAACCTACTATTCCCTACTGTCTCGGGTCACCAGGGCAGATATCTTACAATATATAAAGAGAACAGAACTAAATAAACATTAAGCCAAAAAACACAGGGCAAAGGGGTTAACATGGTGTTCCCATCTCAAAGAATCAAACATATAGGATTCATCAGTCACAAAATTCATTTTTTTATATTTGAAACATGATGTTGAAAAAGTCTAAACAAAATTTAGACACACCTAAAACCAGATAAAACAGGACATAATACGCAAAACATACAGATATTGAATTCAAACAAAATTACATATAAGACTGACCTAATAACAAAAACAACAAATATTCGATATAAAAAATCAAATACAAATTGATTTGTTGCAATTCAAACAACGACTCTGTGTGCACTCACCAGGGAACCAGAACGGCCCCTCCAAGCTAGTTCTCTCACTGGCTCACTCTCTCTGCTTACCGCCAGACTGCTCTTGCACCTCCACTCAGCATGCCTGCACTACACACTCACCACATCAACATGGTGATGACACATGCCCGCAACCGTCCTCCTACTCTCATCCCTGAATCTACTACCTCCGCCTACTCCCTTCCTTCCTTCCATCGCTCTTGCTTCGTGCTGCTCCCACAACTATGAGCCCTACCACCATACCCACCAAAGAGGCCTGCCCCCTCTCTCCCCACTCTTTACAGCATTACAAGGCAGCAAACTCAGCCCTAACTTTAGAAGCATGGCCAACACCAGCACCCCCAAGATTGTAATCACGCCTCCACTGGGACTACACCTACCCCTGTCAGTGACACACCTGCTGCCCCACCACAACCATTTACATCTAACAATGCCAGGTCTACGCCCCCTACTTGTCTTCCCCCCCAGCTCCACTCGATATTCTCTCGAATACCCTTCCGTTCAGCCCCAACCCATTGAAGGCTTAAAACGCCTGCTGAGATAATACACCAGAACTACACTTATGCCCACAACCATCCCAAAACTCACATACTCCATCCCGAACTCTATCATAAACTCCAGGCTCTCCTGCTGCACCACACAACCAGAGAAAAGAAACCACCCCATACCCAGCCAGCACTTCCCCCCAAAGCCCCAGTGAAGGCTAAGGATGCATTTGTGAAGTGCCCTCTTATGAATGCTTGCTCCCTTGGGGCTCACACCATAGACATTGCTGATCTGATTATTGATCTTGACTTTGACATGCTTGCCGACACAGAATCTTGGTTGCATGATGTGTCAGAGCCCCTGCTATCTATAGCTATCCCTCAAAACGATTCCATCTTTAGGACTGACCGCACCAGTGCCACAGGAGGCGGTGTTGCACTCATCGCCAAATCCTCTTTCCTCATCGAGAGCATTGACCCCTAGAAAGTGACTGGGTACGAAACCCTCCTCCGGAAACTCTCCCTTAACCCCAAGACAACCTACAACATTTTCTTTCTCTACCACCAACCAGCCTCACTCAGACATCCATCTCCTGATCACCCCTTTGGTCAAACCCTCCACTAAGTTCATCATTGTAGGTGACCTCAACCTGGGATTTAATGATTCAAATGACAAGAATGTTCATCTTTACAAGAAATGAATTTCACACAACTTGTCAGCTCCCTTACTCACAGTCAGGGATGCATACTTGACTGGATCCTTGCCAACAATGTATTCCTTGAAATCTCCATCTCGCCTGTGACCTGGTCCAATCACTATCTCATTGAACATGCTATCCTACATCCTCTTTCTCCCTCCATCACACCAGCAGCCAACCCAATCCTGGTCGGCAATACTCGCAAACTCACTCCCGAACTGCTTATGCCCACCTTTTCCCCCTTTCTCTCCATCTCACCTCCAGTGAAGGTTAATCCAGAAGCCTTAGCTAGCCATTATCACCAAAGCCTCTTCCTTATGACTGACCATCATGCCCCACTCAAATCAAAAACACCTAAACCCCACAAAACCTTGAACCACTGGTTGTCGGATGAACAAGTTTCACTTTGTTGAATTAAAAGATCCTCTGAACACCTCTACTGTAAATAAAAAAACACCCAAACCAATCACAACAACTTTATTTCTGCCTCCAAGACTTACAAAAAAGTTGTTTCCTCGAACAAGGCCAATTCTGACAATACCAGCATTACTAACACCAGCTCTGACTCAAAAGAACTGTTCTCCATCCTACGAGAACTAGAGAACCCGGTCAACCCCAACACTATTGCTCAAACTGACAAAGATTTTTGTACTACCATTTAGAATTCCTTTGCCAACATGATCAACCTACTTTGTAACAAAATGAACGCCAAGAAAATCGAACTTACCTCCAGACCGCCTGCCGCCTCTACCACCCCCACCTCCAACCCCCATGTCACCCCTGATGTCATCCTCTTCTCCTTTGCCCAAGTTTCAGAAGAGCATATACTCAAGTTTATCTTAGCACTCAAGCTATCAAACTACAAGGGGAACCTTTTCCACCTCACATTGTAAAACTATGTGCGCCCACAATCTCCCCAATCATTACAGACTTTGTGAATGGCTCCTTTAAGACCAAAACCGTTCCTAACTGCATCAAGTGTGCCTGGATCACCCCTCTCCTAAACTCCTAAAAAAAACACACACTTGATCCTGCCATACCCACAAACTACTGACCCATCACCAAAGTACCCTTCCTGCTCAAAATCCTCGACAGTATTGCGTACACACAAAGTCCAACACTTCCTAGAAGCTAATCATCTTCTTGGCTCAAGACAATCAGGTTTCCGACCAAACTACAGCACTGAAACCGCACTCCTGGACATTACAATACAGTTAGACGGTATCTGTGATACAGGAAATGTGCTACTCTCCTCCTCCTCGACCTGTCTGCTGCTTTTGACTTGGTCGACCATGACATGCCCTGCCAATACCTGGGTTCCCACTTCTTCTCTGTTGAGGCCATTGCCGGGGTAAAATCCTTCCTCAGAGACCGCACCTCTAGGATCTGTATTAGAAACTCACAGCTGACCCTATCACAGCTCCTCTGGCAGTCTCCCAAGGCTCCTGACTGTCTCCCACCCTTTACAACACCTATACAAAGCTGCTCTTTGACATCTTGGACTCTCTCAACATCACATATACTAACTTTGCTGATGATACTCAAATACTCATCCCCATCTCCGGAAACTACCTCAATGGCTCCATCGTCATCAATAAGATCTACTCTACCATCCAAAACTGGATGCCCTCCCACAATCTCTGTCTAAATGATGACAAGACTGAAACTTCTCTTTAGGTAGGTTCCCCATTATTCCTCAGCAAGCTTTCGCCTTTCTTCACCGCTACTGCCATTGATGGTGCCTCCATCCATGCCCGCAAACAAGTGAAAACACTGGGGTTCTATCGGACGCTGAACTTAACATGTCCAAAAACATCAATGCTTTGGCTTCATCTACTGCATACACGGCAAAGCTCATCTCCCTGAGCAAACAATTCCTTTCTCCACCAAACTGTCTCACCCTTGCTAGAGCTCTCATTCTCAGCAAACTTGACTTTGACTTTTGTGATGTCCTCCTAATGGTCACTTCTTCAAACAAACCTATCTAAACTGCAACTCCTCCAGAATACAGCCCTCAGCACAGCACAGCACTGGGACAGCGCCATTCTGACCACATCACAGCCTCCGGACGTCAAGCCCATTGGCTTCCCATTCATTCTCACATTGTGTTTAAAACTCTGACTGGGGCACATTGATGCATCCATAATGTTGCCCCTGCCTACCTGAACAAGAGCATCTCCTTGAAACACCATGAACATACTCTTCGCTCCTCGCATAGCGCTTTGCTTGCTACTCCAAGATTTAAAAAATCCAGAGCTGGCGGCACTAGTTTTGCTGTCACTGCACCCACACTCTGGAAATCTCTTCCACCTCGGATCAGGGATCAATCTCTTACGCCACCTTCAAGAAACTTGCCAAAACTTTGTTTTTCCACAAATATGAGTAATGACTTTGTCTCCTTCTCCTCTTACCCCTCCCTCGCTTACCATTTGATTGCAAAATGTCTTTTTTTCACTGCTCATTGTACAAATGCCGTGATACCTCTGGGTCTGGGAATTACACAAATGTAATAAATAAATAAATTAAATGGCCAAAGTTAAGCAAGTACACATGTCTGCCTGCAAGGAACACAGAAGTTGCTGTAAATACGGTTTTACTGTTATCCAACTCAGTGATACTCATTTTCTCAACATGAGAAGAATGGAATGGAAAGTCTGATGTTCGGGAAGTCCAGTCTTTTTAACTTATGTTATCTAAACGTGTGTTTATTATGCATTCCTGTGCAGTCCTCATAGCTTTATTTCCAATCATAAATGTAGCACTACAAGGAACAGGATGCAAAGTAGAGTGTACCAAAAAGGGTTCATAGTCATTCCATTGACAGCCAAAGCATCTAGTGCCATACCATCTAAGAAAAAGCTTCTAAAAAAAGCATCTAATGCATTTTTTTTCTATTTTTTATGGGGGGGACCCCCTTTTTATAACCTTTAGAACCCATTTGTATTAAACTAAACCCTTTACCATCTAAAGAAATGCATTAGATGCTTTTTTTTCTTTTTTTTTAGATGGTTTGGCTGTCGATGCTTTGGTTGTCGATGCAATGACGGGATACCCCAAAAAGCCACGACTGAATAATCCTTTCACACCTGACAAACGGCAATTTGAAATTTCTATAAAACACCCTCTGTTTTACGACTGCAGTTCAACGCTAGTAGTTACATAACAAGTGTAGATAACAATTCCTCTTCTAATAGTCATTATTTTACAGGTCTGGAACTGCACTAAATCCAAAGCCTGCTGTGACAATAACACTTATTATGGCGACCTGCTAGAGGCCAGTCCCCACCCACTGTTGTCTCTGTGCCATCATGTATGTTCAACAGCACATGCT